>NC_088702.1:17028386-17333386 GCF_028017835.1 Emys orbicularis
GAGCAATGGTCTCAAGTTGCAGTGCGGGAGGTTTAGGTTGGATATTAGGAAACACTATTTCACTAGGAGGGTGGTGAAGCACTGGAATGGGCTACCTAGGGAGGTGGTGGAGTCTCCATCCTTAGAGGTTTTTAAGGCCCGGCTTGACAAAGCCCTGGCTGGGATGATTTAGTTGGGGATTGGTCCTGCTTTGAGCAGGGGGTTGGACTAGATGACCTCCTGAGGTCTCTTCCAACCCTAATATTCTATGATATGTTTATGGAAATATGCTTATGAGTGTAAATATGACATAACTGCAATACGCTTTGTGCTAGATATGCCATGTAACATATCTTTGCAAAGGTTATGATTTACTAAATATATTCATCCTATTTGTATGCATGTATCATTTTTATATCTAAAGTTATGAGCACTGGCTCTATGCTTGTATTTGGAGTGTTTGCTGTAGGAAACACATAAGGGAGATTTGGCCAACATATTGTGAAGGGACGATTCAAGTATTGGGAGTACTTAACTAACAATGGACTTCAAGAGATGCCAATCCACATCTGAACTTTCCTGGGAACGTTCAAACTAACATGTAAACAATGGCGTCGGCCTGCAAAAAGCTGAATCATTCATGGACATGTGACTTGCCCAGGTGGCTACAAACTCCATCTTGTTGCTGTGATTTTGCACAGAAGAACAAAGGGGTTTCCACCCACAAGAGAGAGAATATAAAAGGCCCCGGAAGCCTCTCCATTTTGTCTTCAGCTGGCTTAAGAGATGCCTGAAAGAAACTGGAACAAAGGACAGTAACTACGGGGGTGTGAGTGATTACTGCACCCAGGCCATAAACAACAACGTTGGTCTGAAAAGGATGGTTCCTGAGATAACATCTAGGGTGAGAAGTTAGTATTTGTAACTAGATCCTTAGTGTATTAAAGTTAGCCTTGCGTGTTTTGTTTTATTTTGCTTGGTAACTTACTTTGTTCTGTTATTACTTGAAACCACATAAATCCTACTTTTTATACTTAATAAAATCACTTTTGATTATTAATTAATCCAGAGTAAGTAAGTAATACCTGGGGGAGCAAACAGCTGTGTATATCTCTCTATCAGTGTTATAGAGGGTGGACAATTTACGAGTTTACCCTGTATAAGCTTTATACAGCTCCATGTGTTAATGTATTAATTATAGGTGTTAACCTATAGGTGTTAACCTGCTTAATCTTGGTTTTTCATTTTAAATTCTTTATTTACTTCCCTGCCATTGAGTCGCAGCTCCTGTCTCCTAATGTGCTCTGTGAACCATTCCATTTTTAACTTCATCTGATTTACCAATTCAGTGACAGTATTGTTTGCTACTTTCCCCTCCAGACTTCCAGTGAACCACCCAATGACCACAGACTCCAATAAGGTACGAAGGCACCCGGCCAGGTTTCTTGCCAAACAAAACACAGTCTCTAGGTCCCCAGATCAGATGTCTACAGTTCTAATAGTACATATGTGCTCCCTGATAATGGACCGGATCAGTCAGTGGCAGGATTTACCCCTGCCCCCTAGGCCAGACAAAGACACCTCCTCAGGGGTGCATTCTTATATACAGGTACAAAGAAGTTACACATCATTCCTGACGTATTGAGGTACAACCCCTCTACGTATTAGGGTGCCGCCTCTCACCTGGTACATGTTGGTTCAAACAAAACAACTCTATCCATCATATTATCCTTTTGACCCTGTCTTTGGGATGGGTCAGCATGTTCCTTGTTATCTGTGTGGAATGTACTAGTACAGGGGTCTCAAACACGTGGCCTGGGGGCCGCATGAGGCCTGCAGGGTTATTTTCTGCGGCCCGCGAGCTCCTTGGGGCCCCCCCGCCCCAGCGTTTACCTAGAGCGGCTCCAGCCCGACGCGCACCGGGGGAAGGGCAGGCTCCCTGCCTACCTGCCCTGCCCCCGTGCCGCTCCGGGAAGCCGACAGAACCTGGGGAAGGAGGGGCACAGGGGTGTGTGAGGCTGTTGCTTCAGGCACCGCCCTCAGCAGCTCCCATTGGCCATGAATGGGGAACCGCGGCCAATGGGAGCTGCTGGGGGCGCTGCCTGAAGCAACAGCCACACACACCCCTGCGCCCCTCCTTCCCTAGGTTCCCTCAGCTTCCCGGAGCGGCGCGGGGGCAGGGCAGGCAGACAGGCAGGGAACCTGCCCTGCCCCCGGTGCGCGTCGGGCTGGATCCCACCCCCCGAACCCCTCCTGCAGCCGAACCCCCTGCCCTGAGCCTCCTGCCGCACCCCTGCCATACCCCATACCCCTCCTGCACCCCAACCCACTGCCCTGAGCCCCCTGCTGCACCCCTCCTGCACCCCGACCCCCTGCTGCACCTTGCACCCCTCCTGCACCCCAACCCACTGCCCTGAGCCCCCGCTGCACCCAGCACCCCTCCTGCACCCCAACCCCCTGCCCTGAGCCCCCTGCCGCACCCTGCACCTGACCCCCTGCTGCACCCCTCACCCCTTCTGCACCCCACACCCCAACTCCCTGCCCTGAGCCCCCGCCACACCCCTGGGGGCAGGGAGGGGGCAGAGTTGGGGTGGGGATTTCAGGGAAGGGGTTGGAATGGGGGCAGGGAAGGGGTGGGAAGAGGCGGGGCAGGGTCAGGGCCTCATGGAAGGGGTGGAGTGGGGGCGGGGAGGAGGTGTCAGTAAATGCGGCCCTCAGGCCAATGTACTAGTCCTCATGTGGCCCTCGTGGTCATTTGAGTTTGAGACCCCTGTACTAGTATCAGAGTGTTCTTGGTACCATCCTGGCACATGTTTATATCTCTAGTGTCCAGTAACATTTAGGTATGTATGTTTTTTCAACACCAGCTCTCTCCTTGCCAGACTATGAGCAGGACCTGCCTCTTGCTCATAGTTTAACTTTGCTTTATGGTAACAAAGTCTTGACCATTACTTTAGTTCAGGCCTTTGGCCTCATACCAGGCCTCTGATACAAGGATTTATGTTTCAGGGCCTCATCTTACTACATTTGAGTGTGTGTGTGTGTTGAAATCAATGTTTACCAACATTTACTGATTAAAAATCTAATCCTTCCAAACCTAATTATAACACTCTCTCCCAAAGAATGGATTTGGAGGGTTAGGGGAAAGGTGCTAACGTTTGCCAGCAGAAGGCATCTTAGCTCCAAAGGCAATCAGAGTCTTGATAAAGCCAGTGGTTCAGCTGAACAACCTCCCTCAGGCTCAACAAAAGGAGCAATCAAACTCCTTTGTGTAGTAAAAACAGCTGCAGAAAATGGTGCTAGTCAAGAGATAACCCCTGTGGACTATAGGGGTTTCCCTGGTTGCAAATGCAAAGGCTAAGAGATCAGCTGCAGACTGTGTGGGTTGGAGGTAGAAACCCTACAGAAGGAGTCTGAGCATGACTGAGAGGAAGCAGAGAGACAGGACTTCTTGGGCACAAAGCCTGCTGGAGACGCAGCCATGGGGATTTCTGAGCAAGGGAACTACCTGCTGCTGTCCTTCGTTTCTCCAGTGTTCAGGGTGTGCAATTTATTGTAAAGAAACAAGAACAAATCTGACTCGTATGGTCTATTTCTCATCCTAATGGAAACAACCCAGCTAGGCCCTAAATATTGGGAAACCAATTATGCTGAAAGGGGCAACATGATCTTGTCTGGAGGGGTCAATGCCAGCATCACAGTGCCCCATAGTGCCCCGCTGTGGCACTGGGATCAGCACTGACACCGACTCTGAAGGCAGACCGCGATGCAAAGTAATAAATTGCAAATACCGAGCAGGCGGGAGATGGGTCTGTAAACTTACGGCCAAAGGAGACTGCTCCAGGCTCCAATCTTGATTCCATCTGTCTGGCACGTGGCTGAATAGGCCTGGAGGCTCTGGCAGAGGGTCTGTGCCACCCCATTGTCAGCACATATGTCTTGGAGACTGTGGCTGAAGTACCCAGTCGGGCTGATCCGTGACAATTTTGAATGGCCCTGAGGTGGTTGTGATCAGCCCACAGGAAGATCTCGGTCTTGTACGGTGCCATCGGAGCTGTATCACAGATGAGGCACCTCTCGCTGCACCACATCAAGAGACACTTTCCAGGATGCGCTGAATTCATCTTCATTCCAGGTGCTCTTCCCATCAAGGAGCAGGAAGACATCATTCTTTTCACCCAGGCCGCACGTGTCCCTTTAAGGAGCTGGGGATGGAGACTAGGACAAAATAGGAGACACTGTAAAGGACTTTGTGCAGTCTGCCTTTGGCCTCAATGCTATTAGCAGCTTAGAGACTGTTTTAAAAGGAACACATTTTACTTTTACCAGAGTTTTTATTACTTTTTATTTTTATTTTTTGCTTTAAAACACACAAATTTGAAAAAGAAAGCACAATTTACTGTGGCTCCTTTTGGAGCCCTAATAGGATTTTAATTAAGTACCATGTTTTGTTTGAAATTTTTTTACCCCTTTTTTAATATACACTGCACATGTTTTGGAAAATAGTTTAACCTTTATAACATTATATTAGCCATATTAATTTTACACAAGGTGTAACTGCCTCCCCTTGCCCACAAAGTTTTTATGCACCCCCACCAAAGCGACAGTCCGATCCCCCAGAGCCACCCCAAGGCTTAGTGTTTTTATTATTGCTCCCCTTTTCTTTTTCTTTTTCCTGTGCACACACACAAAATTTTATTTTTTGCCTAACATTTTTTGCACTGTAATTAATTTTTGTTACACAACTGTACCCTGATTACACTTTTATTTTGTACAACCAGAGACAGCCAGGGGCAGTTAAGTTAAGTTTCAATAGAAACCCCTGACATTTTTTTAGTGATTTTGATCACATTACCCAATAGTTAAATAATTTTGATCAGATTATACCTCTGCCTGCAGCAGTCCCCCATAGACCATTTCTGTGGGAAAAGGGCCCATTCTCCCTCAGAATAGCTGTAAAGGCTGCTGGGGACAGAAGCATCGTGGTGGTAGTAGCCACTCTTCCTGACCCCCTGGTATAATTGAATTACCAAGCTTCCATCCAATGTGACTGCATAGAGTTGCACATACAGTTACATTTATATAACTGGGTTTTATTATTAAGCTTGCTTTTTGAAACACAACAACTGGGGGAGGGATAGCTCAGTGGTTTGAACATTGGCCTGTTAAACCCAGGGTTGTGAGTTCAATCCTTGAGGGGGCCACTTAAGGATCTTGGGCAAAATTGGTCCTGCTTGTGAAAGCAGGGGGCTGGACTTGATGACCTTTCGGGGTCCCTTCCAGCTCTATGAGATAGGTATATCTCCAACTGTTACCTGTACCATTTTTACAACTTTTAAATGTTTACTTTTTTTTAAACCCTGTATTATTAATTTTTGAAAAAGGTATTTGTAACTTTTTACTTATTTTTTTAAATTACTTACTTTTACATTTAGTTTTTTAAGGTAGTGCACTTTGTCTTTAACAACTTAGCCACCAAGTACAATTATTGCCACACAGCTGTCTTAACCTGTGCTGTCTTTACCTTGAGACTGTTCAAAAGGCAGTAAAACATTTGTCTCCATGGTTGCTGTCACGGAGTCCCCGGGCGATGCTCTGGAACTGCTCCCCACAAAGCCGGTCAGGACTTTGGGGAGCCTCCTCTCCCTCGGAGCAGACCGTCTTCAGGGCAAGAAGCTCACACGGCTTCACCTCCTGGGTCTCTCCTGGGAGCATTCAGCATATGCCCCTCCGTGCGCTTCCCACAGCGAGTCCGCCCAGGCGGGGTCCTGGGGAAGCCAAAGGGTTCTGCACCCCCCACTTCACAGTCAGACGTGACTCTTGGCCAGCCAGTAAAACAGAGGTTTATTAGATGACAGGAACATGGTCTAAAACAGAGCTTGTAGGTACAGCGGCGAACGGGACCCTTCGGCTGGGTCCATTATGGGGTTCAGAGAGCCAGACACCCACGCCTGCCTTCACTCCTAGTCCCCAGGTAGCTCCAACTCTGAAAACCCCCTCCAGCCCCTCCTTCTCCCGGCTTTGTCTCTTTCCCTGGGCCAGGAGGTCACCTGATCTCTTTGTTCACCTTTAGCTATTTCCTTGCAGGGGGGGAAGGGGCCCTGGCCATTTGTTGCCAGGGAGACAGAGTGTCAGTGATTTATGCACACTGGCCTTTCCCCACCACCTAGAGACTTAAGAAATGCATAGGGGAAACTGAGGCACCCACTCAGTATTCAGAGGAAACATTAAGAACAGTCCCACTTCATCACAGTTGCCCATGGATCTGTTACTCCAAAAAATTTAGTGGACTACAGCAGACCTTTATTATACTTTGTTTCAAACAAAACAAAACACAAAACATTTCACATAAGTATTTAAAGTCCCCTTCATTAAAACTTTAGAAAAACAAAAGTGTGGAAAGCCAGGGGGAGAGGAGGGGGAAGAGGTGGAAAGAAACCAATGAAGCCTGTCAGGTCAGTTTAAAGTACAGGCTCCCAGCAGCCAATTAAGGAAACTGAGAGAAAGGAGACGGAAAAGAAGAAAAGGATATTGTTAGCTTTGAACCAAGAGTAGGCTCTCTGGGTTGAACCAGTTGGGAACCTTCTCCCCAGGTTCTCAGCCTGGCCCCAGGACCAAGTCCCAGCTCCCGTCTCTCAGGGTATGTCTACACTACGAGAGTAGTTCGATTTTACTTAAAGCGAATTTGTGGAACCAATATTACAAAGCCGAACGTGTGTGTCCACACTAAGGACAGTCATTCGACTTTGTGAGTCCACACTAACGGGGCAAGCGTCGACATTGGAAGCGGTGCACTGTGGGTAGCTATCCCACAGTTCCCGCAGTCCCCGCTGCCCATTGGAATTCTGGGTCGAGCCCCCAATGCCTTCTGGGGCAAAAAATGTGTCAAGGGTGGTTTTGGGTAACTGTCGTCATTCAACCCTCACTCCCGCCCTCCCTCCGTGAAAGCGCCAACAGGCAATCAGTTCGCGCACTTTTCTGGTGATTGACAGCGCGGACGCCACAGCACCGCGAGCATGGAGCCCACTGCGATCATCGCTGCAGTTATGGCCGTTGTCAACACCTCGCGCCTTATCATCCACCTTTTTCAGAGGCAGATGCTGAGAAATCGGGCGAGGAGGCTACGGCAGTGCGGTGAGGACATTAAGTCTGAGAGGGGCACAGACCTCTCACAAAGCACGGGACCCCGCGCCGTGGACATCATGGTGGCAATGGGTCATGTTGATGCTGTGGAACGGTGATTCTGGGCCCGGGAAACAAGCACGGACTGGTGGGACCGCATAGTGCTGCAGGTCTGGGATGAATCCCAGTGGCTGCAAAACTTTCGAATGCGTAAGGGAACTTTCCTGGAACTTTGTAAGTTGCTGTCCCCTGCCCTGAAGCGCAATGACACCCGGATGCGAGCAGCCCTGACTGTCCAGAAGCGAGTGGCCATAGCCCTCTGGAAGCTTGCAACGCCAGACAGCTACCGGTCAGTCGCGAATCAATTTGGAGTGGGCAAATCTACCGTGGGGGTTGCTGTGATGCAAGTAGCCAACGCAATCGTTGAGCTACTGCTCTCAAAGGTAGTGACCCTGGGAAACGTGCAGGTGATCATAGATGGCTTCGCTGCGATGGGATTCCCAAACTGCGGTGGGGCTATAGATGGAATTCACATCCCTATCATGGGAACGGACCACCAAGCCAGCCAGTACATTAACCGAAAGGGCTACTTTTCAATGGTGCTGCAAGCACTGGTGGACCATAGGGGACGTTTTACCAACATCAACGTCGGATGGCTGGGCAAGGTTCATGACGCTCGCGTTTTCAGGAACTCTGGTCTGTTTAGACGGCTGCAGGAAGGTATTTACTTCCCGGACCACAAAATAACTGTTGGGGATGTGGAGATGCCTATAGTGATCCTCGGGGACCCAGCCTACCCGCTAATGCCCTGGCTCATGAAGCCCTATACAGGCGCCCTGGACAGTGAAAAAGAACTCTTCAACTACCGGCTGAGCAAGTGCAGAATGGTGGTGGAGTGTGCTTTTGGACGTCTGAAGGGGAGATGGAGAAGCTTACTGACTCGCTCTGATCTCAGTGAAACCAATATCCCCATTGTTATTGCAGCTTGCTGTGTGCTCCACAATCTCTGTGAGAGCAAGGGGGAGACGTTTATGGCGGGGTGGGAGGTTGAGGCAAATCGCCTGGCTGCTGATTATGCCCAACCAGACACCCGGGTGATTAGAAGAGCCCAGCGGGACGTGCTGTGCATCCGGGAAGCTTTGAAAGCTCGGTTCCAGAGTGACCAGGGTAACCTGTGACTATTACATTTTTTTAAACAGAAGCTGAACCTGCCCCCATTTCTTTACCCAGTTAATGTTGACTATCCTCTCCAGTTACCAACCCCATTCCCCCCCTTCCAACACACCTTTAAAAATAAAATAAATGAAACTTTGTGCATTAACACCGTTTTCTTTATTAAGGATTTCGCGGTAAAGGGTTGAAACTGGGACGCAGACTGTGGTGGGGAGCGGGTGTAGTGATGGAAAGGACGCTTCTAAACTCGAGGAATGACAGGCTCCTGCTCCTAAAGCGGTCCGCAGTGGTGGACTGGTTGTTTCAACGGAGCCTGCCACCCCTCCTTTTCGGGACTCTGTGTGTGGGGGCTATGTGACTTTGTGGTGGGGGAGGGCGGTTACAGATCCCCTGCTATGTGGCTCTGTCATCCAGGCTAAGGACTGCTGCCTAAGATCTGTAACCGCCCTCCCCCGCCACAAACTCACATAGCCCCCCCACACAGAACGTGAAAACCACCTCCCAGACTCACCAGTGTGCCTAGTGACTGCAATGTGTGTGTGACCTTCTGCTGAACCTGCCCCCGTGTCTGTACCCTGGTAAAGGTGACTGTCCTCTCCAATTACCAACCCCCTTCCCCCCCTTCAAACACACTGTCCTCTAAAAGAACATGACGGAAACAGTAATTAACAGAAACGTATTTTTTATTAAGAACTACACAGCTAGGGGATGAAACTGGGACGGGGGCTTGGGTGAGGTGCATTTGAAGGGAAGGAAAGGACGTATCAAATCTTTGGGAATGAGAGCCTTCTGTTACTTGAGCAGTCTGCAGGGGTGGAGTGACTGTTTTCACGGCCCATGCCGCCCCTCCTTCTTGGGACTTTGGGTGAGGGGGGGATGGGACTTTGTGGCGGGGGAGGGCGGTTAGCGATAGAATGCAGCGGGGCTCTGTCCTCCTGCCTCCGGTCCTGCAGAACATCTACAAGGCGCCGGAGCGTGTCCGTTTGCTCCCTCATTAGTCCAAGCAGCGTTTGAGTTGCCTGCTGGTCTTCCTGCCGCCACCTGTCCTCCCGTTCGCTGTGTGATCGCTGGTATTGCGACATGTTCTCCCTCCACTGGGTCTGCTGTGCCGCCTCGGCTCGGGAACAGACCATAAGTTCTGAGAACATCTCGTCCTGTGTCCTTTTCTTTCGCCGCCTGATCTGCGCCAGCCTCTGGGAGGGGGATGCCGGGGTAGCTCGGGAGACACTCGCAGCTGTGGGGTGGGAAAAAGGGAGTGAATTCCTCAAAAAGATACATTTTTGCAAACAATGAATATAGTCTTTCTCTGTGAACAAGACCATGCACAGTACCTATCACATGTGCACTCAGTACAAGGTCGAATTTTCTGTCTTCACATTGAGTGCCTGGGGTCTTGCTGTACAGATCACACAAGCGGGGCTGGACAACGGAATTCTGCTAGCAGGTGGCCATGGTAAGCCGTAGACTTTTGGCTGCTTAAAGCTTAATTTACAGCAGTGCCCTCCTTTCACATTCCAAGCAATGCTCCTAGCGTTGGCCAGTTCCTGCTGCCGGCGATCCGGCCGGCATGAACTCTGCCCCGTCCCACCCCCGTCGCGGCTGTCCCCGGGAAAGATCCCTGCATGCTGCCGGCGAACCGCTCACCAGGAACGGTTCGCCTCCCCGTCCCCACCGCGTGGCTGTCCCCGGGAAAGATCCCTGCACGCTGCCGGCGAACCGCTCAGCATGAACGGTTCGCCTCCCCGCCCCCACCGCGTGGCTGTCCCCGGGAAAGATCCCTGCACGCTGCCGGCGAACCGCTCAGCATGAACGGTTCGCCTCCCCGCCCCCACCGCGTGGCTGTAAACCGCCGGTTACAGTTATTTAAAGGAACAGGCAATCAGTCCCCATACTAAAATTCCCCTAATTCAAAGCAGGTCACCATGAGTGATATCACTCTGATGAGGATTACGGAGGCAGAGAAAGACCGCATGCTGCGTGAATGCCAGCAAACACCAGGGCCGTATGCCGCCATGCTTTGCCAGGCAATGATACCGGAGTACCTGCTGCTAGCCTGGCGTGGAAAAGTTTCCTACCATGGAGGAGGCAATAAGGCCGCTCTCCCCAGGAACCTGATGCAAAGGCTTTCACATTACCTCCAGGAGAGCTTCGTGGAGATGTCCCAGGAGGATTTCTACTCTATCCCCAGATATGTTAACAGACTTTTCCAGTAGCTGCACTGGCAAGGACTAAAAAGTTAAGCGCCTAGGGCAAACTAATCATTAAAAACCCATTGCTAACATACCATGCCTATTCTATTCAAAATAAATGTTTAAAACACTTACCTACTGATCCTTCCCCTGATTCACGGTCCGGGTTACCGCCTTGGGAGGGTTGGTAGGGGATCTCCGTGAGGGTGATGAAGAGATCCTGGCTGTTGGGGAAATCAGCGTTGAAAGCGCTGTCGACTGCCTTGTCCTCCTCATCTCCTTCCTCATCTTCCCCGTCCGTGAACAGGGGAAGCAGCCGTCGACAATACCCCATCGTCAGAGTCCACGGACAGTGGTGGGGTAGTGGTGGCGGCCGCACCTAGAATGCAATGCAGTGCCTCGTAGAAACGGCATGTCTGGGGCTGGGATCCAGAGCATCCGTTTGATTCTTTGGTCTTCTGGTACGCTTGTTTCAGCTCCTTGATTTTCACGCGGCACTGCGTTGCATCCCGGCTGTATCATCTCTCTGTCATGGCATTTGAGATCTTCTCGTAGATCTTCGCATTCCGTCTTTTCGATCGCAGCTCCGAAAGCATGGACTCATCGCCCCACACAGCGATCAGATCCAAGATTTCCTGATCAGTCTATGCTGGGACCCTCTTTCTATTCTGTGATTGCATGGTCACCTCTGCTGGAGAGCTCTGCATCGTTGCCAGTGCTGCTGAGCTCGCCACGGTGTCCAAACAGGAAATGAGATTCAAACTGGCCAGACAGGAAAAGGAATTCAAATTTTCCCGGGGCTTTTCCTGTGTGGCTGGTCAGAGCATCCGAGCTCAGACTGCTGTCCAGAGCGTCAACAGAGTGGTGCTAATAGCTCCCGGAGCTATTAGCGTCGAATTCCGTCCACACTAACCCTAATTCAACATGGCCAGTTTAGCGCTACTCCCCTCGTCAGGGAGGAGTACAGAAATCGATTTAAAGAGACCTCTATGTCGAAATAAATAGCTTCGTTGTGTGGACGGGTGCAGGGTTAATTCGAATTAACTCTGCTAAATTCGACATAACCTCCTAGTGTAGACCAGGCCTAAAGGTGGTCTGTTAACTCTGCTTCTGACTTTAAACCCTGTTGTGCCAAATTATCTTTAACCACCCCTAACTAATTTACAACCCTTCAGCAGCCCTTGCTGAAATAGCACCAAACTTGAAAGATTACTGGCAGCTTCCCATAATGCTGCACTTACTTCAAACCTCTCACAAGTGGACTGAAGTGCCTCCTTTCCCTGGAAGGCATTCAGTCCCAATGGGCAGGGACCTTCTTCCACTACCCATATACCAAAGGAGGGTGGGGTCCTCAGCCACCCCCCATCCCTCTGGGTCCCCTAACACTTCCTCCATTTCCTTTTTTAATCTCATCCCAGGCTGACCCCTGCACCTGGTATGGGCCCTGGTTCTTCCTTATCCATTTATCCTAAAAATCCTTTACCCTGGCTTACCCCCTCCAAGCAGCTGCGTGGACTGTTGGGGAGGGGGACTTACAGGCTGCCACTCACCTATCCGATGCGATGCATCCGAGTCACCGGCACCAAGATGTTAGGGGGCTTATTCCTTCACCCTCTCACTTCCCTGGTCCTTCTCGCATGAACAGAGAGCAACAATACCCAAAGTCCAAAGGCGCAAACAATTCAATGTTTATTGGGGTGAACTTCCAGCAAGCATGATTCCAGTTTCCTTCCTCAGTGTCCCCCTTCCCAGCTCTGACACCACAGAGCCATCCCTGTTCCCATTCCCTGTTCCCATTAGCAAAACATGATTCCAATTTCCCCACCCCCATTCCCTGTTCCCATTCCCATTCCCCCCCTTACTTCCTGATTGACTGCAGACTATATAGTAAAACTTGAGTTCTGCTTAGCTATACCTTAACTAATCATTTTACTGAAATTTAACTAACCAATCCTAACATACTGTAACATGGTTATTTAACCAATTATATTCCACCACCTTAATTGGTTTACACCCAACAAAATTAATTATACAACAGACAGAAACAATTACAGAACCAGACAGAGACCATACAAATAAACATACAAAACAATACAGAAGTGAGGATTTTACAACTACATCTATACAGACATAAGTGTTTTACACAGGGCCGGCTCCAGGCACCAGCTTGTCAAGCAGGTGCTTGGGGCAGCCACTCCGGAGAGGGGCGGCACGTCCAGGTATTCGGCAGCAATTCGGCGGACGGTCCCTCACTCCGCCTGGGAGCGAAGGACCTCCCGCCGAATTGCCGCCGCAGATCGCGATCGCGGCTTTTTTTTGTTTGTTTGTTTTGGCTGCTTGGGGTGGCCAAAACCCTGGAGCCGGCCCTGGTTTTACAACTACATCTATACAGACATAAGGGTTTTCCAGCTGTGTCTATTGATAAGTGAGTTCTTGCCAGACAGGATGCTATCAAACTAAGTTTTCTTTTACATCTTCTAGGCTCTTCCCTTTCTCTGGAGGTGACAGGAATACCAGGACAGGATTGTATTCTAACAGCCCAATAGCACCTTATTTCAATGTGACTAGTTTGGAATGTGAGGATGTGAGCGTTCACTTCCCAGTTTATGGCTGCCTCTGCTGCTTAGCCAAAGGTCTTAGCCTAAGAACAGAGCCTCAGACTGTCCCTTACACAGACAGACAGTGATTTTGATTCTTTCTTTTATACCTCTATAACTAGCTAAGTGATAAGAATACACTTAAATTCTTAAAGTATAGGCCTGAATATCTATATCCTAACAATGTTGTTCCCCTCTTGGTTGATTAAAAGTTTCCTGTCATCCGTAGCCAGTGGGAGAGTGTAGAGCGTCCCGTCCACCTGTGCCAATGAGAGGGAAATTCACCCGTCACTGGTGGGGACTCAGCAACCGTGTCCTGGTTATACATAAACACAGCACTGGTGCCACATGAGACTTTAATGAGACTAATCTTAAACTTACTAAGCAACAGAGAGTCCTGTGGCACCTTTAAGGCTTGGTCTACACTAACCCCCCAAGTCGAACTAAGGTACGCAACTTCAGCTACGTGAATAACGTAGCTGAATTCGACATACCTTAGTTCGAACTTACCGCGGTTCAGACGCGGTCCACACGCGGCAGGCAGGCTCCCCCGTCGACTCCGCGGTACTCCTCTCGCCGAGCTGGAGTACCGCAGTCGACGGCGAGCACTTCCTGGTTCGACTTATCGCGTCCACACCAGACGCGATAAGTCGAACCCAGAACTTCGATCCCCAGCCGCCGAACTAGCGGCTGGGTGTAGACCAGCCCTAAGACTAACAGATGTATTGGAGCATAAGCTTTCGTGGGTGAATGCCACTTCATCTGACGAAGTGGGCATTCACCCACGAAAGCTTATGCTCCAATACATCTGTAAGTCTTAAAGGTGCCACAGGACTCTCTGTTGCTTTTTACAGATCCAGACTAACACGGCTACCCCTCTGATACTTAAACTTACTGCGACCTTGCTCTTCCTCCGTCTCTCCAAGGTGACCGTGTAACCATGGACAGAGACCACAACCATCCTCATCAGAGCCATGAGGCCACCACCAGAGCTCTTGTTCTCTACCACCACGGAGAATTCCTCCAGCCAGGGGTCGCTGCTGCAGACCTTGACTAAGGTGTAAGTGGAGGAGCCCTGGAAGTCGAAGGAGATGTAGTGAGGTCCACCAGATGCTAGGCACATTCCGTATTCCACAGGGCGGCCTCCCAGGACTCTGTTCTCCACCCTGCACTGCTCATTGGCCCCACAGGAGGCCTCCCAGCTCTCAACGACCCTGTTGCCTTTGCACCGGCACCGCTCCCGGCAGGAGTCGCTGGGGTAGAACTCCTTTCCCTTCCTATAGTATCAGCCCTGGTGCACAGAGCCGCACTGCGCGACAGGGACGCACCAGTCTCCACTCAGGAGGAACCCGGCGTCACAGAAACGCCCTTCAGCACAGGGAGTGTCACACTCGTCTGGCGCTGAGAGGCTGTGGCAGGTAGCAGGACAGCGGCTCCCACACAGCTTGTAGTGAGAGTTATGGGGGCAGGTGGGGCCTGATGAAATGATCAGAGAGAACAGGCAGATGTGTTTGAGGAAAAGCTTGTTAAAGAGTGAAAGAAAACAGAAATTAGGAATAGAGCTGGGGGGAGGGAAGGAATGAGTCAGTATTCCTGGATTCTGTCACTAGCTCTGGGAAGGGTTTGGGGTCTGGTGGTTGGAACGGGGGAAGGGGACAGGGAATAAGGATTCCTGGATTCTATTCCTCCCAGCTCTGGGAGGGGATGAAGGTCTAACAGTAAGAACGTGAGGTGTACAGAGAGTCAGATTGGGAGTCAGGACTCCTAATTTACCTACCTCACTCTGGCAGAGAACTTTGTTTATTGGTTAGAGCTGAGGACCTGAGAGTCAGGACTTCTGTGTTCTAGTCCTTGCTCCGATGCTAAGCATGAGCAAATCACTTCCTCTGTCTCATTTGCAGTTGTCCCATAATACAACTCACTGCACAACCTGCTGTGAAGTCCAATTAATATCTACAAGGCACTTTGAAATCCCTGGGTGAGAGGTACCCGCAAGGGGACAGGATTATATCAATGCAGAATTGAGTTAGAACAGATTCTAGTAGGCGACACTTACTGCAGAATGAGACCAATGTTGTATCCACCAGGTGGATACAACAACCAACCTCCACTGTCCGGTCTGGATGCCCCTGGCCTAGCAGGCCATCACATAGGCGCCGATTGCACTGCGCAGCGCATCTTGATGCCTCTTGTACTGAGAGGTGTCAAAGATGCAGTTGTCAAAGAAGGGAATTGGGTCAATGCCCCCGTGGCACTTGCTGGCCACCCTTGTAGCCTTTTTTATGAGCCTCACTGCAGACTGAGCAGTCCCTGGTGCATCCAGCTGAGCACCCCAAGACCTCCCCCACCTTCCAGCTGTCTGCGAAGTGAATCTCATCGGATGTCCAGCTTCCATGCTTATGGTCAGATTGTCGCTGGGGTCCTGATGGGCATTGCCACAGCGCCTGAAGACAATGTTGGCGTACGTATTGGGTATGATGACCCCGGTGTACCTGTAACAGTTGAAGTTATCATCAGGTGAAAATCGGTCTTGATGAAATTATGGACACCACTGAAGTAGACCTTGAACTTATCCTTGTGGTAGAAGGGCAGGTCCACAAAGATGCCTTTGACCCGGACAAGACATGGTGGGGTGGTCAATGGTTTATTCCCCAGTAGTTTCACCTCCCAGGAGCTGAAGCGCAGTAAATGGCCTAGCTCTAGAATTTAAAAGTCCACGGACTCTTGGGAAAGAGTTAGCCACGGGGGTGAAAAGAAGAGTGAAGGGAAGGATCCCATCTCTACTGGGCAGAGCATTGGGGAATGGACTGTAGCAACCAATCCTGCCCTGGGACCTGTGTGAGAATAGACAAGATGGCATCTCATAGATCTTTTTCACCTCTACTGGTTAAACCCCTGGGAGATAGATTGTAGGGAACAGTTCTACCAGGTTTCCATAGAATGGACTAGATGGGTGTTTAGGATTCTACGAAAAGAAACCCTAGTTTTTTTCCAGCTTGTTGGACCTGAAATGATTGCTGTGTCCAGATATGGCAACTGAGTTTTTTCTGCCAAATCAGACCACCCTGATGCTTAGAGGCTTTGGACATGGAGACAGATTGCACAGGATATGGAAGGAATATCTCCCAACCTACAGGAAACCGCGCACCCCTCGCTGTCTCCCCATGGCAGTGAAGGGCTATGGGAAATGTACAATGGATGGGGAAGAAGGGAGGGATGGATTCTTACATCCTGCTCTGAGGGGATGCCTGGACTTTGTGCTATGCAATGACCAAGGTGACTCCTGGCCACGTGAAAGAGCACAAGTGAGGGAGCTCCCAGGTGTGTAGGAGAGAAGAGACTTGGTACCACAAGTCTTTGAAGGGACAATGAGAGACACTGGATAGTAATCTTGGGGGAGCTAACAGCACGCCTCGCTGAGTGGTGTCAGGTTCAGGTTGTTTCCTCAATTTTAATTTTGTTTATGTTTTGTTCTGACCAAGTTTTGAAATGTCAGAATTTCCCCTGGAATGAAAATTCTAAGTTTCAAGCAGCTCTAGTATTTACACCTCTATTTTTCTGATTTATGTATTCAGCTGTCCATCTAATCTACCTCTCCATAGCTCTATCCCATGTGTCTATGCATCCAACTCTCTGGCCTATCTATGCACCCATCCAACTAGGTCTAAACTATTCCATCTCCTCCATCCATCCATCCATCCATCCATCCATCCATCAGTGTTTGTCTAGCCATCTACTCTACTAATCTATCCCTCGATTATATTTAAATCTATCCATCTAATACACCTAGTCAAAAAAAATTCATCAAAATACTTTTTCCTATGAAAAATGTCTTTTCAATTGAATCGAAAAGGAAATTGTTGACAAAATTTTTCAGTTTGACAAAAAAAAAAAATTGACAACCAAAAAATTGTTGGCAAGCAAAAGTTTTTTGTGTGGGATTTCCCCCCTCTTTTCCTCCTTGTATTTCTTCATTCTCCTCTTCCCTCTCTTTTTCCAACAACATTTATCAGTTCTCAAAAAGTGAATTTTTAAAACTTCATTTAGTCAAAAAATCTGAAAAATCGGTGAAAATTTTTGAATTTTTAAAAATTCCAACAGAAAATATTTACCAATTTTTGACCAGTTTTACCTCATTAATCTCTAATCTCTCTGTCCATCTGTCTTCCACATAGGCGCCAACTCCGTGGGTGCTCCGGGGCTGGAGAACCCACAGGAAAAAAATGTTGGGTGCTGAGTACCCACCGGCAGCCCCCAATCAGCATCTCCCCCTCCCCACAGTGCCTCCCGCCAGCCGGCGGCCCTGCCGCTCAGTGCCTCCCACTCCCTCCCAGTGCCTCCCACCTGCCATGGATCAGCTGTTCCACGGTGAGTAGGAGGCGCTGTGGGGGAGGACCGAGGGTGGGTCGCACTCCGGGGAGGGGGGCAGAATGGGATGGGAAGAGGTGGGGTGGGGGCGGAGTGGGGGCAGGAAGGGGCTGGGTGGGCCCTGGGGGAAGAGGTGGAGTGGGGGTGGGGCCTGGGGCAGAGCAGGGGGTTGAGGACCCTGACACAGTCGGACACTACCGTCTTCAGCTATTCTATTGCGCACATCCCCTTAGTGTTGTGTGTCTGAGTTAATAACTCAAGATTGTCAAAATAACAGGCTCAATTGAAATTATTTAATCTAAGATTATCAATAGATATTAGTACAGCACTACACAGAATACAGGGAGAAATAGATACATTACCACCCTTTGTTGTCAGACTAAGAGCTGGATATGTTTAACATAGTGAATGCCAGTGAAAATGAGGTAGGATCAGAAGAAGCTAAAATAGGGAAAGAACAAGTTAAAAATTACTTGGACAAATTAGATGTCTTCAAGTCACCAGGGCCTGATGAAATGCATCCTAGAATACTCAAGGAGCTGACTGAGGAGATATCTGAGCCATTAGTGATTATCTTTGAAAAGTCATGGAAGACAGGAGAGATTCCAGAAGACTGGAAAAGGGCAAATATAGTGCCCATCTATAAAACGGGAAATAAGGACAACCCGAGGAATTACAGACCAGTCAGCTTAACTTCTGTACCCGGAAAGATAATGGAGCAAATAATTAAGCAATCAATTTGCAAACATCTAGAATATAATAAGGGGATAAGTTCTGGGTCTGGTTCTGTTCAATATCTTCATCAATTATTTAGATAGTGGCATAGAGAGTGCACTTAGAACATTTGCGGATGATACCAGGCGGGGAGGGGTTGAAAGTGCTTTGGAGGATAGGATTAAAATTCAAAACGATCTGGACAAACTGGAGAAATGGTCTGAAGTAGATAGGATGAAATTCAATAAGGACAAATGCAAAGTACTCCACTTAGGAAGGAACCATCAGTTGCCCACATACAAAATGGGAAATGACTGCCTAGGAAGGAGTACGGCAGAAAGGGATCTGGGGGTCAAAGTGGACCACAAGCTAAATATGAGTCAACAGTGTAACACTGATGCAAAAAAAGCGAACATCCTTCTGGGATGTATTAGCGGGAGTGTTGTGAGCAAGACACGAGAAATAATTCTTCTGCTCTGCTCTGCGCTGATTAGGCTTCAACTGGAGTATTGTGTCCACTTCTGGGTGCTGCATTTCACCCACTTCATCAGATGCATGGAGTGGAACAAGTGCTGTGTATTTATAACTGCTCCTGTATTTTCCACTCCGTGCATCTGATGAAGTGGGTTTTAGCCCACGAAAGCTTATGCCCAAATAAATTTGTTAGTCTCTAAGGTGCCACAAGGACTCCTCGTTGTTTTTGAAAAAATTGGGTTTGTTTAGTCTGTAAAAGAGAAGACTGAGAGGGGACATGATAACAGTTTTCAAGTATGTAAAAGGTTGTTACAAGGAGGAGGAAGAAAAATTGTTTTTCTTAACCTCTGAGGATAGGACAAGAAGCAATGGGCTTAAATTGCAGCAAGGGAGGTTTAGTTTGGACATTAGGAAAAACTTCCTAATTCTCAGGGTGGTTAAGCACTGGAATAAATTGTCTAGGGAGGTTGTGGAATATCCATCATTGGAAATTTTTAAGAGCAGGTTAGACAAACACCTGTCAGGGATGGTCTAGATAACACTTAGTTCTGCCATGAGTGCAGGGGACTGGGCTAGATGACCTCTCAAGGTCCCTTCCAGTCCTATGATTCTGTGTGTGTCTCCTGCATCTGGAAGGGAGATACATCCCCCAACTAAATTTCTATAGCAGCAGAGGCGCTGACTTTCTGATTTCCCATGGGGTGCTTGCCCCTGCTCCACCCCAGGCCCCACCCCCACTCCACCCCTTCCCCCAAGACCCCACCCCCTCTCCACCTCTTCCTGCTCTATTCTGTCCCCTCCCCCAAGCATGCCCCACCCTCGCTCCACCTCTTACTGCCCCTGCTCCTCCCCCTCCCCTCAAGCGCCTCCTGTCTGCCGCTGAACAGCTGATCCTCAGTGGGTGGGAGGTGCTGGGGGGGAAGGGAGGAGCTGATCAGTGGGGCCCATCAGCAGGCAGGAGGCGCTGGGGGAGGAGAGGAGCTAATTGGCAGGGCTCACCAGTGGGTGCTGAGCACCCACTATTTTTTTCATGGGTGCTCCAGCCCAAGAGCACCCAAGCAGTCAGCACCATTCCTTTCACAAAGGAAACCTTGTTGCCAAAAATATTCCCCCAGAAACATATTAGTTGTGATGTCATTTCTATACATTCTCAGTTTACCTGACTTTTGTGTGAAGGCGTGATTATTTACAGGTGAGAGGACTAACAATTCTTCAGGATAGTATCTCTCTGTGCGTCCTTCTTACCTCACAATCATTCTTCCCTGTTGATTCCCCAACAGAAAACATCTGCTGTATCATCCCTTTAGTTTCCCAAGTCCATATATGCTTATGTACGCATTATATGTATGTTAAGGAGATGGTTTCCATGAAACATCTAGAGCTGTATAGACATGAAGGTGCCCAGGATTGTTTGAAGATAGCATAATCGATACAATTGCTGAATAGGGTTATTTGTTGGTGAAGGGCCAATGTTCTGGGCCTTCGAATTCAAACATACTCTTTGTTGAAGATATAGATTCTAAACAACAGTTAATATATAAATGAATCCAATATACAGAAAGAAAGAACTAAAAGTGTTCATATTTACTAACAGGTACTAACCCCTTATTGCTATAGTTGACTAACCATTGCAACACTAAACTACGTAGCTAATTGTTCGTATGAGGCTATAGTTAAGGCGTTCATGTGAGATTTATACTGCTTGATTAATACGTGTAAACGACAAAATAAAATCAATACAAAGAGACCTAACAGTACTTCTAAAATAACTAGAGCCTTAAATGTAACTTCTACACATGTATGAGAAATAAGTAGATTAAAATCTAGTACATGATGGAAATTTCAAATCCTTTTCTGCATGTCGTTGCTGATTTGAATAACATGTATCTTTTCCATTTAACAATGATTTTAGATTTAAAGTCAATGGATTAATATGCACATTAAAAACTGGTATATGATTTGCAAGATCTTCTTGATGCTTAGGCTCACTTTGGATATAGGCTTTTTTTTTTTTTTTTTTTTTTTGGAAAAAATTGGTACAGGCAATATTCTCAGGCTATTTCATTTTATGAAAAATTCTAAGATTTTGAATTTTTTGTCCCAATTTCAAAACTCGGAAATTCCCCTGGGACCAAAATTCCATAAGATTCAGACCAGCTTTAACTTTTAAGTCAATCTTACAATATTGGGGAGGGGGCAAAATCTTTAACCCCTCGGGTTGGCAACAAAAGGCTGCCAAGTATGCAATTTTCTAGCCCAACTGGGCTATTTTTTGCTGTCCGTTGCCAGTTTTTTTTAGCAGTGGTGCGTTGCGATATTTTGGGCTATTTTGCTGCCCTGCTGCCACTGGCTGCACTGCCTCTGGAGGAAGCCTTCTGATCTGCCCCACCCCCTGCTAAGATGCCCCACATGCTGCTTGTCTCATGTCGTGCCTCCTCCCCTTAGGCGACGTTTGCATCATGCACAGAATTCTTGTCCGGAGGAGGCAGAATTTTTTTTCTGCAGAAAATGTTCTGCAGTTCTGCCTTTTGCCCACCAGAGGGCTGAGGCTGACGGGTCTGGTGGGTGGCGGCAAACAGCTAGGAGGCAGGTGGCGGGTGGATTTTTCCTCAAGTGAAAAGTCACAGCAGCCTTATTGGAGCCAGGTTAGGAGACACAGTGGGCCACGCAGGCTTGCTGGGGGGGGGGGGGTCACAGGGCCACATGGGGACACGGGAGGGGGGGTTCAAGGAAGGGCCACATGGGGAAGGAGGGGGGGCGCTGAAGATGTTCTGCCTAGGGGTGCATAACGTGAAAAGCTGGCCCTGGGGCAGGGCAGGGCTGAGACCTCAGTCTTGGTCACATGGGGGGTGGTGTGGGGGGGATGAGAGTTTGTCTCCAGCTGGGGTCGAGCTCTCAGTCCCAGGTGGGATTACACCGGATCCCTTGGCCCTGGCTGGAGCTTTGAGCCCAGAGCCCTGCCCCTTCCACCCGTGGCCCCACTCCATTCTGCCGCTTCCCCTGGAGCCCCGCCCCCATTCTGCCTCTTCCCCCCGAGCCATAGTAAGAGAACCAAAAAAAGAGCCACCCTGGCTAAACAAGAAAGTAAAAGAAGCAGTGAGAGGCAAAGAGGCATCCTTTAAAAAGTGGAAGTTAAATCCTAGTGAGGAAAATAGAAAGGAACATATACTCTGGCAAATGAAATGTAAAAATACAATTGGGAAGGCCAAAAAAGAACTTGAAGAACAGCTAGCCAAAGACTCAAGAAGTAATAGCAATTTTTTTTTTAAGTACATCAGAAGCAGGAAGCCTGCTAAACAACCAGTGGGGCCACTGGACGATCGAAATGCTAAAGGAGCACTCAAGGACGATAAGGTCATTGCAGAGAAACTAAATGAATTATTTGCATCAGTCTTCACGGTTGAGAATGTGTCTGCCAGCAACCCTACAATAACAAACCAAAGTGTGTGGGTCAGCAACCCTACAATAATAACCATATAGAAGTGTGAGACCGTCCCTCCCCATCAGTCTTAGAGTGAGGCCATGAGCAGAGCACCAAACAGTCTAGGGCAGGGGTAGCCAAACCTACTGACTCTCTCAGCCACATATGACAATCTTTAGAAGTTCAAAAGCCGGGGCTGAAGCCCTGAGACCCCCCTCCCTGGTGGGCAAAAGCTGCTACCCAGGGCTGGTGCAAGGAAGTTTCGTGCCCTAGGCGAAACTTCCACCTTGCGCCCCTCCACCCAGCCCTGCGGCAGCTCCCCGCCCCCCCTCCGCCCTGAGGCACCCCCCCCCGCGGCAGCTCCCCCCCCGCCCTAAGGCACCCCCCCCCGCGGCAGCTCCCCCCTCCAGGGAGCCGTGCGGCACCTCCCCACCCCAGCTCACCTCTGCTCCGCCTCCTCCCCGAGCACGCCGCCTCTAATTCTCCTCCCAGGCTTGCGGCACCAAACAGCTGATTGGCGCTGCAAGCCTGGGAGGCAGGAGAAGTGGAGCGGCGACCGCGCGCTCGGGGAGGAACGCTGTAAAAAAAAATTGGGGGCACTGCTTTTTGGCACCCCCAAATCTTGGTGCCCTAGGCAACCGCCTAGTTCACCTTAATGGTAGCACCAGCCCTGCTGCTACCCCACCATCCTGCTGCAAGGCAGAGGTTCCGAGTTCAACCCCAAGTCTGGTAGGTGGAGGATGAGGCGGCATGGGGGCCCCGCAAGGTGCACTTTAACTGTAAAAGAGCCGCATTCGGCTCATGAGCCACAGTTTGGCCACCCCTGGTCTAGGGGCTCAGGCCCTCGGGCCGGGTGAAGCACCAATGATCTAGGGGCTCAGGCCTTCAGGCAGGGCAAAGCACAAGACAGTCTGACGTCCTGGCTCTGGCAAACAGCAGACAAATGCAGGCCTCCTGGCCTAAGGTGGGGAGGTTGCCACCCAGGGATGGGGTTGGCAGCAGTGGGTAGGGGGACCCGTGCCCACCCTACTCCACTGGGTCCCAGCCCAGTGCCCTAACAGCAGCGGATGGTTCCACCACTGGGTCAGCAAGGATCCAGGCAATACACACTGACCTGGATTCAGGCAACAACAGAACCGGACTATAGTCAGTTGTCCCTGAGCTACTTCCTACACTCCCCTCGCTGTGCACCTCTGTCTCGGGGTCGTCCTCCGTCTCCGTGGGGTATGTTGCCAGTGGCAATCCCAGCAGCTCCTCGGCATCCTGGTCAGCTGGCAGCTCTGACCGGCGAGTCCTCAGAACAGTCAAAGTCCTCTTCAGGCTCCCACTCTAGCAGCAGGCGGGAGGCATCTATCTCCCTCAGCAACTCCAGCTCAATTGAGCTGAAGGGTCCGCATTTTATACTTCCTGTCCCACCCCTCTGCTTCCAGCGGGGCGGGCGGAGCTGTCCTGGCTCTACCCACAGGGGGTGGGTGGCAGCTCCTTCCCGTCAATCTCGGAGGGAGGCCACGCCCCCTCGCTACAAACCATCATGTGTTTGAGAGTAAATCCACACTAGAAAAACAGCACGTGTGTGTGTGTGAGAGAAACCCACTAATAACAAAGTAATGTGTGCATGTGTGAGCAACACTACAATAACAAACCAGTATTAGTAACCCCACGCGTGTCTGAGTAACCCTACAATAATATACTAGCGTATGTGGGTGCGTGAGATGGAGAGAGCTCAACCCTACAATAACAAAGCAATGTGTGTGAGCAACCCTACAATGACAATGGGTATGCATGAGCAACCCCACAAAAAAACAAACAATGTTTGTGAGCAGCCCTAAAATAACAAACTCTGTGTGTGTTTGTGTGTGTGTGTGTAGTCAATGTTCTCAGCACACGTGGGTGGCACATAATAGAGCCTCCCCAAACCTCATGCGGCCGAGAAGGAAGGGGGTGGTAGCATAGGCCCATGGGGCCACTGCCCAGAGGCCCCGACCAATTTGGGGGCCCTAGAAAAATCTCCCCCAGCCACAGCTGCAGCAGGGACAAAAAGCTTTTCCGGTCTCGGGGCCACAGTGGGGTAGGGTGGAAAGGAATGAGCGGGGGAGGCATAAGAACGGCCAGACTGGGTCAGACCAAAGGTCCCTCTAGCCCAGTATCCCGTCTTCTGACAGTGGCCAATGCCAGGTGCCCAGAAGGAATGAACAGAACAGGTAACCATCAAGTGATCCATCCCATCGCCCATTCCCAGCTTCCGGCAAACAGAGGCTAGGGACACCATCCCTGCCCATCCTGGCTAATAGCCATTGATGGACCTATCCTCCATGAATTTATCTAGTTCTTTTTTGAACCCTGTTATAGTCTTAGCCTTCACAACATCCTCTGGCAAAGAGTTCCACAGGTTGACTGGGCATTGTGTGAAAAAATACTTCCTTTTGTTTGTTTTAAACCTGTTGCCTATTAATTTCATATGGTGGCCTCTAGTTCTTGTGTTATGAGAAGGAGTAAATAACACTTCCTTATTTGCTTTCTCCACACCAGTCTTGATTTTATAGACCTCAATCATATCCCCCCTTAGTCGTCTCTTTTCCAAGCTGAAAAGCCCCAGTCTTATTAATCTCTCCTCATACTGAAGCTGTTCCATACCCCTAAACATTTTTGTTGCCCTTTTCTGAACCATTTCCAATTCCAATAAATCCTTTTTGAGATGTGCAGACTACATCTGCACGCAGTATTCAAAATGTGGGTGTACCATGGATTTATATAGAGGCCATATGATATTTTTTGTTTTATTATCTATCCCTTTCTTAATGATTCCCAACATTCTGTTTGCTTTTTTGACTGCCGCTGCACATTGAGTGGACGTTTTCAGAGAACTATCCACAATGACTCCAAGAACTTTGAGTGGCAACAGCTAATTTAAACCCCATCATTTTATATCAGGGGTTCTCAAACTGGGGGTCGGGACCCCTTAGGGGGTCGCAAGGTTATTATATGGGGGGTCACGAGCTGTCAGTCTCCACCCCAAACCCCGCTTTGCCTCCAGCATTTATAATGGAGTTAAATATATTAAAAGGTGTTTTTAATTTAGATATGTATCGTTGGGATTATGTTTTCCAATGTGCATTACTTTGCATTTATCAACATTGAATTTCATCTGCCATTTTGTTGCCCAGTCACCCAGTTTTGAGAGATCCTTTTGTAGCTCTTCGCAGTCTGCCTGGGAATTAACTATCTTGAGTAGTTTTGTATCATCTGCAAATTTTGCCACCTCACGGTTTACTCCTTTTTCCAGAACATTTATGACTATGTTAAATAGGACTGGGCCCAGTACAGATTCCTGGGGGACACCACTATTTACTTCTCTCCATTCTGAAAACTGACCATTTATTCCTACCCTTTGTTTCCTATCTTTTAACGAACTACCAATCCATGAGAGAACCTTCCCCAACAAATTATGTTCATCTATGTGTCTGACAACTTTGTTCTTTACTATAGTTTCAACCAGTTTTCCCGGTACTGAAGTTAGGCTTACCAGCCTGTAATTGCTGTGGTCACCTCCATTAGCTATCCTCCAGTCATTCGGTACAGAAGCTGATTTAAATGATAGGTTACAGACTACAGTTTTAGGCCTGCAATTTCACATTTGAGTTCCTTCAGAACTCTTGGGTGAATAGCATCTGGTCCTGGTGACTTATTACTGTTTAGTTTATCAATTTGTTCCAAAACCTCCTCTATTGACATCTCAATCTGGGACAGTTCCTTGGATTTGTCACCTAAAAGAATGGCTCAGGTTTGGGAATGGAGCTGCTGAAAGCGGCGTGGGCTGAGGGACGTACTGGCCACCACTTCCAGCAGCTCCCATTGGCCTGGACCAACAAACCGCGGCCAGTGGGAGCCTCGATCGGCCGGACCTGCGGACGCGGCAGGTAAACAAGCCGGCCCGGCCCACCAAGGGCTTTCCCTACACAAGAGGCATCCCAAGTTTGGGAAACACTGCTTTAGATGTTAGATACTGAAGGATTGGCAACAGCATGATTTTGGGGTAAGATCTGAGTTATATATTGATCTGGGTATGTGGCTGGTCCTTTAGGATCAGAAGAACCTTTTGTTTGATGAAATTGGTTTTAAATAACCACTCATCTTTAAGTCTAGTGTCTGGGATCCAGGACTGGAATACCTAAGGAGGCTGCATTTCTGACTTCTTGTTAGCCAGTGTAGTGAGACAGAAGTTTACTTTTGGTGCTGGTTTGGTATATCTTATGGAAGAATAACCACCAGTTTTTGGGGTGTGTCTTCCCTATTTCTCAGCAGCTTGTCCTGAATTTGGTATTCTCAGTTGTGACCCACTGAGGCGCCGTGATAGGCTGGCTGCAGAGAGCCACGGCGAGACACGGGGTGCTTGAGCCCAAAGTCCTGGAAGCAGTGAGGCCACGGGACCCGGCCTGGATGGATAATGTGGGCCGTTGGGAGTCTGGTGAAATAAAGGGGTACTGTTTAAAGGTCAGGGTGTAGCACAGTCCCTGTGAATCAGTGATGGGGCAAAGGGAATGATTCTACAATTCTTCCTATGGAGTCACCCACACGACTCCTGGAGCACAGGTTGCTGCTGCACAGCCAGGAAACATGCCAGGAGCCATGAGAATGATTAAGGGATTGGAAAACGTGCTTTAGAGTGATAGACTCAAAGAGTTCCATCTAATTAGCTTAACAAAGAGACAGCTCAGGGGTGACTTGATCCCAGTCTAAAAGCATCTACATGGGGAACAAATATCCAGACATGGGCTCTTCAATCTAGCAGACAAAGGTCTACCTGGAAATTGAAGCTGGACAAATTTAGACTGGAAATCAATTTCAGTCAAAAAATGTCACCCAACTCTACTTCCAAGTGACTGGCCCAGCACATGCACTTCTCTCAGAGTGGGGGCCTGCAATTCAGCCCAGTTTTAGATGTGATCTTCAGGTCCAACTAGGTTTGCCCTTGCTGGACTCTTCCCTTCAGGTATTGTGATCAGTATGAAAATGTAGTGAGAGTGGACGGTTTAAAAACAAAAAACAAAGCATTATTTATCGGAGTTGGAGAGGAAAGGGTTAAAAGAACCAGTGTCAGATTTCAAAGGTATTTAGGCATCTAACTGAGTTATTCCTGGTTTACGGGAGGTGCATGAGAAAGGAGATTCAGCTCCATAGACCTTTAACTCTCATTCTAATCTTAACTCTTATGCTAACATTTACTCCAATCATGACACTACCTCAGTCTGTACCGCCAGCCCTGACTCCTTTACTCTACCCCCAACCCTGACCCTAAATTGAACCCTAACTGTAATCTAAACCCTAATTCTGAGTCAGTCTCAGACCCAACCCTTGTGTTTTGTCTTTGTTTTACAAGGCCTGTGTCAATACACCTGAACAGCTCCCCCAATAAAATAGATTGCCCTCATCTGAAGATACTTTACTTGCACAAATATTTGCATATGATTGAGCTGGACTCAAGTTCTTGTTCCTCCAGATGCCATGTAACCCTTCTGCCTGTCAGAGTTGGCAGCAACAAGGGCCCGGTTCAGTATCTAGGAGTTCCGTTTCAATAACAATGCAAAACCAGCTCAAGCCCCCACCCAGTGACCTGGGACAATTACATACCCCGCCCCCCCCAGGGCACCTCTAAGAGGCAATACTTTCCCTCTCGCAAGCACAGAGTCTGAGTGTAGGAAAAGCCTTTTAATAAAGGAGGGAAACAATGCAGCATTATGTGGGGAAACACCACAAACAGGATTCATAACACAAACCATGAGCAAAAGACCCACCCCCAAGTAAGTTTGGCAGTGTCCTTTTCCCCTCAGGGTCTTAAATCCAGCAACCCAAAAGTCACCTCTCCCACAGTTTCTGTCCTTGGTCAGTGCAGCCTCAGAGTTCAGAAGTTCATCTGCAGAGTTTACCTCCCAGCCTGGGTGGAAGTGGGGGAGGTATGAGGGCACCTTATATGCTCCACTGCTTGGGTCAACAGCCGATTGCCACACCTCTTTGTGGGGTTCTGCTGCAGTCTTCACCACCAGCCATTCTGCTAGCCACTCACAAATATGTCTTGAGGCTCTCCCTACACAGCTCTCAGTGATTTCAACTCTTAATAATTTCACTGTTAGTAGGGGAGCCTCAGTGCTGGTGCACTCAGAACCACTAGCCCAAAGTAGATCTAATGCTCACACATAGGTATCAGTAATTTTAGCCCTGCAGCATATGACAAGACTCCTAACCAAGTCAAATTCAGCTCTACTATTACACCATTAGGGTGACCAGATGAGAAGAAGAAAATATCAGGACATATCAGGGGGAGGGTGTCCACCAGCAGAGAAAAGAAAAAAAAAAAAAAAGCCAAGTGCTGCTAGCAGAACAAACAGCCAAGTGCTGTCAGTAGAGCAAAATAGCAGGCCAAAGATCAGTCAGGACACAGAACAAACACCTAAATATCAGGACATTTCAAGTTGGTGTTTAGGGTTCTTAGGCAACACCAACCAGGCTAGAAACAGCAACCTCTCTCAGTTCATCCTATTTTGGAACCCATGTCCCTTCCCTAGCAAGAACTACTAAGCTGAGGGTTATGTCCTTGATTCACATAACCAGGATAACAACACTTCATTACTCCTGCCCCAATAACAAAGAGACCGGGGGTCCCACAGCAGCCAAAGTGACCATTTGAGCAGGAAGTCCATCATGCTAGGCAGGGTGGGTGTGCCCATGCAAACGAGATCAGCCCCTGAAATCCTTTTCCACAGCTCACCACCAGATGTCAGGGTAGAGCTCATCCTGACTCTGCTTACACCAGATAGGACCAAGATGCTACTTAATAAATGAGGGACTTCTTGATAGGAGGGCATGCTCTAGTTCTCTGCAAAGGCCCATATAGTCCATAGCCTCTCTGCTCACACAATGGTGGTGTTAGTTGTAGGACTGAGTTTAGCTGAAATGCAGCAGGTTAGACCAAGAGGTTTGACTCGAGAGTGAGAATTTTCCCAGATAACAAAGCTACTGCTATCAGACAGTTCAGCCTACCCTGAACATGTCAGGGAAATGAAACCTGGATATATATGGAAAGAAACCAGCAGTCCTTACTTTTCCTCGTCCCCCGCTCTCATCACTACGCTCCCCAAACTGGGGATTAGAACCTGTGAGTCCAGACTCCAAGCCCACCACTAGACCCTGATCCTTATTCAAAACTGGGTATCAAACCCAGAAGTCCTGACTCCAAGCCCCCTGCACTAACCATTAGACCCCACTTCCCTCCCAGAATTGAGAATACAATCCAGCAGCCCTCCCTCCAAGCCTCCCGGCTCTAACCCACTTGACCCCACTCCTGCCCCAAGGATGGGAATAGAACCTACGAGTCATGATTCCAAGTCTTCCCCTTGCTCTAACCACTACACACCATTGCACTCCCCAAACTGGGGATAGAACCCAGGAGTCCTGACTCCCATAACTGTGCTGTTGCCATAGAACATTTGGCCTCCACTTTGGAATAGAAAATGTCACTAATGATGTAAATTTGTGGGAGCTGAGTGCTGAAGCTGAACAGAAGAGAGTAGGGAAACTACCCCTGCTTTAAGAGTAAAAACTGACTCTCCCTTGGCTAGCTGATTTGCTGAGGTAAATCTCCTGTGGGCATCCATGCTGTTATGTGGATTTACACAGCTAAGAATCTGGTCCTTTGTGTGGGATGGAACATCATAGATGAAACTCCTGTTTAGCCTACCCCCTTCAGAGGGACAATGCAATGGAGGGGGATCAAACTGAAAACCCGTAAGGTAATAAAAATAGCACGTAGCCCTGGTATAGCACTTTTCATCAGTTGATCTCAAAGTACTTTAGAAGGAAGTCAGGATCACTATCCCCATTGCACAGATGGGGAAACTGAGGCACAGAGTGGGGAAAGTGATATACCCAAAGTCACCCAGCAGCAGAGCCAAGAACAGAATGCAGGATTCCAGAGTCCTGGGCCAGTGCTCTAGCCACTAGGCCACACTGCCGCTGTCTGCGTCATTTTTACACCTGTGGCGCTCTTTGCCACTGGGTATCACTGAGGCAAAGTGCTTGGCACGTCTGGAAAAAAGGTTTATACACAGATTATCAGCCAAAGGTGCAGGGTGGGTAGGATGAGAATTTCTAAAGTATTTGAGCCTTCAGACTTCAAGATATAAACCAGCCACTGATTGCCCGGAGGTAGGAAATAACTGTATAGTGGCCTATTCAGAGGATTTACTGTTAGTATCATTATTTATTTGTAGAGCTCTGTGGGAACTGGAATGTACATTTTGCAGGAAATCCCAGGATTTCAAAATCTGTTTTCGATCCGAATCGGAAACGTGTTTTGTGTCAAATTTCTGTTCCCCATGTAGGCACTTTTAGACTGGGATTAAATCACCCCTTTCCCTTCTCACTGTGAAACTAAACAGAAGGAGCTCCTGGAGTCTCTCACGATCATGCATAAGGTACAAGAAGGCGAATCAAAGTGTTTTGTTTCAATTTTGCCTTTTTTATTATTTTATATGATATTGTTGTGGGTTGGGAAAAACATCACTGAAGCTGGTGTGTGTAACCACCACCTGTCATTTGAGATACCTGCAAGAGACAATATGCATAGAAATATAAAGTCGTATATCTTGGAGCAAAGAATGTCAGCTATACAGTAAGAACAAGGAGTCCAGTGGCACTTTAAAGACTAACAGATTTATTTGGGCATAAGCTTTCGTAGGTAAAAACCTCACTACCTCAGAGTTATGAACTGATCACAGACCTCATTTGGAATTGGAAGTACGCAAGCAGGCAGCAGCAGAGACAAAAAAAAACCCAGTACAGTACACTGCTGTGTTATATGTAAACTACTGGGCGGGGGGAGAGGGGGGGAAGGAAAGTTAAAAAAAAAGATTTGACAAGGTGAGGAAACTGTTTCTGTGCTTGTTTCAATTAAATGAAGATGGTTAAAAGCAGCATTTTTCTTCTGCATAGTAAAGTTTCAAAGTTGCATTAAGTCAATGTTCAGCTGTAAACTTTTGAAAGAACAACCATAAGTTTTTGTACAGAATTGTGAACATTTCAGAGTTAACAACCTCCACCCCGAAAAAGAGTTGGGGGTTGTGGTGGATAAGCAGCTGAACATGGGCTCCCAGAGCGACACTGGGGCCTAAAGGTCTAATGTGATCCTTGAATGATGTCTAAACAGGGGCATATCAAATAGGAGCAGAGAGGTTCTTTTACCTCTATATTTTGCGCTGGTGCGACCACTGCTGGAATCCTGTGTCCATGTCTGGTGCCCTCAGTTCAAAATGGATGTTGATAAATTGGAGAGGGGTCAAAGAAGAGCCATGAGAATTATTAAGGGACTGGAAAACCTGCCTTATAGTAACAGACTCAAGGAGCTCAATCTATTTAGCTTAACAAAGAGAAGGTTAAGGGGTAACTTGATCCCAGTTGATAAGTACCTCCATGTGCTAGTTCTGCATCTGGTGTTGGTCTCGGTCAGGGACTAGGCGGTCCATGGTTCTGATCCAGTGCAGCAGGTCCTACATCCCTCCAGCCTTTAAAGAAACAGCAGCTATTGACATGCTAGGGAGCAAGTTTAGAAGGCGCAAAGCAGTGTCTCTTACCTTCAGCCCCTCCTGGCTTCTCAGCCACATCTGTGATGGAGGGATAGACGCACACAGAGACATCTGACTGCTCTGGCTCTTACTCTCTCAGTTCCTACCCTTTTTATAGGGACCAAGTGCCAACTCTTAATTCCACCGAACTCACTGGCAAACCTGCCTTCACCCCATAGGACCCGAACGCCCTAGACCCATGCAATTTGGGAAGTAATGCTAGCAAATCTGACCTGCCCACCCCTTCCTTAGAAAGCTGCCCTGATTAGATGGTTCCCTGAAGGTGGAGGAGATGCCTGTGTACTCCTTGGGCCGGACTCTGCTGGGATAACCCTGGTGACTTCAATGATGTTTACACCAGCAGGGAATTTGGCCCATTCTGTTGGCCTTCTGCAGGGCCAGCTGTTCGAGATCAGGCCTTGGCCATGATTGAGGATAAGATTTTGTCACAGTTATTTTTAGTAAAAGTGACGGACAGGTCGTGGGCAATAAGCAAAAATTCATGGGAGCCATGATCTGTCTGTCACTTTTACTAAAAATAATGGGTGAGGTGGGATATGAGAGAGAGAGGGTTGGGTGGGAGGGAAGGAATGACAGCTGGAGGGTTGCCAGGTGTCTGGTTTTCGACTGGAACACCCGGTCGAAAAGGGACCCTTGCGGCTCTGCTTAGGACCGCTGACCGGGCCATAAAAAGTCTGGTTGGCGGCGCAGCGGGGATGGCAGGACATGCCGGCCGCTTCCCGAGATCTGCCTGAGGTAAGTGCCACCCAGAGCCTGCACCCCCTCCTGCACCCCAACCCCCTATCCCAGCTCAGAACCCCCTCTCTCACCCAAACTCCCTCCCGGAGCCCGCACCCCACACCTCCTCCCACACTGCAACCACCTGCCCAGCCCTGAGCCCCCTCCCGTACCCAAACTCCCTCCCAGAGCCCACACCTCCTCCCACACCGCAACCACCTGGACAGAGCCCCGTCCAGCACCCTGAACCCCTCATTTCTGGCTCCACCCCAGAACCCACACCCCCAGTCCAGATCCCATACCCCTTCCAACACTCCAGCCCTCTGCCTCAGCCCTGACCCCCTCTGACACCCCAACCTCCTGCCCCAGCCCGGAGCCCCCTCCTGCACCCCAAACCCCTCATCACCGGCCCCACCCCAGAGCCTGAACCCCAGCCAGAGCCCTCTCCCCTTCCCCCCTGCACCCCAACCCCATGCCCAAGTCTGGAGCCCCCTCCCACACTCTGAACCCCTTGGCCCCAGCCTGGAGCCCCCTCCTGCACCCTAAACCCCTCATCGCCAGTTCCACCCCAGAGCCAGCACCCCAAGACGGAGTCCTCACCTGCTCCCGCACTCCAACCCCCTACCCAGTGAAAGAGAGCGAGGGTGGGGGAGAGTGAGCGATGGAGGGAGGGGGGATGGAGTGGGGGGCGGGGCCTCGGGGCAGGAGCAGGGCAAGGGTGTTCGGTTTTCTGTGATTAGAAAGTTGGCAACCCTGCATGGGCCCCACTGAAAGTCCTACCCCACCACCATGGGGGTGGGTCACAGCCCCAGCTCCAGCCGTGGCCCCAGCTCCAGCTGCAGCCATAGGGAATGGGGAGGGGGCACATAGTAACTTCAATGGCACCTGGAATGAAGATGATTCAGGGCCTCCTGGAAAGTGCCTCCTAATGTGGTGCAGCAAGAGGTGCCTCATCTGTGATACAGCTCCGATGGCACCGTATGAGACCGAGAACTCCTGTGGGCTGATCATAACCACCTCGGGGCCATTCAAAATTGTCACGGATCTGCCCGACTGGGTACTTCAGCCATGGTCTCCAAGACATATGTGCTGACAATGGGGTGGCACAGACCCTCTGCCAGAGCCTCCAGGCCTATGCAGCCACGTGCCAGACAGATGGAATCAAGATTGGAGCCTGGCGGACAGCCTCCTTTGGCTGTAAGTTTACAGACCCATCTCCCACCTGCTCGGTATTTGCAATTTATTACTTTGTGTCACAGTCTGCCCTCAGCGTTGGTGTCAGTGCTGATCCCAGTGCCACAGCGGGGCACTATGGGGCACTGTGATGCTGGCATTGACCCCTCCAGACAACATCATGTTGCCCCTTTCAGCATAAGTGATTTTCCAATATTTAGGGCCTAGCTGGGTTGTTTCCATTAGAATGAGAAATAGACCATACGAGTCAGATTTGTTCTTCTTTCTTTACAATAAATTGCACACCCTGAACACTGGAGAAACGAAGGACAGCAGCAGGTAGTTCCCTTGCTCAGAAATCCCCATGGCTGCGTCTCCAGCAGGCTTTGTGCCCAAGAAGTCCTGTCTCTCTGCTTCCTCTCAGAGTCATGTTGACTCCTTCTGTAGGGTTTCCCACACAGTCTGCAGCTGATCTCTTAGCCCTTGCATTTGCAAGCCGGGGAACCCCATTAATCCACAGGGATTATCTGTGACCTGCCAAATTGACTAGCACCATTTTCTGCAGCTGTTTTTACTACACAAAGGAGTTTGATTGCTCCTTTTGTTGAGCCTGACAGAGGTTGTTCAGCTGAACCACTGGCTTAATCAAGACTCTGATTGCCTTTGGAGCTAAGATGCCTTCTGCTGGCAAACGTTAGCACCTTTCCCCTAACCGTCCAAACCCATGCTATGGGAGAGAGTGTTATCATTAGGTTTGGAAGGATTAGATTTTTAATTGGTAAATGTTGATTTCAAAACACACACACACATACACACACACACTCACGCAACAAAAACACAATTCCATTGACTGTAATCAAAATTTACAGCTAGGCAAAGTAAGAAGAGTGCTGCTTGAGAACTTATTAAAGTCCCACCTTAATGTGTATAAAATATGTACTGCTGGTGTTAAATAATTGTTATCTGTCTCTGCCCCCATAATTTCCCACAACTGTGAAAATTTAAATGAATAAAACTCTTTAAGAAAGCTTAAAATAAACATGGGTATTTTCTAAATAAATAAATAAATATGGTGATATACCTATCTCATAGAACTGGAAGGGACCTTGAAAGGTCATTGAGTCAAGTCCCCTGCCTTCACTAGCAGGACCAAGTACTGTCTCCAACAGTTTCCCCCCCGCCCCGCTTCTTCTTCTTCCTCCCCCCCAGATTCCTAAATGGCCCCCTAAAGATTGAATTCACAACCCTGGGTTTAGCAGGCCAATGCTCAAATCAATCCCTCCTCCCCCCCAACTAAAATAAAAATAAAAGTAATATTCTGCTGAACCTAATTATAACTCCATCAGGAAATAGACTTTTAGAGATGCAGTGATTTTATTCCAGAATAATTACTCTGCTTTGGAAGTGCACTAATTATTCTGAAATCTAGTAACACTGCTACTCCTCTTTTTGGAATAGAACATAATTACTCCTGGGGGAATTCTGCACCAAAACATTAAAAATTCTGCAACAAAAAATTTAAATGATGCACAAAATATTTTAAAATTCTGCAACATTCTGCATATTTTATTTGTCAAAATAACACAATATAATCCCAACAGTTTCAATTATTTTTGGTCATTTATTTCAAAATACCTGTCAGCAATTATGTTTGTAACCATACAGACAACAAAAAAGATTCAGGAAATGGTTTTTGACAAATAGATTCCTTACTAGGCTTATTAATACAGAACTCTGAGTAATAATTCATTAAACTACAATACAAAACCGTATTTCCCGCACCCCTCCAAAGCAGTGCAAAGGCTTGGGGGAGTCAGGGGTAATAGAGGGGCTGAGGGAGAGAGAAGTAAACTGCTGGGAAGGAGCCTGTGTGTGAACTTGGAGGGTTGTTGGGTATGGGTGGGAAAAGTATGGAACAGGTTTATTTGGGGGGTGGGGAGGGATTGTTCGGGAGCTTCGCCCATGGAGACCTTGGCTGACCTCTAGCTTCTCCCATTCGGTCAGGCACATCTGCCCCTGTCCTGATGTATAACTGCACCCCTGTGTGTCCTTGCACCCCCTGTCCACATGTGTCCCTCTAGCCCTACTCAGACACCCACTCCCCCATACCCATGTGGCCCTGCACCCCCTCCCCCTGTCCCTATGTGGCTCTGTACCTCCTCCCCCATCCCCATGTGTCTCTGTGCCCCCACCCAGACCCTCCCCATCCCTATGTGTCCCTGTACCCCCTCCCCGTGTGCCTCTGTGCCCCCACTCAGCCACCCTCTGTAGCTCTGCATCCCCTCCCCCATCACCATGTGGCCTTGCACCTCCCTCCCCGCAATGGCTCTGCCCCTCCACTCCCATTCAGCCCTTGCCCCAGTCTGTCCTCCCCCACTAGCCCTTATGAGCCCCTATCTGACCCCCCCAGCACCCAATGCTGTCTGTCTCCCCATAGCCCCTGTCTCCTAACCTGGCTCGAGAGGTGCTGTGAAGAAGGCAGGCTCTTTCCCTTCCCTAGCTGGCCAGGAGCGGCTGCTTTGTTCTAGCATCACAGCACCATCTGGTGGGTAAAAGGCAGAAATGCAGAAGTTATGTTCTGCTGGGAGCTGCTGCTGTTCTTGTGCCACAGTGCCTCTGGTGGGCAAAAGGCGGAACTGCAGCAACATTTTGGCAGAAGCTTTTTTCTGTGCAAAAAATTAAAAATATGCATGGCTCATTAATTATGTGCACAGGCAGTAGCGCAAAATTCTCCCAGGACTAATCCATGCCGGGAGCCATTCCAGAATAGCTATTGCAGAATATATTATTCCGCAATAGCTATTCTGGTCAATTTCTTCATGTAAACAAGCCCCTAGTAAAAAAAAAGTGATTATAACAATGGGCCAATCAGATCCAAAGACGATGTCTCTGGTGGAATCATTCTTTTTGTTGACCTAGTCAAAAACTTTTTGTCAAACCTTTTCTTTCTTTCAATGCAAACTGGATTTTCCATTCACTGAGAAGTTTCACAAGCAAATTTCCATTTTTGTTGATACATTTTAAAAATGTGGCTTTTTAAAAAGCCAAATCCCCAAAAACATCCATGGAAAAATTTGAAGGGGAAAATAAAAAATTGTTGTTCTTTAAACATTTACTGGAAAACTTAAATATATTTTTAACCAGCTTGACTACTAAATTTCTCTCTTTGTGTCTCATCTGCTTCCTCTCCCTCTCTCTCTCTCTCCAGCCCTTGCCTGCCCTGTCAACAGCCATGATGAGCTGTGCAGTAGATCCTGCCATTTCACTTGTGCCCGCTTGTCTGCCCCTGCCCAGTGCACCAGGAAATGCTTTGAAGGCTGCCAGTGCAACATTGGCTTCATGTTTGATGGAGAGGCTTACGTATTCCCGGCTACCTGCGAATGCATGTGCAACAGATGCTATATCAATGTGGGTGTTGGGTTATGAGTCTGGCCGTCTTCGCCGATGCCCTTGTAGCTGTGGGGCTCTTCCAGTTTCCCAGCAGAAGTTGGAGAGTGACTGTGGAGATGCGTGTGCAAGGTGGCGACACATAAAACCTAAGCTCAATGCTGCCCTGATGGTCACCCATGCGGCTTTACTGGCATGTAGTTAGGTTAATCATCCATATTTCCACACACTCTGATGAAACTGATCCATCTTGTTTGAGTAATGTGGAGCTTTAACCCCAGGCTGGAGCTATAATGGAGACATGAAGCTATACACTCTACACTGCAGTTTCATCATATGGGAGGTGGGGGTGCAGGGGAATAGCTTGGGCAGACCCATCTTTCATCAAAGGAAAGAGCATCAGGGGTACACGGCTATTCCCAGCTCTGCCCCACAATAAATCAATCGGTGCCTCCTTTTCCCCATCTGTAAAATGGGGGCAATGGTCCTCTCTTTGGGAGGCAGTGTGGCCTAGTGCAGGGGTTCTCAACCTTTTTCTTTCTGAGGCCCTCTTGACATGCTATAAAAACTCCAGGGCCCAGCGGGGTGGGGGTGTGGGGCCCTCAGGGTAGGGATCTTGGGCATAGGTGTAGTTTGACTTCTTTTTGGGGGGGGGCGGGGCAGGGGCCAGCAGGGCTCAAGCCACCTCCACATGACAGGGTCCAGGGAGGGAGTGCCACCTCCACCCCCTGACTCACCTCAGCAGGCCACCCAGCCTGTCTGGGTTGTGGGGGGGAGGGGGCGTGCAACAAAAAATTATAACTCAAAGGTGGGAGGCTTAGCTCAAAAAGTTTGAAAACAGCTTAGGGTTCAGGGAGGGGGTAGATAGGGGCTGTGGTGCAGATAGGGGTAGCTTAACTTGCAGGGAGGGGGTAGCTGGGGCTGTGTGCACATGGGGTGGCTAGGTGCAGGGAGGGGGATGGCTGGGGCTGTGTGCAGGCAGGATGGTAGCTCCCGGTGCAAGGAGGGGTAGCTGGGGCTGTGTGCACATGGGTGGCTGTGGATGCAGGGAAGGGGGTGGCTAGGAGCTGTGTGCAGGCAGGGGGTAGCTCAGGGTGCAGGGAGAGGGGTAGGGGCTGTGTGCAGGCAGGGGGTAGCTCAGGGTGCAGGGAGAGGGGTAGGGGCTGTGTGCAGGCAGAGGGTAGCTCAGGGTGCAGGGAGAGGGGTAGCGGCTGTGTGCAGGCAGGGGGTAGCTCAGGGTGCAGGGAGAGGGGTAGCGGCTGTGTGCAGGCAGGGGGTAGCTCAGGGTGCAGGGAGAGGGGTAGCGGCTGTGTGCAGGCAGGGGGTAGCTCAGGGTGCAGGGAGAGGGGTAGCGGCTGTGTGTAGGCAGGGGGTAGCTCAGGGTGCAGGGAGAGGGGTAGGGGCTGTGTGCAGGCAGGGGGTAGCTCAGGGTGCAGGGAGAGGGGTAGGGGCTGTGTGCAGGCAGGGGGTAGCTCAGGGTGCAGGGAGAGGGGTAGGGGCTGTGTGCAGGCAGGGGGTAGCTCAGGGTGCAGGGAGAGGGGTAGGGGCTGTGTGCAGGCAGGGGGTAGCTCAGGGTGCAGGGAGAGGGGTAGCGGCTGTGTGCAGGCAGAGGGTAGCTCAGGGTGCAGGGAGAGGGGTAGCGGCTGTGTGCAGGCAGGGGGTAGCTCAGGGTGCAGGGAGAGGGGTAGGGGCTGTGTGCAGGCAGGGGATAGCTCAGGGTGCAGGGAGAGGGGTAGGGGCTGTGTGCAGGCAGGGGATAGCTCAGGGTGCAGGGAGAGGGGTAGGGGCTGTGTGCAGGCAGGGGGTAGCTCAGGGTGCAGGGAGAGGGGTAGCGGCTGTGTGCAGGCAGGGGGTAGCTCAGGGTGCAGGGAGAGGGGTAGGGGCTGTGTGCAGGCAGGGGGTAGCTCAGGGTGCAGGGAGAGGGGTAGCGGCTGTGTGCAGGCAGGGGGTAGCTCAGGGTGCAGGGAGAGTGGCATGAGTGGCGGGTCGCATAAACAGGAGGAGGTGTTGCCTCCCCAAACAGCCAGGCGTGACCCCGCCCCCTGCCGTGATGCTCCCTGCATGCGGCTGCAGCTCCAGTAGTTCTCCAGGCTCTGAGTCCAGCCCCCCAGTGCTCTGGGGCTGCGCGCCGCCTGCCTTCCCACGCTCCGGAGCTGGAGAGGCTGAGGCCGTGTGCCACCTGTCATCCCAGCGCTCCTTTGGGGCTGGGGGCTAGCTGCGGGACTGGGCTTGGCTCCAGCGGGGCCTCGGGCGGAAGGGGCGGGGCTGGGGGCTAGCCTCCCCCAGCCGGTGGTTCACGTGCCACCCATGGAGAGGGGTATTAGGGGCTGTGTGATGGGAGGGCTCCCCTATGGTCCCTGTTCCCGGAGGGGTCTGCCAGCCGACAGAGCCAGGTCTCCCAACCTGGGGGGCTGTTACCGGCTGCGTCTGTGGGAGAAAAGGGGGCTGGGAGCTGAGGAACAGCTTCAACCTGGAGCAACAGCAGGAGAGGAAGGAACACTGCTGCTGTCTGCTCCGTGTCACCAGTAAGCTGGCTTCCCACCTCCAACCTGGCCTGGGGTGGGGAGAGGAGATGCGGGGTGGTGTGCAGCTGTCCCCGGGACTGCCGTGCTCTTGCACTGCAGTTTTTATGGGGGGCAATCAGGAGCGACGCCAGCTTTTTTGCCGCCCTAGGCGGCGGAAGGTCCCACTCCCGAAATACCGACGACGACCGGGGCGGCCGAAGATCCGGCCGCCGCGGTCGCCGCCCCCCAAATGTTAGCGCCCTAGGCGACTGCCTAGATCGCCTAATGGGTTACGCCGGCCCTTGGGGCAATGCCCTCCATATCCCCAACTCTGCCCATGGGCTCAGGGCTTCTGCCCGGCCCCACAGGGAGCACCAGGGCTCGGGGTTCCGGGATTCAGCCCCGTGCCTCCCGGGGGGCGTTGGGGATTGGGGCTTCAGCCCTGCACTTTCCGGCTTCAGCCCCGCCGGGGGCACCGGGAATTGAGGCTTCATCTTGTCTCTCCTCCTGAATATCAGAGGCTGCTAAACCTGACCAGTTACATTGTACTGAGCCCAATAACCAGGCTCAATTATTACAGCCCTCTGGAGACTAAGCTGCTCTGTGGGGTGCAGCCAATGGCCAAGGTCCCTGCATTTGCAGGGAATTGATTCAGTGAGACACACCCAGATGATTGTAGGAAGCAACCTGCACCTGTGGGCTCCTTTCCCAGCAGTGGCCAAGTCTTCACTTAAAACTAACACTGGCATAGCAATATCAGTCAGGGGTGTGGGCTTTCCCCCCCGAGCTACACACACAAAATGTCCAATGAAGGCGCAGCTATGCCAGCATGGTGGCAACACAGCCTGTGTCACCAATCTGTTGTGTGACACTGGGAAAATCGCTTCCCCACTTTGTGCCTCGGTTTCCCCTGCCACTCTCAGATTCTAAGCTCTTCAGGGCACGGACTGTCTCTCACTTTGTGCAGCACCAAGCGTAATGAAGCCCAGATTTAAGTAGTGGCCTTGGAGGGCACTGAAGTACAAATGCTTGTAGCAATAGTGATAGCAGATGGTTAGTTTCTGCTCATCCCGGGACTGTTCTCATTGTGTTCATGAAATTGTTTGTCTGGGAATTTCCCTTCAGGCTGTGGAGAGGGTTATCTCTGGTGACTGCCCTGAGAAATGCACCTGCCACGTTGCAGGCAGGCTCATCTGAGAGGAACACAACTGCTGTGCCAGACAGGACTGCATGCTCCAGGACAGGTGCACGGTTGCATGAAGTGGGAAGGCTAGTGCATGCTGGCCCCAAGAGCCCGGCTCACCTCCTTTGATGGCACCACTGGGGAAGCCCTCTACAGCAGGGCCTATGAGGTGGCTTGGCTCTGTGATGACAGCGCCCTCTCCTGGTTCAAGGTGGTGGTGGACATCAGGGAGGGCAGTGGGGATGGTCCCGAGGCTGGGAGCAATGACTACATTTTCTGCTGTGAAAAGGAACAAGAGGACCTGGGTAAGAGGGGTCCATTTTAGAACAGCTTGAGGCACAAGTGCAGAAAGCTCATTCACCCGAGTCTGACCTGGGCAGCTCAAACGCAGGGAATCCAGCCTCATAAACCCCCTGGAGGGGAGTTTTTGGCTCTGAGCAGGTGATGTGATTTGTGCACAGATGAATAGCGACGTAATAGCAAAGTCTGAAATCGAGACCAGGAATCCTGACTCCCAGCACTAGATCCCACTCCTCCTGCCAGAGCTGGTGGTAGAACCCAGGCGTCCTGACTCACAGCCCCCACGGCTCTAACCCACTAGATCACATCTCTGGGTGGTGAGTGGCTCTGTAGACGTTGCTTGCTCAGACAGAGCACAGCAGTGACTCTCCGTGGGTGGGATGCTTCAATGGGCAGGTTTTATAAACCCTGTGCAGTATCTACCCTTTCTCTCTCCCTCTTTTTCTCTCTCCCTCTCGTGTTATCATGTCATTGTAACAACCCTCCATGCATATTTTCGGCAGAGAAATACTGAAAATGTTTTTGCTAAAATCTGCTGAAAAGAAAAAAAATAAAAGAAAAATCAATGGGGGGAGGGCTTTAATTTTCTGATGAAAGAAAATCAAAAATTTCCACCAAATATTTGTGTGTATGTGGGGTGGGGGAGAATCATCTTTCAACTAACTCCACGAAAAGCCTCTTTAATATAGCAGAGCAAAATTCAGTGGCTAGAAACTGAAATTAGAAAAATTCCGATTCTAAATAAGACACATTTTTCACAGCATGGGAAATTAGTTTTTGGAACAGCATCCCACAGGGCTTGGTAGACACTTACTGTCAATCAAGACTGAAAGTCTTTATAAAAGATACACTATAATTCAACCATGTAGTGTCAACTTAATAGCAAGGGAGAACAATTCCCTCCGCTGCATGAATTATGAGGCAAAATTCTCTGGCCTGTGTTATCCAGGAGGTCCGACTGGATAGTCTAATGTCCCCTGCTGGCCTGATAATCTCTAGAAGTGAATTATAAAGGGTTCATGTTGCACAAAGACGTGGAATTTCCATCCTGAAGGAGGCTGGCTAACTCTTTTCTTCCATTTTTCTCTTTTAGTGATGTCTAGAGACTATCTGGCTGGTCTTTCTCTCTCCTCTTCTGAACCCTGCTGCTATTTCCAGCAGTATTAGGTTGTAGACTAGCACAAGAGCACCATAGAGAGTTTTATCTGCTATCGCACAAAGGAGTGCTAAGCCCTGATTCATGAGGTTTTATATGGCTTCAAAAAAATGTTTTTGCATTAACTAGGATAACTGGATATTCTTGTTATTCCTAGAAATATCCAGTCCCTCTTTGAAACTGGCTGAATTCTTGTACTCAAAGACATCTTGTGGCAGGGAGTTCCACAGTCTTGTTACATGTTGAGTGAAAAAGTATTTCCTTCTTTCAGTTTCTGACAGGCCACTTATTAATCTTACATAAATACCTAGCAACATGGACATTTAAAACAACAAAAAATAAAAAATCCCCACCAAAACAAATACTCAGTCGCACAAGCTTCTTCTCTTGAGGAGAAGATGAAGGAACAAACACCTGACAGATGTGTAGTCACGTTGCTTAATGTTCTACTTGAAGGTGCTAAGATACTATGGTAACGGGCTCAAGATAAAAGCCTATCTACAATAGAATATAGAAGAGTATATAAAAGAATCAATTTAATTGAATATCCTCTTGTTCTTGTGTTATGAGCCTGGTAGAAGAGAAGCTCCAGAACTACCTTCCCAATCCCAGTTGTGGATTTACAAACTTCAATCATGTCCCCTCATCTCCATCTCCTTTCTAAGGGGAACAACCCCAAACTTCTCCAGATGAGAGTCCTCCAGCCAATCACTTCTGTGTAGAGAGTGTTTTCCTCCATAGCACTAGTGTGGTTAGTGTCTTCCAATACATTCAATGTGTCAGATACTGCACTGTCATTGTCAATACAAACGACGCTGCAACTTTGTCAAGAAATAAACTCTGTTCTGCAAACCTCAGCAAGTGGTTTTGCTGCGTTGTTCTTCTTTGTTTATGTGTACCTGGCATTTCCCAAAGGGTGGAGTGGGCCTGGGGGCTCAGACCGGACTCTCAATGGATCGTCAGAGTGTCAGCTCTTCAAAAAAAACAGCAAAGGTTTTCTAGCTCTAAGGTTGTAAAGAAAACCTTCAGTTTTAGATAGTGATATGCATGTCTGAGAGAACGGGTGCATGCTAGGTAGAGGGGAGTATAGGGATGGACAGATAGATGGTTAGAGAGGGTGTAACAGAGTGTAACCCTGGTTAACAGGCCCAAGGAAAAAGGGAGCCATGCTTGTTGTTGGGTAGATGAGAGATAGGGAAGACTGCAGTGTGCTCACCTTGCCAAGGGTGCCTTGTGATGGGGTGAGCCCTGGGGGATGGAAGGCTGGCTAAGCCAAGTTGGAGGTGGGATGAGAGGAGGACAGCTCTGCGTGAAGAAATGTGAGTGATCCCCTGCCTACCTGCCTGAGGGGAACATCGGCTTCCCCCTGCCCGGGGGGAGCACAGGCCTCCCTCAGCAACTGCCATTCCCTGCCTGAGGGGAGCATGGGCCATACTTACATCTTGCCTGGCAGGGCCCATAGGGTTGCCAACTTTCTACTCATACAAAACTGAAACCCTTGCGCGCAGCTGCCCTGCCCCTCTTCCGAGGCCCTGCCTCTTCTCTGAGGCCCCATCCCCCACTCACTGCATCCTCCCTCCCTCTGTTGATCGCTCTCCCCACCCTCACTCACTTGCTCATTTTCACCGGGCTGGCTCAGGGGGTTGGGGTGCGGGAGGGGGTGAGGGCTCTGGCTGGGGGTGTGGGCTCTGCTGTGGGGCCAGAAATTAGGGGTTCAGAGTATGAGAGGGGGCTCTGGGCTGAGACGGGGGATGGGGCATAGCGGGAGGTGAGGGATCTGCCTGGGGGTGCGGGCTCTGGGGTGGGGCCGGGGATGAGGGATTTGGGGTGCAGGAAGGGGCTCTGCACTGGGGCTGAGGAGTTCAGAGGGTGGGAGGGGGATCAGAGCTGGGGCAGGGGGCTGGGACATGGGAGGGGTTCAGGGGTGCAGGATCCGGGTAGCACTTACCTCAGGCAGCTCCCAGAAGCAGCAGCAGCACGTCCCCTCTCCGGCTCCTATGCAGAGGTACGGCCTGGTGGCTCCGTGTACTGCCTCGTCCGCAGGCGCTGCCCCCACAGCTCCCAGTGGCCTAGGAGCCAGAGGGGGGACATGCCACTGCTTCCGTAAGCTGCATGGAGCCATGGCAGGCAGGGAGGCCCCATCCCCCACTCACTGGACTTTTAATGGGTCCTTTTTCGACCAGGCATTCTGGTTGAAAACCAGACACCTGATAACCTGAGGCAGGGGGTTAGACTAGATGACCCTTGTGATTCTATGACACTGTCTCTCCCGCTGTTTGAGGAGAATGCCCTCCCCCATGCCTGTGGCGATCACGGGCAACCTCCTGACTCTCTCCCCCTTCCTGGGGGACTGCAGGCCTCCCTGTGTCACTCCCCCGGCCTGAGGCAAACAGGAGCCTCCCCCTGACACTGTCAGCCCCTGCCTGAGGGGAGCCTGGGCAAACCCACAACACTGTCAGTCCTGGTGCCTGAGGGGAGCACGGGCAACCCCCTGACACTGTCACTACCTCTGGCTGAGGGGAGCGCAGGCAACCCCCTGACACTCACTCCCCTTGGCTGAGGTGAGCGCGGGCGACCCCCTGACACTGTCACTCCCTCTACCTGAGGGGAGAACAGGCGACCCCTTGAAACTGTCATTCCCCCTGGCTGAGGGGAAAACGGGCAACCCCCGACACTGTCACTCCCCCTGGCTAAGGGGAGCTGGGTGATTCCCTGAAACGGTCACGCCCTCTGGCTGAGGGGAACACGGGCGACCCCCTGACACTGTTACTCCCCCTGGCTGAGGGGAGCGCAGGCAACCCCCTGACACTCACTCCCCTTGGCTGAAGTGAGCGCGGGCGACCCCCTGACACTGTCACTCCCTCTACCTGAGGGGAGAACAGACGACCCCTTGAAACTGTCATTCCCCCTGGCTAAGGGGAGCTGGGTGATCCCCTGAAACGGTCACTCCCCCTGGCTGAGGGGAACACGGGCGACCCCCTGACACTGTCACTCCCCCTGGCTGAGGGGAGCGTGGGTGACCCCCCCGACACTGTCACTCCCCCTGGCTAAGGGGAGCTGGGTGACCCCCTGATACTGTCACTCCCCTGACTTAGGCGAATGCGGGCAACCCCCTGACACAAGTGTCTCCCCCTGCCTGGGATGTTGCCTATTTTGCCCTGAAAGGGGTTTGCTGAACTACGGTGGGAGAAAGCAACTGGTCTTGGAAATACCGAGGAGGCTCCCTACGTCATGGGGACTTTTCCCAGTGTGAGTAATACTGAGAGCTGCTGCAGAGAGTTGGCCACCTGGTAATGAATCGGCCCCTTCATCACCTTGCCACCCTCAAGCGCCTTCAGGCCTGCGATGCCTCTTCAAGGTATGTGGATTCCTCCATATTACATACTCCTTTAGCGTGAAGTAAACTGGCCTCGTGAATCCAGGAAAATCCACCTTGGGGGTTGTGTTACTTGTGGGTTGTCTGGTGTTACTGATGTACTCACTGCAAATCCATCTTCCTCTTCCCTTTATATGCTTCCTCTATAAAGTTGCAGGAGCTGTCGGAGGCCTGTATCCTGAGAAAGAGAAAACGGCTCGTAGGCAGGAGAATAAGACCAAGCTGGATGAGCGAGCGTCTCAGAGGGGTGATAAAGAAAAAACAGAAAGCGTACAAGGAGTGGAAAATGGGAGGGATCACCAAAGAAACCTACCTTAATGAGGTCAGAGCGTGTAGGGATGGAGTGAGAAAGGCCAAAGGCCGTGTAGAGATAGACCTTGCGAGGGGAATTAAAACCAATAGTAAGAGATTTTATAGTCATATAAATAGGAAGAAAACAAAGAAAGAAGAAGTGGGACCGCTTAAAACAGTAGATGGAGTGGAGATTAAGGATAATCTAGGCATGGCACAACATCTAAACGAATATTTTGCATCGGTCTTTAATAAGGCTAATGAAGGGTTTAGGAATAGTGGAAGGGTGACGGATTGGAATAAAGAAGGGGGGGTTGCCATTACTGTATCCGAGGTAGAAGCCAAACTCGAACAGCTTAACGGGACTAAATCGGGAGGACCGGATGATCTACATCCGAGAATATTAAAGGAACTTGCGCGAGAAATTGCAAGCCCGTTAGCGATAATTTTTAATGAATCTGTAAAAACGGGGGTGGTACCGTTTGACTGGAGAATAGCTAATGTGGTTCCTATCTACAAGAAGGGGGAAAAAAGTGACCCGGGTAACTACAGGCCTGTTAGTTTAACGTCTGTAACATGCAAGGTCTTGGAAAAAATTTTGAAGGAAAAAGTAGTCGAGGAACTTGAGGTCAATGGCAATTGGGACAAATTACAACATGGTTTCACGAAAGGTAGATCGTGCCAAACCAACCTGATCTCCTTCTTTGAGAAAGTAACAGATTTTTTAGATAAAGGTAATGCGGTGGATCTAATATACCTCGATTTCAGTAAAGCGTTTGATACGGTACCGCATGAGGAATTATTGGTTAAATTGGAAAGGATGGGGATCGATATGAAAATTCAGAGGTGGATAAAGAACTGGTTAAAGGGGAGACTGCAGCGGGTGGTACTGAAAGGAGAACTGTCAGGTTGGAGGGAGGTTACCAGTGGAGTTCCTCAAGGTTCGGTTTTGGGTCCGATTTTATTTAATCTATTCATTACTGACCTCGGAGTCGAATGTAGGAGTGGGCTGATTAAATTTGCGGATGACACAAAGTTGGGTGGTATTGCCAATTCGGAGAAGGATCGGGATATCCTGCAGGGAGATCTGGATGACCTTGTAAACTGGAGTAATAGTAATAGGATGAAATTTAATAGCGAGAAGTGTAAGGTGATGCATTTAGGGATGTCTAACAAGAATTTTAGTTATACGCTGGGGACGCACCAGTTGGGAGTAACGGAAGAGGAGAAGGACCTCGGAGTCCTGGTTGATAGCAGGATGACTATGAGTCGGCAATGTGACGTGGCGGTGAAAAAAGCTCTTGGGATGCATTAGGCGAGGTATTTCTAGTAGGGATAAGGAGGTGCTGGTTCCTTTGTACAAGGCATTGGTGAGACCACATCTGGAGTACTGTGTGCAGTTCTGGTCACCCATGTTTAAAAAAGATGAACTTAAACTGGAACGGGTACAGAGAAGGGCCACTAGGATGATCCGAGGAATGGAAAATCTGTCGTATGAAAGGAGACTCGAGGAGCTCGGTTTGTTTACCTTAACCAAAAGAAGGCTGAGGGGAGATATGATTGCTCTCTTTAAATATATCAGAGGGATAAATACCAGGGAGGGAGAGGAATTATTTCAGCTCAGTGCTAATGTGGACACGAGAACAAATGGATATAAACTGGCCGTCGGGAAGTTTAGGTTCGAAATTAGACGAAGGTTTCTAACCATCAGAGGGGTGAAGTTCTGGAACAGCCTTCCGAGGGAAACAGTGGAGGCGAAAGATCTCTCTGGCTTTAAGATTAAGCTAGACAAGTTTATGGAGGGGATGGTTTGATGGGATAATGTGGATTTAGATAGTGGGGAAATAACTTGCCATCGCAGGTAATCAGTAGCAATGGTCAACGATGGGATATTGTAGGTTACTATAGAGAACATTTTCAGGAGGGTCTGGATGGGAGTCTTGCCCACATGCTCGGGGTTCAGCTGATCGCCATATTTGGGGTCGGGAAGGAATTTTCCTCCAGGGTAGATTGGCAGTGGCCCTGGAGGTTTTTCGCCTTCCTCCGCAGCATGGGGCAGGGGTCGCTTGCTGGAGGACTCTCTGCAACTTGGAGTCTTGGATCGAGATTGGGGGACTTCAACACATGAGTCAGGGGAGAAAATAATTCGAGGAGTGGGTGGGTCATGTTTAGAGGCCTGCATCATGCAGGAGGTCAGACTAGATGATCATAATGGTCCCTTCTGACCTTAAAGTCTATGAGTCTATGAGTCTATTTCCCCTTGTAAATAAAATGTATGTTGATTTTTGGTTATGGAGGTGTCAAAAGAGTATATCTATGAGGGATCAGGCTAGTCATGGAGGTAAGTGCTGGGTCAGGGATAGCTGAAACCACATAGGAACCCTACTGTACCTCCCTGACCCCTTTAAACAGTCAGGTGGAGGCACAAGCAGTTAGTAGCTAAGAACCCAGGCCTTTGAAACCCACTGCAGCCAAAGCAGAGGGACACTGGATAGAGGCTCCTGTTGATGGTTACCTGCCTTAGGGGTAAATCGACCTGCACCCCCCCTTAAAATGAAAACATAAGAATGGCCATACTGGATCAGACCAATAGTTCATCTAGCCCAGTATCCTGTCTTCTGAAAGAGGCCGGTGCTAGATGCTTCAGAGGGAATGAACCAAACAGGGCAATTATCAAGTGATCTGTTGTCCACTCCCAGTTTCTGGCAGTCAGAATTTTAGGGACATTGACAGCATGCGGTTGCATCCCTGACCATCTTGTCTAATAGCCATTGATGGACCTACCCTCCATTAATTTATCTCTCTCTTTTTTGAACCCAGGTATACTTTTGGTCTTCAAAACATCCCCTGGCAATGAGTTCCACAGGTTGATTGTGTATTGTGTGAAGAAATACTTCCTTAGGTTTGTTTTAATCCTGCTGTCTATTAATTTTGTTGGGTGATCCCTGGTTCTTGTGTTATGTGAAGGTGTAAATAACACTTCCTTATTGACTTTCTCCACACCATTCACAATTTTATAGACCTCTGTCATATCCCCCCCTTAGCTGTCTGTTTTCTAAGATGAACAATCTCCGTTTTTTTAATCTCTCCTCATATGGAAGCTGTTCATCCCCCTAATCATTTTTGTTGCTGTTCTCTGTACTTTCCCCAATTCTATTTCTAATATATCTTTTCTGAGATGGGGCAACTAGAACTGCATGCAGTATTCAAGGTGTGGGTGTAACATGGAATTACACAGTGGCATTATGATATTTACTGTCTTATTATCTATCCCTTTCCTAATGGTGTTAGGATATAGATATTCAGGCCTGTCTGTCAAGGCCTATACTTTAAGAATTTACGTATATTCTTATCACTTAGCTAGTTATAGAGGTATAAAAGAAAGAAGCAAAATCACTGTCTGTCTGTGAAAGGGCCTTGTCGTACTGGGACAGTCTGAGGCTCTGTTCTTAGGCTAAGTAAGGCCTTCGGCTAAGCAGCGGAGGCAGCCATAAGCTAAGAAGTGAACGGTCACATCCTCACATTCCAAACTAGTCCCATGGAAATAAGGTGCTATTGGGCTGTTAGGAATACAATCCTGTCCTGATATTCCTGTCACCTCCAGAGAAAGGGAAGAGCCTAGAAGATGTAAAAGGAAACTTAGTGTGATAGCATCCTGTCTGGCAAGAACTCATTTATCAATAGCTGGGATGTGAAATCCTCATTTCTGTATTGTTCTATCACTGTAGTCTCCACTTCCCTATTGTTTGTCTGTATAATCTCTGTCTGGTTCTGTGATTGTTTCTGTCTGCTGTATACTTAATTTTGTTGAGTGTAAACCAATTAAGGTGGTGGGATATAATTGGTTAAATAACCATGTTACAGTATGTTAGGATTGGTTAGTTAAATTTCAGTAAAATGATTGGTTAAGGTATAGCTAAGCAGAACTCAAGTTTTACTATATAGTCTGCAGTCAATCAGGAAGTGGGTGGGGGAGGAATGGGAACAGAGACTCGGGGTGGGGGAATTGGGATCATGTTTTGCTAAGGGGGGAATGGGAATAGGAACAGGGACATAGGCAAGGCTCTGTGGTGTCAGAGCTGGGAAGGAAACTGGAATCATGCTTGCTGGAAGTTCACCCCAATAAACATTGAATCGTTTGCGCCTTCGGACTTCGGGTATTGTTGCTCTCTGTTCATGCGAGAAGGGCCAGGGAAGTGAGTGGGCGAAGGAATAAGCCCCCTAACAGGTAACCCCAGCTGGATCTCCCACTCACCCCCTATGGTGCATCTCTAACCCATTGATGAGTATGTGCTACAGGCCTCACTCTATGCCACGCTCTAGAGCCGGGGTTCCCAAACTTTAACAACCTGTGAACCCCTTTCACTAAAGCGTCAAGTCTCGCGAACCCCCTCCTAAAAATGAATATTTCCAGGGATTTTCTCCTTGACCTGAGTATAAATGATACAAGCCGTGATCTTGGACATATAACATTTGTTTTGATGACATGTGACGAACTGGGACTGTTCTTACTGTGGTCTTTGAATGCTGACAGGGGAGTGTGGCTAGGATAGTCTGCATTGGGGGATGGGAGACTGACCGACGGAGAATACCTGAGCATGTAACATGAGAACCCAGGAAGGGGTTAGAGGCAAGGTGACACCTTTCCCTGGGAAACTGAACAAAGGCTGTGGGAGGGGTCGCTGAAGGGGGAGTTTTTCAGGAGCTGGCTGGTGAGATGGCTGGGAGGCAGACGGGGCTCTGACCTCCCAAGGGGGCTGGGGTGCCCTGGGAGCCCAAGATGGACCTAACTGAGGGGGGTCCTGTTGTCTGTGCCTGCAAGACCTGTCTTGGACTGTATTCCTGTCGTCTAAATACACCTTCTGCTTTACTGGCTGGCTGAGAGTCATGGTGAATCGCAGGAAGCCAGGGGTGCAGGGCCTTGTGTCCCCCCACACTCCGTGACAGCTTATTACACACTATTTGTTATTAATTATCATTTATCGTGACAGTATTTTTATGACATGATGAAAACGGCAACACTCTTCCAAGCTCTCACTTTCGTAGCTTGTATCACTTTGAATAAGCCTGTTTTTAGGCAGGGCTCCTAGTTTCATCAAGGAGGATCAGATGTGAAACAGCAGGAAGGGATTTAAGAAGCCAACTCAAAGAGTTCCTCCTACACAAGTATTCAGCAGTCCAGGCAAACGACGCATGTTACAACAAAGCTTAAACTCGCTCTTCATCATCATTTTAAAAACAATCCTAGCTGCCTATTTCATTTTAAAAACAGCCAAAAATATCCACCTTGCTTTCCATTTCTTGTAAGGAGTCTTGAAGTTTCAATCTCCTCAGTAAGAACAGGAGTACTTGTGGCACCTTAGAGACTAACAAATTTATTAGAGCATAAGCTTTCATGGGCTGCAACCCACTTCTTCGGATGGGTTGTAGCCCACGAAAGCTTATGCTCAAATAAATGTGTTAGTCTCTAAGGTGCCACAAGGACTCCTGTTCTTTTTGCGGATACAGACTAACACGGCTGCTACTCTGAAATCTCCTCAGTGTGATAGAGATGCTTGCTTTGATCTGCTTAGCTCTTGGAAGTCCAGGGGCTCCGGGCTGCTGGCCCCGTGCTGCCTGGAGTCCCTAGGGACAGCTCTGTCCACCATTAGAGATTTTTTTTCCCAAGAACCCCCTGTAACATTGTGTGATCCCCCAGGGTTTCACGAACCCCAGTTTGGGAATCACTGCTCTAGAGGCTATGAGTCTGTTATAGCCACCCACTACTGAACTCTGACTCTGGAGCTCAAGCTGGCGCAGGTCATGCTTTTCCCTCCTGAGGTCCCCAAGTCAATTCCCAGGATGTTGGACCATCACACAGCCGGACCTGCTTATCTGATCAGCTACTGTTTGAGCAGGGTGTTCCCCTGTTCACAGGAAATGTTTGCCCAGCCAAATGGCAACTTGTGCCATAAGAAGCATGTTTATCACTCCACTGGTATGTTGCCTGGCTGTGCAACATCTCGCTCAGGGGTGCTCTGCTCCAGCAACTGGGTGGGTGATTCACTTAGGGGGTGCTATGCAATGCATTCCCTGCACAAGGAAGGGTGGGTGGCAGCTGCTGTTCTGGGTGTTGCCATCCTGTAATAGGGTTGTCAATTTTCTAATTTCTGAAAACTGGACCCCCCTGCCCCACCTCTTCCCCCGAGGCCCCACTCCTTGCCCAGGTCTTTCCCCAGGCCCCGCCCGTGCTCTGCCTCTTCCCCTAGGCCCTGCCCCTGCTCCACCTCTTCCCTTGAAGCCCCCCCCCGCTCGCTCCTCTCCCCCCCATCACTCGCTGCTCTCTCCCCTCAACTCCAGCATGAGTAGCCCCAAGGGACCTGCAAGCCCCAGCTCCAGCAGGCTGCCTCATAGTGCAGGTCAAAAGAGCACTGTGGATGCACAGGAGCAGCCAAGCAGCCCACCATATGCAGCCCTGTTGGCCTGACTGGAGCTTTCTCCCCCCACCCCATATATAGAAGTCAAACTGCACCTATGGAGCTAGGATGTGGCCCTCCTGCATGGCAGGCTCCCGCCTCCCTCTGCACTGCCTTCCAGCAACCCCCTTCCCTGTCCGCTCGAGCCCTCCCCACCCTGGAGCTGCCTGGGAGCATGGCCGGGGGAAGCGCTGGCTGGCGGGGCGCGCCCGACTTCCTTCCCTCCCATGTAGGGTTACCATACGTCCGGATTTTCCCGGACATGTCTGGCTTTTTGGGCCTCAAATCCCCGTCCGGGGGGAAATCCCAAAAAGCCGAACATGTCCGGGAAAATAGGGAGGGGCCGGCGCCGCTGGGGCTGGGGGTGCTGTGTGCTCTTTTTGGACACTCAAAATATGGTAACCCTACTCCCAGGGAACGTTCCATACTCACTGGGAATCCCGTACCCTGCTCGGCATGGGCTCCCGCTCTCTGTCCTCTGTCACAGCCTTGCAAACCGTGCTCCTCAAAAGGGCCGCCCAAGCCGGTGCATGCATGCTGCTGCGGGAGCCGCCCCTTCAGGGCTGGGCGACAGGCTGCACTTTCTGCGCCACATCCCCGTCCCACCCACGGTAACTGGACTTTTAGTGTCTGGTCAGTACACCTATCCATCCTTTCCAGCCCTCTATCCAGCCATTCCTATACACCGTCTCTATCTAGCCAGCCATCCCCATATTCAGTTAAGTCCAAAGCTGACTACAAAGAGTTACAAAGGAATCTCACAAAACTGGGTGAGTGGGCAGTAAAATGGCTGATGAAATTCAATGTTGATGACTTCTAAGGAATGCGCTTTAGAAAATGTAATCCCAACTATACGTACAAAATGATGGGGTCTAAATTAGCTGATACCACTCAGGAAAGAGATCTTGGAGTCATTGTGGTTTGTTCTCTGAAAATATCTGCTCACATGCAGCAGCAGTCAAAAAAGCTAACAGCATGTTAGGAACCATTTGTTAGGGGGCTTATTCCTTCACCCTCTCACTGCCCTGGCCCTTCTCGCATGAACAGAGAGCAACAATACCCAAAGTCCAAAGGCGCAAACAATTTGATGTTTATTGGGGTGAACTTCCAGCAAGCATGATTCCAGTTTCCTTCCTCAGTGTCCCCCTTCCCAGCTCTGACACCACAGAGCCATCCCTGTTCCCATTCCCCCCTTAGCAGAACATGATTCCAATTTCCCCACCCCCATTCCCTGTTCCCATTCCCTCCTCCCTTCCTGATTGACTGCAGACTATATAGTAAAACTTGAGTTCTGCTTAGCTATACCTTAACCAATCATTTTACTGAAATTTAACTAACCAATCCTAACATAGGTGTCAGAGTAGTAGCCGTGTTAGTCTGTATCCGCAAAAAGAACAGGAGTACTTGTGGCACCTTAGAGACTAACAAATTTATTAGAGCATAAGCTTTCGTGGGCTACAATCCACTTCTTCAGATGCATCCAAAGAAGTGGGTTGTAGCCCACGAAAGCTTATGCTCTAATAAATTTGTTAGTCTCTAAGGTGCCACAAGTACTCCTGTTCTTTTTGCAGATACAGACTAACACGGCTACTACTCTGACACCTGTCATTATGCAAGGCACTGCATTTAGCCGTATGGAGTGGCAATCCTAACATACTGTAACATGGTTATTTAACCAATTATATTCCACCACCTTAATTGGTTTACACCCAACAAAATTAATTATACAGCAGACAGAAACAATCACAGAACCAGACAGAGATTATACAGACAAACAATAGGGAAGTGGAGACTACAGTGATAGAACAATACAAAAATGAGGATTTCACATCCCAGCTATTGATAAGTGAGTTTTTGCCAGACAAGATGCAGACCAGCAGCAAATTAAGTAAACTGAGAGAAAGAAGAAGGAAAAGAAGAAAAGGATATCGTTAGCTCTGAACCAAGAGTAGGCTCTCTAGGTTGAAACAGTTGGGAACCTCCCCCCAGGTTCTCAGCCTGGCCCCAGGACCAAGTCCCAGCTCCTGTCTTTAAAGGTGGTCTGTTAACTCTGCTTCTGACTCTAAACCCTGTTGTGCCAAATTATCTTTAACCCCTAACTACTTTACAACCCTTCAGTAGCCCTTGCCGAACAGCACCAAACTTGAAAGGTTACTGGCAGCTTCCCATAATGCTGCCCTTACTTCAAACCTCTCACAAGTGGACTGAAGTGCCTCCTTTCCCTGGAAGGCATTCAGTCCCAATGGGCAGGGACCTTCTTCCACTACCCATGTACCAAAGGAGGGTGAGCTCCTCAGCCACCCCCCAACCCTCTGGGTCCCCTAACACTTCCTCCATTTCCTTTTTAATCTCATCCCAGGCTGACCCCTGCACCTGGTATGGCTTGTGGGGCCCACCTTAGTTGCCGTTCTATTTCCAGGTACCATGGTAGCTATTACACAGGTGCTGGACTCCTAGTTGAGCATTTTGCATTTCCATACACATTACCCACCCACGTCATGCAAGCAACAAGACAAATACCACAGACAAACAACGCAAAACATAGATCCATGGTATTCTGAGTTATTCTTCCGCTGGTGCCAGCATGCTTGTAGAGTGTCTGAAAAACAAAAGAAACAATTTCCACCCCCTCTGGTGGGGACAGATTATTGCTTAATAATTATACCAATTCCTTTTACAAATTTCCTTGCTAATTGCAGGAAAAACAGAAGAATTACCTCCAGGCTGTCCTTATTTTGTTTTATAGTCAGGCTAGTGAATTACCCCACTCACTGGTCATTTATGAAATTTATGAGGTGGCGTGCCTCCGTTTCCCCTCTTGTACAACAGACCCGGTTTGCAATAGTTTTTTGCTGTACCAAGCTTTAAGTTTATTCTCAGGTAATAGTTGAGAGACAGCTTCAGATTTTTGCTTTGTACACACACACACCCCATAGGGTTAACCTGTCCCCCTTATTTTCAGGCCTGACTTGTTTTTTCACCTCCCTTTTCTGGAGGGCCGTAATCTGAGTATTTTAGTAGCTTGTTTCCTGACCAGATGGATTCATTATTTGCAGGTTCTTTGTGCTGCTACTTATGGGCAGTTTCCTCCTTCCCCCATCAGCCAGGTAATTTGCATTCACACAGAGGCTTTCTTGGCTTGCTTTTGGATTCAAAGCTATCAGCAGCTCAGAGACTGTCTTAAAAGGGACACATTCCACTTCCACCAGAGTTCTCATTACTTTTCACTTTCATCTCCTGCTCCAAAACACACACAGATCTGAAAAAGAAAGCACAATCTACTATGGCTCCTTTTGGAGCCCTAATAGGATTTAAATTAAGTACCATGTTTTGTTTGCATTTCTTTTACCCCTTTTCCAATATACACTGCACATGTCCTGGAAAATAGTTTAACCTCCATAACTTTATATTAGCCATATTAATTCTACACAAGGTGTAACTGCTTCCCCCTTGCCCACAGAGTTTTTATGCACCCCCACCAAAGCGACAGTCCGATCCCCCAGAGCCACCCCAAGGCTCAGTGTTCCCATCATTGCTCCCCTTTTCCTTTTCTTTTTCCTGTGCACACACACAACTATTTTTTGCCTAACATTTCTTGCACTGTGATTACTCTTTTTTACACAACTGTACCCCGATTACACTCCCATCTTGTACAACCAGAGACAGCCAGGGGCAGTCAAGTTAAGTTCCAATAGAAACCTCTGACATTCCTTTAGTGATTTTGATCACATTACCCAATAGTTAAATAATTTTGATCAGATTATTCCTCCGCCTGCTGCCTGCAGCAGTCCCCTATAGACCATTTCTGTGGGAAAAGGGCCCATTCTCCCTTAGAATAGCTGTAAAGGCTTCTGGGGACAGAAGCATCGTGGTGGTAGTAGCCACTCTTCCTGACCCCCTGGTATAATTTAATTACCAAGCTTCCATCCAATGGGACTACACAGAGTTGCACATACAGTTACATTTATATAACTGGGTTTTATTATCAAACCAAAAACTTGCTTCTTGTAACACCACAACTGCTACCTTTAACATCTTCACAACTGTTACCTGTACCATTTTCACAACTCCCAAATGTTTACTTTCCTCCAAACCTTGTATTATCAATTTTTGCAAAAGGTATTTGTAACTTTTCACTTACTTCTTTAAATCACTTACTCCTACATTTAGTTTTTTAAGGTATCAAGTATCAGAGGGGTAGCCATGTTAGTCTGGATCTGTAAAAAGCAACAGAGAGTCCTGTGGCACCTTTAAGGGCAGGTCTACACTAAACCCCCAATTCAAACTAAGGTACACAACTTCAGCTACGTGAATAACGTAGCTGAAGTTTGAAGTACCTTAGTTCGAACTTACCTCGGTCCAGACGCGGCAGGCAGGCTCCCCCCGTCGACTCCGCGGTACTCCTCTCGCCGAGCAGGAGTACCGCAGTCGACGGCGAGCACTTCCGGGTTCGACTTATCTCGTCCAGACAAGACGCGATAAGTCGAACCTGGAAGTTCGATCGCTCGCCGCCGAACTACCGGGTAAGTGTAGACCTACCCTGAGACTAACAGATGTATTGGAGCATAAGCTTTCGTGGGTGAATGCCCACTTCGTCGGAAAGCTTATGCTCCAATACATCTGTTAGTCTTAAAGGTGCCACAGGACTCTCTGTTGCTTTTTTTAAGGTAGTGCACTTTGTCTTTAACAACTCAGTCACCAAGTACAATTATTGCCACACAGCAGCCTTAACCTGTGCTGTCTTTACCTTGAGACTGTTCAAAAGGCAGTAAAACATTTGTCTCCATGGTTGCCCATGGATCTGTTACTCCAAAATTCCAGTGGAATACAGCAGACCTCCGTCATACTTTGTCCCAACCAAAAAAACAAAACAAAACAAAAAACAAAAAACATTTCACATAAGTATCCAAAGTACCCTCCATTAAAACGTCAGAAAAACAAAAGTGTGGAAAAGCAGGGGGAGAGGAGGGGAAGAGGTGGAAAGAAACCAATGAAGCCTGTCAGGTCAGTTTAAAGTACAGGCTCCCAGCAGCCAATTAAGTAAACTGAGAGAAAGAAGACGGAAAAGAAGAAAAGGATATCGTTAGCTCTGAACCAAGAGTAGGCTCTCTAGGTTGAAACAGTTGGGAACCTTCCCCCCAGGTGCTCAGCCTGGCCCCAGGACCAAGTCCCAGCTCCCGTCTTTAAAGGTGGCCTGTTAACTCTGCTTCTGACTCTAAACCCTGTTGTGCCAAATTATCTTTAACCCCTAACTACTTTACAACCCTTTAGCAGCCCTTGCTGAAACAGCACCAAACTTGAAAGATTACTGGCAGCTTCCCATAATGCTGCCCTTACTTCAAACCTCTCACAAGTGGACTGAAGTGCCTCCTTTCCCTGGAAGGCATTCAGTCCCAATGGGCAGGGACCTTCTTCCACTACCCATGTACCAAAGGAGGGTGAGCTCCTCAGCCACCCCCCAACCCTCTGGGTCCCCTAACACTTCCTCCATTTCCTTTTTAATCTCATCCCAGGCTGACCCCTGCACCTGGTATGGACACTGGTTCTTCCTTATCCATTTATCCAAAAAATCCGTTACCCTGGCTTGCCAGAACCCGCAACTATCATCACGAGAGTTCGCTATACCCCCTCCAAGCAGCTGCACAGACTGTTGGGGAGGGGGACTTGCAGGCTGCCACTCACCTATCCGATGCGATGCATCCGAGACAACGGCACCAAGATGTTGGGGGGCTTATTCCTTCCCATTCCCTGTTCCCATTCCCCCGGTTACCCCTCCCCTTCTCCCTAGAACTGACCAACCACTCTGGAGCACCCAGGATCTGTGAGATTCCACCAGTTTGCTCTGGGACAGAAGAAACTGGGAGACAGCATGGATAGGGGAAGGACTGTCCAGTGGTTAAGCCAGTGGCTAAGGTTAGTGGAGACCCTGGTTCAGTTCCCTGCTTTGTCATAGACTTCCTGCATGATTTAGGCAAGTCACTTAGCCTTGTTGCACCTCAGTTTCCCCCTCGTCATCTAATCCAGTCCCCTGCACTGAGGCAGGATTAAGTACTACCCGGACTATCCCTGACGTGTGTGTCTAACCTGCTCTTATGAATCTCCAATGATGGAGATTCCACAAACTCTAGGTCATTTGTTCCGGTGGGGATAATAGGGAACTGCCCTGTCTCACAGGTTGTTGTGAGGATAAAGACATCAATGATTGTGAAGCGCTTTGAAATTTACTGACAAACCACATTATATGAGAAACAGGCGTTACTATTGGAGAGTCTGTCCAAAACCTCCTCCAACAGCAGCAGAGACCACCACTTCACAGGGAACTTTGTAATGTTTTCACTCTCTTTTTCTCTGGCCATTCCCCTTCCTGATTTACTGACTGCAAGAGAGACAAGGTGGGTGCGGTGATATCTTTTATTGGACCAACTTCTGTTGGTGGAAGGGACATGCTTCTGAGTTTCACAGAGCTCTCCTTCAGTAAATACATTTATTGACTGTGGCAGAGGGCAATTTCCTGTAATATCCTGGGCAAACCTAACTGAAGTAATTTTATGTATCATTGTGAACATAAGAACGTAAGAGTGGCCAGACTGGGTCAGACCAAAGGTCCATCTAGCCCAGTATCCTGTCTTCCAACAGTGGCCAATGCCAGGTGTCCCAGCAGAAATAAACAGAACCAGTAATCATCAAGTGATCCATCCCCTGTCCCCCATTCCCAGCTTCTGGCAAACAGAGGCTAGGGACACCATCCTTGCCCATCCTGGCTAATAGCCATTGATGGACCTATCCTCCATGAACTTATCTAGTTCTTTTTTGAACCCTGTTATAGTCTTGGCCTTCACAACATCCGCTGGCAAAGAGTTCCACAGACTGACTGTGCATTGTTCTTGTGTTATGAGAAGGAGTAAATAACACTTCCTTATTTACTTTCTCCACACCCGTCTTGATTTTATAGACCTTATAGACCTCAGTCAGCTCCTTGAGTATTCTAGGATGTATTTCATCAGGTCCTGGTGACTTGAAGACATCTAATTTGTCCAAGTAATTTTTAACTTGTTCTTTCCCTATTTTAGCTTCTTCTGATCCTACCTAATTTTCACTGGCATTCACTATGTTAAACATATGCAGCCCTTAGTCTGACAACAAAGGGTGGTAATGTATCTATTTCTCCCTGTATTCTGTGTAGTGCTGTACTAATATCTATTGATAATCTTAGATTAAATAATTTCAATTGAGCCTGTTATTTTGACAATCTTGAGTTGTTAACTCAGACACACAACACTAAGGGAATGTGCGCAATAGAATAGCTGAAGACGGTAGGGTCCGACTGTGTCGGGGTCCTCAACCCCCTGCTCTGCCACAGGCCCCACTCCCACTCCACCTCTTCCCCCAGGCCCCACCTAGCCCCTTCCTGCCCCCACTCCGCCCCCACCCCACCTCTTCCCATCCCATTCTGCCCCCCTCCCCTGAGTGCGACCCACCCTCGGTCCTCCCCCACAGCGCCTCCTACTCACCGTGGAACAGCTGATCCATGGCAAGTGGGAGGCACTGGGAGGGAGTGGGAGGCACTGAGTGGCAGGGCCGCTGGCTGGCGGGAGGCACTGTGGGGAGGGGGAGATGCTGATTGGGGGGGCTGCCGGTGGGTATTCAGTACCCAACATTTTTTTCCTGTGGGTTCTCCAGCCCCGGAGCACCCACGGAGTTGGCGCCTATGTGGAAGACAGATGGACAGAGAGATTAGAGATTAATGAGGTAAAACTGGTCAAAAATTGGTAAATATTTTCTGTTGGAATTTTTAAAAATTCAGAAATTTTCACAGATTTTTCAGATGTTTTGAGTAAATGAAGTTTTAAAAATTCACTTTTTGAGAACTGATAAATGTTGTTGGAAAAAAGAGAGGGAAGAGGAGAATGAAGAAATACAAGGAGGAAAATTGCTTGCCAACAATTTTTTGGTTGTCAATTTTTTTTTTGTCAAACTGAAAAATTTTGTCAACAATATCCTTTTTGATTCAATTGAAAAGACATTTTTCATAGGAAAAAGTATTTTGATGACATTTTTTTGACTAGGCGTATTAGACGGATAGATTTAAATATAATTGAGGGATAGATTAGTAGAGTAGATGGCTAGACAAACACTGATGGATGGATGGATGGAGGAGATGGATTAGTTTAGACCTAGTTGGATGGGTGCATAGATAGGCCAGAGAGTTGGATGCATATGTAAGCAGAGTCAGGATGAGCTCTACCCTGACATCTGGTGGTGAATTATGGCGAGTGTGGAAAAGAACTCCAGGGGCTGATCTTGTTTGCATAGGCACACCTACCTGTCTGGCATGAGACAACAGCAACTGAAAGTGGTTACTTTGGCTGGTGTGGGAGCCCCAATTTCTCTGTTATTGGGGCAGGAAGAATAAAGTTTTGTTACCCTGATTCTGTGAATCAAGCCCAGTGGAACTGTTGTATGACAGAACGACTCACCATTAACTAAGTGTAAGCGGGGGAATGGTCCCACTATTGTGGGGAACTTTCCTGGCTTCTGCACTACCCCGGTGAAGTGGGCTAGCGAAAGGATCCGAGTCCTCGCTCTCACTTCCTTTACCCAGAGGCCTCCCTGCCCTTGAGAACTCCCCTTCCACTCTCCTGTTTGGCAGAGTCCTCGTAAACCCCGACAAGGCTGGGCCCAGGATTCCTGGGGGGCTTGACCCCCAACCCTGCTGTGGTCACTTAGGACAGGGGCTAGGGTGTCCCCACTCCGGGGTACTCTCTCTGCACTGGGCACCTCCCTGACCCACTGATCATTTTATACAATTTAAAGCAAATACAAGTTGTTTAATTAACAATTACTTTTTTAAAAAAAGAATAAGGAAAAATGGGAAAGGTTAAAGGAAAACCCATCACCCTGCTCTGTGGCAGGGAACATCACAAGCAGTGTCTCTGGAACATCAGGGCAGTTCACAGTCTGTTCCTTGTAGGTCCCGGGCCTCCTTCTCAGGCCCTGGCTGTGCTGCAGGGACGCTGTGGGTTGGACACTTGCTCTGGCGGTGGCCACACGCTCTCAGGCTCTAGGTGGCAGGACCCTTTTTCCCAGCGTCGCCCCCGCCCTGTCAGGGTTACGATCCCCCTCCAAGTCTGGCCTGCAAGGCCTCTTGGCTGAGGTGTCTCCCTGCGCTGGGCCCACTGCCAGGGTCCCCCTCACTCTCCCCAGCTGCTCACCGCACCCAGCTCCGGACTGCTCCAGCCCCAGCTCCAGCCCCAGCTCCAGCTCCACTCTGCCTCAGCACGGCTGCTGCTGCTGCTCTGCCTCCAGCTCCCTGGGCTGCTTCTCTGGCCCCTCTGGCTCTGGTTGCTGCAGCTCTGCCCCCAGGACAGGTCTGCTCTGCAGGCTGCTTCTGTAACTCTGCTTTGGGGCTGCAGCTCTGCTCCCAGCAACTTAGCTCAGGCCCCTGCTCTCTCCTGGCTGTGCTCTGGCTTTGGGGCTGCAGCTCTGCTCCCAGCTCAGGATCTGCTCTCCCTGGGCTTTGTCTCTGGCTCTGTGGCTGCGCCTCTGGCCCCTCTGGATCTGGCACGGTTCTGCTCTCCAGCTCAGCTTGGGCCCCTGCTTTCTCCTTAGCTCGGCCCCACTCAGTCTGACCCAGGCAATTCCAGCTCACACGGAGGACGGGACCTCCCTCGCCTCCTGACCCTCTGATTAGCCTGCCCGCCCTGTCAATCAGGCTGATCTGGAGCATTGGCCTCTCCCCATTGTTCCTGGGGACTGTCAGTCTCAGGCTCCTGATTTGCCATCGACCCTTCCCCTTTTAGTACTGGGAGCTAGCCAACCAAAACACCCCCACTGAATGTTAGTAAGGGGGCAACAGTCCCCTTACATAAGTAGCACTTGCTAGACAAGGGGCATGGGAGAGGATGGGGATAGGAGCTAAGATCAAGTGTAGGTAGTCTCTTGGTCTATCCAAGGCCGTGATCAAGTGTCTTGATGTTTTGGTCTTTTGGCCTCGAGATGAAAACCTTGCCTTTGTTTCTGGGACCTTGAAATGAAAAAATTCTCTAAGTTGTACCTGATGGTATGGGCCCCTTCTTGGAGGGTACAAAACACCAATTACACCACCTTCTCTCTCTGCTGTTGAATGTCAGAGCTAACTTTGATTCCATTAGGAGTCTAGTTACAGGCTGCTGAGCTGAATTCACTTTGGGCTACTGGTGTACCAGCACAGGGACTCCCCTACTATGAGCTGACATCACTAAGAGCTGAAATCACAAAAGAGCTAAAGTTATTAAGAACTGAGTGCTGTGGGGGGGAGTCTGAAGCTATATTGCTGAGCAGCTGGTGGAGCAGTTTGTGGGGACCACTGGAGGAGCGGTGCAGAGCCTTGCGGGGACAGCTGGCGTGGCTCACAGGTCAGTGGGCGGAGCGGAGCAGCTCATAGAACAGAGCAGTTCATGGGACGGCAGGAAGTGGCCTGGCTTGTGGTGAAAGCTGCGGCGGAACCCCATGGAGAGATGGCCGGTCGGCCTCGGATCACGTAAGGTGCCCCTTAACACCCTGCGTGCCCCCCTTTTACATGGGGACAGAGACTTTGGGGGTTGTTGGACTTTTGGGACTTTGGGTGGTTGCGGGACCCAAGAGACTTTGGGGGTGTTGGACTTTGGGGACTCTGGGTGATTTTGGGGTTGCTGGATTCAAGAACCAAAGGGAAAGGACACAGCCCAATTTGCTGGGGTGGGTCTTTTGCTCATGGTTTGTGTTAGGAATCCTGTTTGTGGTGTTTTTTCCAATTTAATGCTGATGTCGTTTACCTCATGTTATTAAACATTTTCTGTTACACTCAGACTCTGTGCTTGCGAGAGGGGAAGTATTGCCTCTTAGAGGCGCCCAGGGGGTGGTATGTAATTGTCCCAGGTCACTGGGTGGGGGCTCGAGCCAGTTTTGCATTGCGTTAATGAAACGGAACCCCTAGATACAGAACCCGGCCCTTGTTGCTGCCAATTTAGATGGGCAGAAGGGTTACATTTTTGGGGGCTCATCCGGGATTCCTGGGTCAGTACCCCTCGCAAGCACCTGTTGAGTGTTCCACTGCATTGGGAAACCATTGTGTTTATATTTTGAGGAAACTACTGTTTGTATAATGGCTGATATGTCGGGTTTGTTGGGCCCCGGCCCTGCAGCCTCTAGCTCAGGGGCCGCAGCCTCAGCCAATGATTGGACAAAAGCACTGGAGCAAATATTGGAAAAGGTTGTGCTGTCCCAGGCTACGTCAAACTCTTGTCGTGAGTTAAGGTTATTTGCTGGGGAAGAGGAGTTTGAACCCTGGTTGGAGCATACCACTGAAATGCTGCGGGAGTGGGCCGTACCCGATGCAGAAAAGCGAAGATGTCTAATAGAGAGCCTTAGTGGCCCAGCATTAGATGTGATTCGCACCCTGAAGCTCATTGACCCTGGGGTCAGTGTGAAGGACTGTCTAGAGGCCCTTGATCATACCTTTGGGAGCGTAGAGGGCCCTGAAGACAGTTACTGTAAGTTCCTTAATTCTCGACAGGAAAATGGCGAGAAGGTTTCAGCCTATATACAGAGGCTGGAGAGACTGCTTCAGAGGGCTGTCATGAGGGGAGCAGTGACTGCTGAACAGATGGATCAGACCAGACTGGCTCAAATTGTAAGAGGAGCTCTGTATCAGAACCCGATTCTACTCCATCTCCGGCTAAGAGAACGACGAGAACATCCCCCAAGTTATTCCCAGCTGATAAAGGAGGTCAGAGAAGAGGAAGAAAGGCAGGCTGCCAGCAAGTTTTGGGAAGCCCAAACATTGGAGCCAGCCGGCACAACACCACTGCAAACGGCCAGTGTACTGATGGTGAACACCACAGAGGAACTTGCCCAACAAATGCAGGTCCTGACAGAACGGATAGCTGAACTGCAAAGCACCATTGACCGAGCTAAGACTTCCAGGAATAAGGAGCCTCTGACTGTGGCGATGGAGAAGTCAGCATTTAGAGCCACCATCCCACCGGGGCGAAGGGAGAAAGGACAATTCTTCTGCTACCGATGTGGTCAGGATGGACACAGTGCTGCCAAGTGCCATCATGAGGAAAACCCCTCCTTAGTGTATGGAAAGCTGAGGATCAGTTGGGAGAGATCCGGTAGCTGCCAGAGGGTCCGGGGACGGGGACCACCCAGGCCTGCAGGATTTGAAGATTCCCCCAGAAAACACCGTCCAGCTGAGATCCCCGCAGGACTGATAGGGCCTCGAGCAGAGGTCACGGTGAGGACTGAAGGGGCGGAGTGTAAAGCCGTGCTTGACACTGGATCTCAAGTGACTATTATATTTCAATCATTCTACCAACAGATGCTTAGGCACCTGCCTATACAGCCACTGACTGGCATTGGTCTGTGTGGCCTCAGCATGGATGAATACCCTTACCAAGGGTATGTCATAGTGCACCTGGAATTCCCAGAGGAGGTTGCTGGGGTAAGAGAAGAGAAGGACACAGCTGCATTAATATGCCCTGACCCTAAAGGGACCTCTGATGTGTCTGTGCTGATAGGGACCAACTCCAGTCTCTTCAAGGTGCTCGTGGATTACTGCAGACGACGGGCTGGGGACCAGTACCTGAATACCCTGATGATCCATACGCTTTGTGCTGAAGCCTATAGGAAGATTGAGAGTGCTAAAAAGGAGACATCTGAGCTACCGATTGGAGCACTGAAGTACATGGGCACAACCCCCTTAGTAGTGCCTGCAAGGACAGAGCAAGAAGTGCTTGTCATGAGTACCCGGCTGAGAGGCAGTAAAGGGGCATTACCAATGGTAGAGCAGCCGGTTGAAGGAGAGCTCCCGGAAGGAGTGCTGGTCCCCAGTGGAGTCATAACCCTACCTGCTGAAGCCCAGGAAAAGGTGACTATACTGATTGCTAATGAAACAAGTCAAGATGTTGTTGTGAAGCAAGGACAAAAGATAGCAGACCTCTTCGAGCCTGAATCAATTGTAAAACCCCAGTGTGAGACTCAAGTTCCGACAATAGACCCAGCAAAGTTTGACTTTGGAGAGTCACCGTTGTCCGAGGAGTGGAAAGATCGCCTGAGGAGGAAACTTTGTGAAAGATCCAAGGTGTTCTCATTGCATGAGTGGGATGTGGGATGTGCAAAAGGAGTAGAGCACAACATTAGACTACATGACTCTCGACCTTTCAGGGAGAGATCTAGGAGGATTGCCCTCTCCAAGATGGAAGATGTGCGACAACATCTTCAGGAGCTGGCTGCGAATGGCATCATTACAGAGTCCTGCAGCCCATACGCCTCACCCATTGTGGTGGTCCGTAAAAAGAATGGGAAAATCCGGATGTGTATTGACTACCGCACCCTAAACCGCCGTACTGTGGTTGACCAGTACACAATGCCCCGAGTCCAAGATGCCTTAGACTGTTTGCTGGGAAGCCAGTGGTTCTCTGTGTTGGATCTTCGGAGTGGATACTACCAGATCCCTCTGGGTGAAGAAGATAAGGAGAAGACAGCCTTCATCTGCCCATTAGGGTTTTATCAGTTAGAACGCATGCCCCAAGGGATTTCTTTAGCACCTGCTACATTTCAACGTCTTATGGAGAAAGTTGTGGGAGACATGAATTTACTGCAAGTGTTAGTTTATTTGGATGACCTGATTGTGTTTGGAAGAACCTTGGAGGAGCATGAAGAAAGACTTCTTAAAGTGCTTGATAGGTTGGAGGATTATGGGTTGAAGCTCTCAATTGACAAATGCCAGTTCTGCAGGACCTCAGTGAAGTATGTGGGTCACATCGTGTCCCAAGAGGGTGTGAGTACTGATCCCGATAAAATAGAAGCACTCACTACATGGCCATGTCCAAGTAACTACAGAGAACTCAAGACCTTTCTTGGGTTTAGTGGCTACTACCGCAGATTTGTGAAAAACTATGCTACGATCGTAAAACCTCTGAATGATCTTACCAGGGGATACCAGTCCAGCAAGAACAAATCTAAGACCAAGAATAAGGGGAGGTCCCCAAAGCCTCCTGTGCAGAGACACTATGGCCCCTTCGAACCATTTGGGCCACGGTGGGATGAGAGATGTGAAAAGGCTTTTCGAGAAATCATTACTTGCCTAACTCATGCTCCGGTCCTAGTCTTTGCTGACCCAAGCAAGCCGTTTATCCTGCATACTGATGCCAGTTTGGAGGGTCTGGGAGCAGTACTGTACCAGGAGGTGGAAGGCAAACGTAAACCTGTAGCCTTTGCCAGCCGAGGACTGTCTGATAGTGAAACTCGCTATCCCACCCACAAGCTGGAGTTCTTGGCCTTGAAATGGGCCATCACTGAGAAATTTCGAGACTACTTATATGGTGCTCAGTTCCAGGTGTGGACAGACAACAACCCACTGACCTATGTGTTAACAAGTGCTAAGCTGGATGCTACAGGGCAAAGATGGGTGGCCGCTTTGGCTAGCTATGACTTCAGCATTCAATACCGATCAGGGAGAAGCAATGTAGATGCAGATGCATTGTCCCGGCGTCCACAGGCACCAGGAGTTGCTGTGACACCCACAGATGGAGTGAGGGCTATTTGCAGTGTGAGTCGCCGGGAGCCAGAGGCCCACAAAAGTCTTCATGGATGTGCTGCAGAAGCTTTGGGCCTGCCCCCTGAATGCGTGCCTTCTGCTTCAGTGAACTATATTGCATTGGACCAATCTCCTTTGCCCATGCTCAATGCGGCTGACTGGCAGGAAGCCCAGCTGCAAGATATTGACATTCGTGATACACTACTTGCCAAAAGGGAGGGGCGAAGCCCAGCTGTGGTTGTCCCACCTAACCCGGAGGGTAAACTACTTTTGAGAGAATGGACCAAACTAAAACTGATTCAGGGAGTGCTACACCGAGTGACCACAGACCCTTTACAAAAGCAACGGACTCAACTAGTGCTGCCGAAAGAGTACAGAGCCCTGGCCATGAGGGCCCTGCATGATGACTTTGGACATTTAGGGATGGAGGGGACCCTGGAACTTATTCGTAGTAGGTTCTATTGACCTCGGATGGCTGAAGATGTTCGCAGAAAATGTGAGACCTGCGCTCGATGTGTTCAAAGGAAAACTCTGCCCACGAGGGCTGCATATCTGAAGAACATCACCAGCAACAAACCTCTGGAGCTGGTATGCATTGATTTCTTGTCTTTAGAAGTAGACAAGAGGAATATTGGGAACATTCTAGTAGTGACTGACCATTATACGCGATATGCGCAGGCATATCCCACCACTGTTGCTTGAGTACTGTGGGAGAAATATTTCTCAGTTTATGGATTTCCAGCCCAGACACACTCAGATCAGGGGCGGGACTTTGAGAGTCACCTTCTGAAGGAGGTGCGGAGGATAGCGGGAATTAAAAAGTCTAGGACAACGCCTTATCACCCGCAAGGTGATCCTCAGCCAGAGAGGTTCAACCGAACCCTATTAGATATGTTGGGGACTTTGCGGCCAGAGCAAAAGGCAACCTGAAGCCAACATGTCACATTTCTGGTGCATGCCTACAATGCCACACGGAACGATGCTACAGGAGTCACCCCATATCTCTTAATGTTTGGGCGAGAACCAAGATTACCCATAGACCCGTGCTTTGGTGTATCAGAGGATGGAGATAGCTATGAAACTCATCAGCAATATGTATCCCGACTAAGAGAAAAGCTGTGGGAAGCTTATCACTTAGCTACATCTGCGGCTCGGAAGAACGCAGACCGCAACAAACATCGATATGATGCTAGGGTACGTCTGCAAGAGCTCCAGCCGGGGGACAGAGTCCTGCTGCGAAATTTGGGTATTGCTGGCAAACACAAGATAGCTGACAGATGGAAGGCAATACCTTACTTGGTGATGGAAAAGCTAGGAGACCTGCCGGTCTACAAGATCAAACCTGAAGAGGGTCCAGGGCAGACAAAGACAGTGCATAGAAACCTTTTGCTCCCTGTGGGGGAATTGGTAGGCACCCCTTATGAGATGGGCCACAACAGGGCAACCGGGCAGAACGAAGGTGCTGGACCACAGCCGCCCTCCAACGTGGACAGCCAGCCCCCTGCAGCTAACCTACCCCTATGCAGCACATCCGAGAGTGAGTCTGAGGAGGAAGACACCACCATGGTGTATCCTGGGATGGAGACAAGATTTCAGTCCCGATCAGCTGAATCAAAAGAGAGCTCCTCTTCTTCCGCCCTAAACCCCATGGCAGAAGTATTTAGGCCCATTCCAGACACCCCTGAGCCACTGGTGGGACCCCCATTTGATGACACACACAGGTTATTGGACAGTGGAGACATACAGGTGGAGGATGTCCTGGGCACCTTGGATCCTCCACTGTTAGAACTAAGAAATCCAGGGGCCTATGCCAGTAGCTGAGGGGCCCTCAAAGGAAACCTCTCCATCCGTCGTTCAAGAGGCTGTCCCCCCTACCACGGCAACAGAGATTCTCAATAGACGAGACAGGGTAATAAGACCAGTAAAACGGTTGACTTATGATGCACCTGGGGTGACTAGTGAGGAACCAATATGTTTAGCACACAGGCTTGTGGAAGCTAAAGTGGGCTATCTGAGGCCCTTTGGAGGGAACCAGTGAGTTGGTATAATAGGGAGTGTGATTTGTCGGGATGACAAATTCTCGGCTGCGGGGAGGATGTAAGCAGAGTCAGGATGAGCTCTACCCTGACATCTGGTGGTGAATTATGGCGAGTGTGGAAAAGAACTCCAGGGGCTGATCTTGTTTGCATAGGCACACCCACCCGTCTGGCATGAGACAACAGCAACTGAAAGTGGTTACTTTGGCTGGTGTGGGATCCCCAATTTCTCTGTTATTGGGGCAGGAAGAATAAAGTTTTGTTACCCTGATTCTGTGAATCAAGGCCAGTGGAACTGTTGTATGACAGAACGACTCACCATTAACTAAGTAGCACTTGCTAGACAAGGGGCATGGGTTACAAAACCTAGTGAATTGAGAGAGGATGGGGATAGGTATTTGTACCTGATGGTATGGGTCCCTCCTTGGAGGGTACAAAACACCAATTTCTCTCTCTATGGTTGAATGTCGGAGCTAACTTTGATTCTATTAGGAGTCTAGTTACAGGCTGCTAAGCTGAATTCATTTTGGGCTAATGGTGCACCAGCACTGGGGCTCCCCTATTATGAGCTGACATCACAAAAGAGCTAAAGTTATTAACACCTGTGATCACTGAGTGCTGTGTGGGGGAGCCTGAAGCTCTATTGCTGAGCAACTGGTGGAGCAGTTTGCGGGGACCACTGGAGGAGCGGTGCAGAGCCTTGTGGGGACAGCTGGAACGGCTCACAGGTCGGTGAGCGGAGCAGTTCGTAAAGCAGAGCAGTTCATGGGATGGCAGGAAGTGGTCTGGCTTGTGGTGAAGGCTGCGGTGGAACCCCACGGAGAGATGGCCACTCGGCCTTGGATCACGTAAGGTGCCCCTTAACACCCTGTGTGCCCCCTTTTACATGGGGACAGAGCCTTTGGGGGTTGTTGGACTTTTGGGACTTTGGGTGGTTGCGGGACCCAAGAGACTTTGGGGGTGTTGGACTTTGGGGACTCTGGGTGATTTTTGGGTTGCTGGATTCAAGAACCAAAGGGAAAGGACACATCCCAATTTGCTGCATTGGGTCTTTTGCTCATGGTTTGTGTTAGGAATCCTGTTTGTGGTGTTTTTTCCAATTTAATGCTGATGTCGTTTACCTCATGTTATTAAACATTTTCTGTTACACTCAGACTCTGTGCTTGCGAGAGGGGAAGTATTGCCTCTTAGAGGCGCCCAGGGGGTGGTATGTAATTGTCCCAGGTCACTGGGTGGGGGCTCGAGCCAGTTTTGCATTGCGTTAATGAAACGGAACCCCTAGATACAGAACCCGGCCCTTGTTGCTGCCAATTTAGATGGGCAGAAGGGTTACACATAGACACGTCGGGTAGAGCTATGGAGAGGTAGATTAGAGGGACAGCTGAATACATAAGTCAGAAAAATAGAGGTGTAAATACTAGAGCTGCTTGAAACTTAGAATTTTCATTCCAGGGGAAATTCTGACATTTCAAAACTTGGTCAGAACAAAACATAAACAAAATTAAAATTGAGGAAACAACCTGAACCTGACATCACTCAGTGAGGCGTGCTGTTAGCTCCCCCAAGATTACTATCCAGTGTCTCTCATTGTCCCTTCAAAGACTTGTGGTACCAAGTCTCCTTCTCTCCTACACACCTGGGAGCTCCCTCACTTGTGCTCTTTCACATGGCCAGGAATCACCTTGGTTATTGCATAGCACAAAGTCCAGGCATCCCCTCAGAGCAGGATGTAAGAATCCATCCCTCCCTTCTTCCCCATCCATTGTACATTTCCCATAGCCCTTCACTGCCATGGGGAGACAGCGATGGGTGCGCGGTTTCCTGTAGGTTGGGAGATATTCCTTCAATATTCTGTGCAATCTGTCTCCATGTCCAAAGCCTCTAAGCATCAGGGTGCTCTGATTTGGCAGAAAAAACTCAGTGGCTATATCTTGACATAGCAATCATTTCAGGTCCAACGAGCTGGAAAAAAACTAGGGTTTCTTTTTGTAGAATCCTAAACATTATGAAGTTCTAGCTAGTCCATTCTCTGGAAACCAGGGCAGAATTGTTCCCTACAATCTATCTCCCAGGGGTTTACCCAGTAGAGGTGAAAAAGATCTACGAGGTGCCATCTTCATAGAATCATAGAATATCAGGGTTAGAAGGGACCTCAGGAGGTCATCTAGTCCAACCCCCTGCTCAAAGCAGGACCAATTCCCAACTAAATAATCCCAGCCAGGGCTTTCTCAAGCCTGACCTTAAAAACCTCTAAGGAAGGAGATTCCACCACCTCCCTAGGTAACCCATTCCAGTGCTTCACCACCCTCCTAGTGAAAAAGTTTTTCCTAATATCCCACCTAAACCTCCCCCACTGCAACTTGAGACCATTACTCCTTGTTCTGTCATCGGGTACCACTGAGAAGAGTCTAGATCCATCCTCTTTGGAACCCCCTTTCAGGTAGTTGAAAGCAGCTATCAAATCCCCCCTCATTCTTCTCTTCTGCAGACTAAACAATCCCAGTTCCCTCAGCCTCTCCTCATAAGTCATGTGCTCCAGCCCCCTAATCATTTTTGTTGCCCTCCGCTGGACTCTTTCCAATTTTTCCACATCCTTCTTGTAGTGTGGGGCCCAAAACTGGACACAGTACTACAGATGAGGCCTCACCAATGTCGAATAGAGGGGAATGATCACATCCCTCGGTCTGCTGGCAATGCTCCTACTTATACAGCCCAAAGTGCCGTTAGCCTTCTTGGCAACAAGGACACACTGTTGACTCATATCCAGCTTCTCGTCTACTGTAACCCCTAGGTCCTTTTCTGCAGAACTGCTGCCTAGCCATTCGGTCCCGAGTCTGTAGCGGTGCATGGGATTCTTCCATCCTAAGTGCAGGACTCTGCACTTGTCCTTGTTGAACCTCATCAGATTTATTTTGGCCCAATCTAATTTGTCTAGGTCCCTCTGTATGCTATCCCTACCCTCCAGCGTATCTACCACTCCTCCCAGTTTAGTGTCATCTGCAAACTTGCTGAGAGTGCAGTCCATGCCATCATCCAGATCATTAATGAAGTTATTGAACAAAATCGGCCCCAGGACCACCCCTTGGGACACTCCACTTGATACCAGCTGCCAACTAGACATGGAGCCATTGATCACTACCCATTGAGCCCGATGATATAGTCAGTTTTCTATCCACCTCTCTTTCTCGAGTAGCAACAGCTAATTTAGACCCCTTCATTTTATATGTATATTTGGGATTATCTTTCCCAATGTGCATTACTTCGCAGGTATTAACATTGAATTTTATCTGCCATTTTGTTGCCCAGTCATGCAGTTTTGTGAGATCCTTTTGTAGCTCTTCGCAGTCTGCCTGGGACTTAAGTATCTTGAGTAGTTTTGTATCATCTGCAAATTTTGCCACCTCACTGTTTACCCTTTTTCCAGCTCATTTATGAATATATTATATAGGACTGGGCCCAGTACAGATCCCTGGGGTACACCACTATTTACCTCTCTCCATTCTGAAAACTGACCATTTGTTCCTACCCTTTGTTTCCTATTTGACCTTCCCTCTTATCCCATGACAGCTTACTTTGCTTAAGAGCCTTTGGAGAGGGACCTTGTCAAAGGCTTTCTGAAAATCTAAGTACACTATATCCACTGGATCCACATGCTTGTTGACCCCCTCAAAAAATTCTAGAAGATTGGTGAGGGATGATTTCCCTTCACAAAAACTATGTTGACTCTTCCCCAACAAATTATGTTCATCCATGTGTCTGACAATTTTGTTCTTTATTATAGTTTCAACCAGTTTTCTTGGTACTGAACTCAGGCTTACCGGCCTGTAATTACCAGGATCACCTCCGGAGCCCTTTTTAAAAATTGGCATCACATTAGCTATCCACCAGTCATTGTCGGCCAGGGATTGTACCTAATTGTATGGGGGAGGGTAACCACAGCCCTCCAGGAACTAAGAACAGTGAGGGGTGGTTAGGCAAATTCAGTCAAGTTGTAACGTCTCCAGGGAGCTTCCACCTGGAGAGATGCTTGCAAAGACTGCTTCAAACTGAATTCTCCAGGGACCAGCAGACAAAGAAGGGACTTGCGGTTAAATAGCCTGAGTTAAAATTGATGCTTTCTGATCCAGCAAATGGACAGGGCCTCTTGTCCCAGGGAGGCTTAAAGCCTTAGGAAAGGGGTGGAAGGATGTTAGTCCCCATAATGCTGAATGTTCTTGTTCTGAGTAAAAGGCGTTACAAACTTGTAACCACAGGAAAACCCCTGGTGGGGTTTGAAGGACTGTTAACCAGCCAGCCCATGTTGGAGTTGGGGGAATCTCTGGGAAGCTTATTGGCATGAGTGTGGGTTCTTTTAGTGTTTGTAATATGTTCTTTCTGTAATGCTTTTTACTTTAGGAATAAATGTGCTTGCTTGGAAAGAGCTGTGTGGTAACGTTACTGTTTACCATCTCTGAGGAGAAAAGCAAAGCAGGCTTAAGCAATCTGACTTTGTTGGGGAATTCACAGTGTATGCAGGGAGCTATGCAACCTGGAAATACCCCAGTCAGGAGGGAGAGAGATGTGCATCTCTGGCCACATGAGCTGATGGCTGGGGAGCCGGAGCCTGAGAGTGGGTGACCTTGTGGGACCACAGAGTGAGAAATACAGTACAATTGCCCTGACCATCCAACCCCTGGCCACTCAACCTCTGACTAGCCATCCAACCCATTGGTCCCTCTGCTGGTACATTCTCAGCTTTGACAAACTCTCATGACTCTTGTTTTTTTTTGTCAAGCTCACAGCTCCTGGATTCACCAGGATGTACAAGAATCTACACCTTCATTTTAAAAAATTAAATAAGTAAGTTTCTAGCCCTCAGGGAAAAAGCTTGAAAAGTTGGGCCTGAGTGCCACCTCAAGGCTCAGAAATCAGTAGGCAAAGAAAAAAAATCAAATGTATAATAATAATAATAATAATAATAATAATAATAATAATAATAATAATAATATAATTGTCCCTATTATTAGTAGTAGTAGTAGTACTAGTAGTAGTATTTAATCTCATGATTGTCAAGCCAACCTCATGATTTTTCAGGAGTGGATCCATGATTTTTTCACCCACTGGGGTTGGAGATACTGTACTCTGTTCCATCCCTAAGCCCTTGTCTGTCTTGTCGATTCAGCTTTTAAGGGACAGGGACTGTTTCTTAGGACTTGTCTATTCAGCAAATGGAACTGAAATGACTATATCAGTTGTAATCTGCAGTGTTGCCACCTCTCATGATCTTAGTGCAAGACTTGGGATATTGGCTGCTTATCGTAAAGCTCTTGGCTCCTGCAGTGCTGTGAATATGTGAAAATTCATAGAGTTGAAGCCTAGAAGGAACCTTGGTGATCATCTAGTCTGACTTGCATAACACAGACTATCGAATCATAGAAATGTCGGGCTGGAAGGGACCTCAGAAGGTCATCAAATCCAGCACCCTGTGCTGAGGCAGGACCAAGTAAACTTAGACCCTCCCATACAGAGGTTTGTCCAACCTGTTCTTAGAAACATCCCATGATGGGGATTCCACAACCTCCCTTGAAGCCTATTCCTGATAGTTAGAGAGTGTTTCCTAATGTCCAACCTAATGTCTATTGCTGCAGAACATCGGTGAATTAATTCCTGCTTCAAGCCATGATTGAACTGGAGCAGATTTGTTAGAAAAACATCCAATCTTGACTTCCACATTTCTGGTGATGGAGAATCGATCACAACCCTTGGTAAGTTGTTCCAATGGTTAATTTACTCTCACTGTTAAATATGTATACCTTATTTTCTATCTGAATGTGTCTAGCTTCAACTTCCAGCCATTGGATCATGTTAGACTTTTCTCTGCTAGATTGAAGAGCCCGTTATTAAATATTTATTCCCCACGTAGATACTTATAGATTGTGATCAAGTCACTCCTTAACCTTCTGTTTGTTATGTTAAATAGCTTGAGCTCTTTGAATCTATCACTATAAGGAATGTTTTCTAATCCTTTAATCATCCTTGTTGCTCTTTTCTGAACCCTCTTCTCCAATTCCATCCTAGACCAGCTCCAATCTGGCATCCATCCTTTCCACTCCACTGAAACCCCTCCTGCCAAAGTCTCTCTCAACTTCAATTTTTTTTTAAAAAGGGAGTTCTAACCCTCCAGATTGCAGGAAAGCATGAAAATATGGAGGTGGCAAAACATGACTCGAGTGTAGCCTAAAAGTTCAAATACCAGGAGGTAATTGAAAAGGTCCTAAAATGTATTATTATTTAAAAAAAATCTTGATTGGGAAGACAAGATTAGAATTTAAAATGCTCTTGACAAACTGGAGATATGGTTTGAAATAAATAGGCTGAAATTCAGTGAGCACAAATGCGAAGTATTAAATTTAGGAAGAAATAATCAATTGCACAAATACAAAATGGAAAATGACTGCCTAGAAAGGAGTACTGCCGAAAGCAATCTGTGGGTTATAGTGGATCACAAACTAAATATGACTGAATAAAGTGATGCTGTTCCAAATAAAGTGAACATCATTCTGGGATGTATTAGCAGGAGTGTCAAACTAAATGATCTAAGGATCCCTTCTAACTTTAGAATCTATGCATACATATTTGTTCCTGAGGGACAGCTGTCGCTTTGCCTGCTCATACTCCTCTCCATCAAGCACAAAAAAATCAATTACCTCCTCCATGGACCTCACCACACCGGAAACCTGCTGCCAGCGCTGGGGAAAAGGTAGCAGTTGACAGGAAGAAATGTGGCTGCAAAGACGGTGGTGGGCATTTAAATGGGCCAGAACCCCTCTTTGTGTGAATTGGCGGTCATTCCATCAGAGTTGATAGAGCCGGATTCCCAGGTGGTGTGAGTGGGCCATTGCTCAGCAGGAGTCAGTGGGTCCAGACCCCAGCTGGGGTCAATCGGCCGTAGCTCCAGTGTTATCAATGGGCCCAGATCCCAGCTGGGGTCAATCGGCTGTAGCTCTCCTGGAGTCAATGGGCCCAGATCCGCAGCAGATTTCTTTGGGTCAGTGAAATTGTGCTGCTTTACACCATCTAAGGGTCTGGCCTGGGAGTGATACACATTCAGTTATCCAAACAGCACATAGAACCTTCTTGTCATGGAGAAAGTGGCCTGATAAGCATGATATTTATGGGACCCCACCCCACATCTAGATTTGCTCATGAAGAGCAAATAATTCCAGGAAAGGGAGGAGAACCTAGTCAAACAGAAAGCAGATACTCTTTTGGATAACATTCAGTTCACCCAGAGATCAAAAACACCCAACAGAATGTGTGTATGGACTGCTGCCATCTACCAGGGTGGAGTGGAAATACATATTACTCCTGGCCACATGCCATCAAACACTATGGCCATTGCAGGGTATTGAACCTGGGTCCCTAAGTCCTGAAGGCACAGCTACGGCCAGGAGGTGTAATAGGTTAGTTTGGTTACTCATTAGTAGTGTCTTGTAATTATTGGGAAAGGGGGAGAGGAATAGCTCAGTGGTTTGAGCATTGGCCTGCTAAACCCAGGGTTGTGAGTTCATTCCTTGAGGGGGCCATTTAGGGATCTGGGGCAAAAATCTGTCTGGGAATTGGTCCTCCTTTGAGCAGGAGGTTGGACTAGATGACCTCCCGAGGTCTCTTCTAACCCTAATCTTCTATGACTTGGGATGCTTACAATCTAGGCCATTTACCTTAGCATTCATAATAAATTCTTCACTCCCCTCCCATGGCTCAGTTCTAATATAATTCACAACAATTTTCTCCTGTTTTACTGTAGCCTCTGGAGTGATGGTAGTGGAATTCGCTCTGGCACATGCGTGTGTGGATAGTAGGGTTACCTTAAGTTTGGGACAATTTGGTTTTATATGGCTGGGAGCCCCCCCCCAGTGATGGCAAACTACCTGCCTTCTCTGTTGGTAGGGGGTTTTAAACCCTGTATTCCTTTGGTATTTTTTTAAATCAAAGTTGGGGTTAGGTTTATCTCTAATCCTCTCTTCCCTCAACCTGGGTGAAATGAGGATTTGTGCCCCCAGTTGGGCCCTTGAGTCAACAGATTCACCTACCGTTTCTGCAGCCTCTCAAACTGTGGATGTGTTTTGGTGCAGATGGCTGCCTTTACCTCATCAGTAACTGCCCATTACGATTTATCCTGGGCCACCAGATCAAAGAGTTTTCTATAATCACCTCCAGTCCCCCACCCCCATTATCCATTTTTTCCTAAAATTACACATTTTAAGCACATATTCAACATGAGTGACATTGTCAAATATTCTGAGGTTTCTACACTTCCATTGATAGGTCTCGGGGTAATCTTAAACCTTTTCAGTACACCTGCTCTAAATTTCATATACACCTCAGCATCACCCGCCTTTATATCATTAAAAACTTGTCTGGCTTTTCCAGTTAATCTGGTTAAGAGGCAAGACATCAGTTTATCCGCTGGGATAGTGTCCACCTCACATATTCTTTCAGAGGTGGACAGGAACTCCTCTAATTGGTCGGTCTCTTTATAAATTGGGCAGACTTTCTCCCACTTCCTTGGCTGGGGAAGCTCCATTTGCTGCTCCAGTATTCTGATCTGCAATGTTTCAGCTTCCATCTGCCTCCTGTGTGCCCTCCACTCAGCTTCTTTGCTGGGCTTGACTGCAGACTGGGCTGCCTCAGACTCCCAGATCCACAATTCAGGTATCAGTCTCCAGTGCTGGCATTCTTCCTGGGCTCTCAGGTGCTGCAATTGGGCCAGTTCCACTCTGGTGTTCTCCTCTGCAGTGGCTAGGGCAACTGGTTCCTTGGATGCCTGGTCAAAACTGAAGAGCCGAGCTCTCCGCTTCCGATCTGGGGTTTTCCTTTTAAAGGATATTCCCTTCTCCAAACATAAATCTTCAAGGTCTTTTCTCCCAAGATCATCATCTGACTGTGGTTCACTCATTGGGTCTATTCTTTAACCTTTAACCTCCATATCAAGTTTAAACTTTAACAGCCCTGGGGTTATGATCTATAAACTCCACAGAGATGTGGTATGTGAATCCTATCAACTGTGTCAGTGTCAAGCTGCCTGCAGTGACGCAAGAGCATGAGTACCAACCTCAGGGCAGACTGCTGGTAAGCACGGCACAAACCCCAAATTGGCTGAGTTCCATTCGTAGATTTCACCAACCCATTATCTAGTGTAAACTCCTCAGGCACTATACCAGCCTAACCATAGTGTCACAGAGAGTCCCCCTATTTCGCCCCCCTTTGTGACAGATGGTCTCTTCCACCAAGAATCACAGCAATATTCAGGTTACTGCCACTCCCAAAGGACCAGTCTGTTAGGGGGCTTATTCCTTTACCCTCTCACTTCCCTGGCCCTTCTCGCATGAACAGAGAGCAACAATACCCGAAGCCCAAAGGCGCAAACAATTTGATGTTTATTGGGGTGAACTTTCAGCAAGCATAATTTCAGTTTCCTTCCTTAGTGTCCCCCTTCCCAGCTCTGACACCACAGAGCCATCCCTGTTCCCCTTCCCCCCTTAGCAAAACATGATTCCAATTCCCCCACCCCCCAGTCCCTGTTCCCATTCCCCCCCCCCACTTCCTGATTGACTGCAGACTAGATAGTAAAACTTGAGTTCTGTTTAGCTATACCTTAACCAATTATTTTACTGAAGTTTAACTAACCAATTCTAACATACAGTAACATGGTTATTTAACCAGTTATATTCCACCACCTTAATTGGTTTACACCCAACAAAATTAATTATACAGCAGACAGAAACAATCACAGAACCAGACAGAGATTATACAGACAAACAATAGGGAAGTGGAGACTACAGTGATAGAACAATACAGAAATAAGGATTTCACATCCCAGCTATTGATAAGTGAGTTCTTGCCAGACAGGATGCTATCACTCTAAGGCTAGGTCTACACTGCAGCGGGGTTCCGACCTAAGATACGCAACTTCAGCTACGTGAATACCGTAGCTGAAGTTGCGTATTTTAGGTCGGCTTACCTGGCGGTGAGGACGCGGGAAAGTCGACCGCTGCCGCGCTGCCGCCGACTCTGCTGCCGCCTCCTGCCGAGGTGGATTTCCGGAGTCGACGGCAGAGCGATCAGGGATCGATTTTACCGCGTCTTCACTAGACGCGGTAAGTCGATCCCCGAAAAACCGATTGCTACCCGCCGGATCGGCGGGTAGTGAAGACAAAGCCTAAGTTTCCTTTTACATCTTCTAGGCTCTTCCCTTTCTCTGGAGGTGACAGGAATATCAGGACAGGATTGTATTCCTAACAGCCCAATAGCACCTTATTTCAATGTGACTAGTTTGGAATGTGAGGATGTGACCGTTCACTTCTCAGTTTATGGCTGCCTCCGCTGCTTAGCGAAAGGCCTTAGCTTAAGAACCAGGCCTCAGACTGTCCCTTACACATACAAAGAGTAATTTTAATTCTCTCTTTTATACCTCTATAACTAGCTAACTAATAAGAATACACCTAAATTCTTAAAGTATAGGCCTTTGCAAACAGGCCTAAATATCTATATCCTAACACAGTCATTTACCCCAGGTTAATCACACCTCAGATCTCACACCAAAGATAATGCTTGTAGATAATCCTATAATAAACGATCTATAGGTTTATTAAAAAAGGAAAGGAAAGAAGAGAGTTATTTAAAGAATTAAAGCAGGTAAACATACCTATGCAAATGAGTTACAATCCTGAATTTCCAAAGGAAATAGAAGCTTCTATAATAAGCAAGCTCTGTATGTCCTTTAGGGCTATCCCAGGCTAAGCACTGGGATCGCTTGCTTATGCCTAGGAAAACTTGCTCTCCAGGATACAAGCAGGCAGCAATTTACAAGCATTCAATAAAGTCTAAACATTAAGCACATTTTTATAACTCCAATACCTCTTTTAACAATACCCATGCGCAGGTGAGCCAGACTGATTCCAGCCATGTATTTGGCAGTGGTCAAGTGAGGCATGGGGACCTTGGCATGAGCACCTGGTCTGCCAGCGCCACACTGGTTAGTGAATGGATCATAAACCTCCAAGAGCAATCAGCTGGGGTAAGACGTGCTGGAGTGGACACAAACTGTGACTGTCTTCTATCTGACTGATCACAGCCTGGCTTTAGGGTGCACTGAGGTGTAGGGATCTTGGGAGGGATGCTCTCCCTACAGAGTAGGTGCTGACCCCAACGCCGCAGCATGGCGCCAGGGGTGCTGCGCTGCAGGAATTAGGTTGGTGGCTTAGTAGGGGGTGCATTCCCCTCGTAATCCGTGCTGACTCTATTTTCCCATTTGGGGATTAGGGGAAGTTGTGCTGCGGGGAGGGCTTAGTTAGGTGATTGTCCCGCGTCCCGACCGATCACTGGCCGGGACGCAATTTGTCCCGATATTTCGCTCCGCCGGCGGACCCCCCACCTCCGTGTCCCGATATTTTCTTCCTCTCATCTGGTCACCCTAGGCTTAGTAGAGGGCATTCTCTCCATGCAGTCTGTGCTGGCTCCAATACCCCAGTGCAGTATCAGGGGTCACAGTGCTGAAGGAAGTGGGTTGGGGGATTAGTAGGGTGCACATTCCTTTCAAAATCGATGCTGATTTTAATGCCCCAGCTTGGGACTAGGACAGGGATCGGCAACCTTTGGCATGCTGCCCGCCAGGGAAAGCCACTGGTGGGCCAGGATGGTTTGTTTACCTGCAGCGTCCGCAGGTTCAGCCGATCGCAGCTCCCACTGGCCGCGGTTTGCCGTCCCAGGCCAATGGGGGGCTGCGGGAAGTGACGCGGGCCGAGGGATGTGCTGGCTGCCCCTTCCCGCAGCTCCCATTGGCCTGGGACGGCGAACCACGGCCAGTGGGAGCTGCGATCGGCCGAACCTGCGGACGCTGCAGGTAAATAAAACCATCCCGGCCTGCCAGTGGCTTTCCCTGATGGGCAGCGTGCCAAAGGTTGCCCATCCCTGGGTTAGGGGGTGCTGTGCTGCAGGAAGCAAGGTGAGGAGACTCAGCAGGGGGCATGTTCCCCTCCTAGCCTGTGCTGATCCCCATGTCCCAGCAGTGTGTGTGTCATCACTAACACAAGCTCTCATCTGACTCATGATTTCTGAGGAAATCACACATTCCTGTTAACTAGTAACCACAGCCCAGCTGACTGATTAATATTTCCCTCTTGTTTGCCCAGCTAGAAGGAAGTAAGCTACATGAAGGGCTTTCCAAGTAGTATGCTCCATCCCTCAGACCCTTTGCATGTGCCAAGCTGGCCCACACCCTAATGTGTTTATGGCCCCAATTCCCCAGATAGCAACTGCTTCAGATTGCTTGGCCTACCTGGGCTTTTACTGCCTTAAGTGCTGGGCTGGCTCACAGGCTCTGTAGACACAGCATCAGTACACAGAGATACTCTTGTTCTTATCTGAAGAGAGATGCCATAGAACCCTTATAAAAAGTAAAAAAATGGGCCTGGTTCTGATCAGGCCTAGGTGTACATCAGGAGTAACTTTGCTGGGGTCACTGGGGCCAATTCCCCCCTCGCTCACATTGGTGTAAATCAGGAGTAACTCCACTGGGTCAATGGCACCATTCCCCTCTCATTCACCCTGGTGTAAATCAGGAGTAACTCCACTGGAATCAATGGGGCCGATTCCCCTCTTGCTCACCCTGGTGTAAATCAGTAGTAGCTCCATTGGAATCAATGGGGCCGATTCCCCTCTCACTCATTGTGGTGTAAATCAGTAGTAACTCCATTAATAGAAAAATTGAATAAATTTGCAGAATAAACACTTTGTCAGATCAGTATGGACATGGGCATGATAGATAGATAGATAGATAGATAGATAGATAGATAGATAGATAGATAGATAGATCTAGTTCTCACTCAGTCCGCCTTCCCCTTGAGGAAAATACCATATGGTTTAGGTCACAGGAAATAAGAATTACAAAAGAAATCACTTATTGTGATCCTGCGATGCAGAAACAGGGCAATCTCGAATAGGAGCAGAGAGGTTATTTTACCTCTGTATTTGGCACTGGTGCGACTGCTGTTGGGATAGTGTGTACAGTTCTGGTGCCCTCAATTCCAGAAGGATCTTGATAAATTGGAGAAGATTCTGAGAAGAGCCATGAGAATGACTGAAGAATTAGAAAACCTGCCTTATAGTGATAGATCCAAGGAGCTCACTCTATTTAGCTTAACACAGAGAAGGTTATGGGGTGACTTGATTATAGTCTATAAGTACCTACAAGGGGGAAAATATTTAATAATGAGCTCTTTCATGTAGCAGAGAAAGGTCTAACATGATCCAATCGCTGGAAGTTGAAGCTCAACATCGCATGCATTCAAATGGGTTGAACAGCACATCCAAGGATACAGGTGCCTCCTAGAGGTCTTCAGAAGGCTGCACTGTTTACTTCTTGTGATGAAGGGCCAGATACCTCAACTCATGCTGGAGGATCACCATTAGCTTTAGCAGTGTAGAGCTTGTGACACACAGCGGGGCAGCTGTGATTCTTTTCAGTACAGATAGATCGGTGTGTATGGGGATAGACAGATAAATATAGATCAGCACTATAGGCTTGTATAATCATAGAAGTGTAGGACTGGAAGGGGCCTCAGTAGATCATCTAGTCCAGTCCTTTGCACTCACGGCAGGACTACGTAATAACTAGACCATTCCTGACAGATGTTTGTTTAACCTGCTCTTAAAAACCTACAATGATGGAGATTCCACAGCCTCCCTAGGCAATTTGTTCCAGTGCTTAACCACCATGACAGTTAGGAAGTTTTTCCTAATGTCCAACCTAAACCTCCCTTGCTGCAATTTGAGCCCATTGCTTCTTGTCCTATCCTCAGTGGTTAAGGAGAACAATTTTCTTCCCTTCTCCTTGTAACAACCTCTTATGTACTATATCATGTCCCCTCTCAGTCTCTGTCTCCTCTTCTCCAGACTAAACAAACCCAATTTTTTCAATCTTTCCTCTTAGGTTATGTTTTCTAGACCTTTAAACATTTTGGTTGCTCTCCTCTGGACTTTCTCCAGTTTGTCCACATCTTTCCTGAAATGTACCCAGAACTGGGCACAATACTCCAGCTGAGGCCTTATCAGTGCAAGAATTACCACTCATGTCTTATAGAATCAAAGAATATCAGGGTTGGAAGGGACCTCAGGAGGTCATCTAGTCCAACCCCCTACCCAATCCCCAGACAGATTTTTGTCCCAGATCCCTAAATGGCCCCCTCAAGGATTAAACTCACAACCCTGGGTTTAGCAGGCCAATGCTCAAACCACTGAGCTATCCCTCCCCTCTAGCTTACAGTACTCCTGCTAATACATTCCCAAATGATGTTTGCTTTTTTTTTTGCGCAACAGTGTTACACTATTGACTCATATTTAATATATAATTAAATTAAATTGAATAAGGAATATATAATCATATATAATGTGTGAACAAGTTTCTTTCATTCAGCAAGCTGTGATCTAATTTGGCACTTACTGCTTGCCCCCCCCCCCCCACGGATGGGTGTCACCGTAGAACACTGGCTGCTTCCCCAAGGTGTTCCCTGCTATATAACACCTGTGTGTACAGGCACTGGGCTAGCCAAGTGCATGGGGCAGGTGAGTACAATCTTCTCCTTTCCCTGTTGAGGCAAAGCTGCCTAGATCACAGAGTGATAGGAGCACTACAAATACCATAGCTAGATAGCTCCGGTGGGGATGGATAGATAGGTAGATAGGGGTGTGTGGATGGGGATGGATAGTGTGTTTGGGGATAGCTAGCTAGAGGGTGTCAAGTATCAGAGGGTAGCCGTGTTAGTCTGTATCTACAAAAACAACAAGGAGTCTGGTGGCACCTTAAAGACTAACAGATTTATTTGGGCATAAGCTTTCGTGGGTAAAAACCTCACTTCTTCAGATGCATCTGAAGAAGTGAGGTTTTTACCCACGAAAGCTTATGCCCAAATAAATCTGTTAGTCTTTAAGGTGCCACCAGACTCCTTGTTGTTTTAGCTAGAGGGGTGTGAATAGGGATAGATAGATTAGATTAGATTAGATTAGATTAGATTAGATTAGATTAGATAGAGGAGTGTGTATGGGGATAGATAGATGGATTTGTATGAAAATAGACAGATGGAGAGTTGTGACTAGGGATAGATTTGGGGATAGAAAGCTACACATTGTTTACAGGGTTGTTGTAGGCATGTTGGTTCCAGAATATTATGGAGACAAGGTGGGTGAGGAAATATCTTTTATTGGACCAACTTCTGTTGGTGGAAGGGACAAGCTTTGGAGCTGCGCAGAGCTCTTCTTCAGGTCTGTGTAGTTTGAAAGCTTGACTCACCCACAGAAGTTGGTCAAGTAAAGGATATTACCTCACCCAGCATGTTTCTCTCAGACAGATAGATAGACAGATACCTGCCATATGTGGTCCTTTGCTTTATGTGATTTTGGACGCAATACATCTAATGCTGCTTTGTTTCAAATTCTTCTCTTGTATTTATTCAGGAAGGGTTTGGGGTTTAGAGCAGAAAGGGCTGGGAGTCAGGATGCCTGGGTTCTGTCCCCAGCTCTAGGAGGGGAGTGGGGACTAGTGGTGAGAGCAGGAGGGGGCAGGGAGTCAGGAGTCCTGGGTTCTATCCCCAGCTGTGTCACTGACTCTGCAACTTTGTTCATGTCACTTCAACTCTCTGTGCCTGACATTCCCCATGGAGAGAATCATATTTACCTACCTCCCAGGTAGGCCATTCTGTCCCCATTTCCCAGCTGAGGGAGTGGATAAATTTGGCATCTGATCCCCCTTAGTGTCCTCAGACACTGATGGCCCTGCCTTCTTTCTGCATTAATCTGACACATTTCCCCTTGTTTTCCAGCAATGGCAATGAAGGGGACGCTGCTGCTCTGTGCCTGGCTGGTGCTTCTGTGTGGTGAGTAAGGATCAAAATATCAGGGCAAAGTTTTCAACCCTGGGTGTCTGAAGTTATGCACGTAGGGGTGGGATACTTAAGCTGGGGGGGCTGGTGCTCCTTAATCACTTAGACGCTGTTGAACATTCTGCCCTAAGTGCCTAAATATGGATCTAAGATGAGAGCTGCTCGGTAATTTCCCCATTGAACGTTTTCTGTCGAAAATTGTGGCTTTGTGGAACATTCTGCGTAATTTCAATTTAATTGTTTCAGAAAAAAAATTGAAGCAAAGCAGAGAGTTAATTAGTTTTCAGAGAGAGCAGGAGAAATGTCTGCGTGGGATTGTACGATGGGTTGTAGGGCCTAGCAGTCTGGGGCTAACTTCCGGTTTCTGTCTTACGTTCCTAAGGCTCATGTTCAGGGTTTCAGCCGGCCGCCATCAGTGGTCAGGAAGGGAATCCCTCCACATCCCCACCTCCTGCTCCTATGTATTCTGGGAGGGTTTTTTAATCTTGTTCCTCTGAAGCATCCGGGATGGCCACAACTGGAGATGGGACATTGGCCAGGGTGAGCCAGGGCTCTGAGGTGGCACCGAGTATTCTCTCTCTCAGGGGGTTGATGGCTGGTTCTTGCTCATATGGCTCAAGGTCGAACTGATCACCATAGATGGGGTAGGAAGGAATTTTCTCCCAGATCAGATTGGCAGGGATGTTGGAGGGTTTCTGCCTTCCTCTGCAGTGGGTGGTGCAGGTCACTTGCTGGGATTATCTGGGTATATTTAAGTTAGGGCTAACAAATGATTAAAAAAATTAATTGCAATTAATCACGTGTTTAAATAAATTAAATGCGATTAATCGCAGTTTTAATCACACTGTTAAACAATAATAGAATACTAACTGAAATTTATTATAAATATTTTGGGATATTTTTCTACATTTTCAAATATATTGATTTCAATTACAGCACAGAATACAAGTGTACAATGCTCACTTTATATTATTATTTTTAATTACAAATATTTACAATGTAAAAAGATAAACAAAAGAAATAGTATTTTTCTATTCACTTCACACAAGTACTGTAGTGCGATCGCTTTATTGTGAAAGTGCAATTTACAAATGTAGATTTTTGTTGTTGCATAACTGCACTCAAAAACAAAACAATGTAAAACTTTAGGGCCTACAGATCCACTCAGTCTTACTTCTTGCTCAGCCAATCGCTAAGACAAACAAGTTTGTTTACATTTACGGCAGATTCAACAGTATGATTAAAACTGCGATTAATTGTGATTAATTTTTTAAATTGTGATTCTTTTTTTGAGTTAATTGCGTGAGTTAACTGCAATTCATGGACAAACCTAATTTAATTTAATCATTTCCCTGCCATTGCAGGGGCCTCGGGCACTGGAGGTCCTCAGTCCCTCCTCTCGTCTGCCTTGGCACGTAATAGTTTATTTTCCTGTGGGTTGTAATACTTTGGTCTCATTTCAGTTGATGGGTTTAGTGTGCAGGTTCTTGGTGGTTTTTGTGGCCTCTGATGTACAGGAGGCCAGCTAGGTAATTTGGTGCTCCCTTCTGGCCCTAAACAATATGACTCTATTTCATAGATTCTAGGATTCATAGATTCTAGGACTGGAAGGGACCTCGAGAGGTCATCGAGTCCAGTCCCCAGCATGATTTAAATGATGTCAAAATGGAACGTTTGCATGTTTTCAGAATGAAATGTTTTTGATTTTTCATTTCACAACAGCTTTTCACTTTGAAATGTATTTTCTTGTCTATTATACTTTTTCACAAAATAAAAGCATTCAAAATCAAAATAAAGCATTTCAATTTTATCAAAGTGTTTCGATTGACTCAAGATAAAATATCATTTTTGGGGGGGGGAATCAATGTTTCTTTCTGATTTGGGACAAAAAGAAATCTTGAAATCTCAGAATTTCCCATGGAATGAAATTTCCAAGTTTGGACCAGTTCTATTTAAGGGTCTAACTTTAGGCATGCAGATTTTAAATTTTTGTCTCAACTCCTGATAAATTATTGCTGCTATTCATTAGGTGTATTACAGTAGAACCTAGGAGCCCCAATCATGGATCAGGACCCCTCTGTGCTAGGCACTGTACATTATTATTGCTATATACTAGGTCTATTATGGCAGCATCTCAGCACCCCAGTCATAGACCAGGACCCCAATGTGCCAGGTGCTGTACATTATTTTTGCTGTTTATTAGGTGCACTACAGTTGCAGTTAAAGCTTTATAACAGTTAAAACACAAATTGTCAACATCCCATGTTAAAATATACAAAATAAATAGCCTGAAATCTAACTCTAATAAGTTCTCAAGCTGCATTTTTCTTACGTTGTCTATCCGTGCATTTTAGTTACTATCAATGGATTTTTTTTGTCAGTGTGTGCATGTATGGTGACATTTATCAATAAAAATATAATCCTCCCAAGCCTAACAGTAGACTGGTTTTAACACACTGGTAGCCTAACTATTCCCATGTGTCTTGAACCCTGGGGCTTCTTATTTGAACATATTCTTGTTGAACTCAAGAGCTCACTGTTAGGAGCCTCTGGGTTTGGGATAGATGGTTAAAGTATGGGCATGCAGTACTCAATCATTCGGCACATGGACAGCATTGTGAGCAGGGCCGGCTCCAGGCACCAGCTGAGCAAGCTGGTGCTTGGGGCAGCAGATTGTTGGAGGCGGCATTCCGCCCAATCCTAGGGCGGCACGGCCGCTTTTTTGTTTGTTTGTTTGTTTTTTGTTTTTTGTTCTTGTTCCGCTCCGGCCGCCCTGTAGGGGGCGGCGGCGCGGAAAACCAGGGCAGTCCTCTTCCTTCCCTCCCCGCCGACCGGAGCGGAGCCCTCGCGGCAGGCAGCAGGAGGCGGCGCAGCGGGAGGGGCCGTGTGCTAGCGCCCCTGCTGTAGCCCTGGCCTCCCCCTTCTCTCTCTCTCTCCCGCCCGCTCCCGGTCCCCTTGCACCCGCGCTCCGGGTGCTTTGCCGTTGTGGCCGCCTGTTTTTTTTTTTTGCTTGGGGCGGCCAAAAAGCCAGAGCCGGCCCTGATTGTGAGATAGACAGCCCTATAACTGATATATAGAGGACTGAACCACTGGTCTTTAGAAGTGAGTGGAGATACAGCTACAGCTTGCACTAAAGCTCCTTAGCTCAGAGATCCCCCTAGAACACACTCACCAGTGGGTTACAAGCCTGTGCTGTGACTGACCCTGAGGTAACTGTGCCGTATGGTGTGTGTGTGTGTATGTAGCCTTCCCACTATTTTGGTATCATGTGTAAACAATTTACCTAGAATGATAGGGCCAGGTATCCTGCGTAAGGTTCTGCCCCTGGGAGAAAGTGCCAAACGGCAGAAGTGTGAGGAATCGTGGTTCTGTACCAGTGTGCAGAATTGGCTGGTACATGGTGGGGAAGGGGAAATTGATTATTTTCCCCTCTCCATGGGAAAAAATGGCTCCCATTAGAGTGGCTAAACATCATGGCTAATTGAGGTCTCATGAGTAAGGCTAAGGTTTTGTCATGGATATTTTTAGTAAAACTCACGGCGAGCTCATGGGCAATAATGAAAAATTCATGGAAGCCCATGGCGGCTGGGAGCTGAGGGGGTCCGCCTGCCTCTACAGACGGAAGGGCACCCTGCAGCTCCCTGCTGGCACTGGCGGAAGTCACGGAGGTCTTTGGAAGTCATGGATGCCGTGACTTCTGTGACCTCTGTGACTAAATCGCAGCCTTACTCATGAAAGCAGGGCCGGCTCCAGGCACCAGCTTAACAAGCAGGTGCTTGGGGCGGCCAAGGGAGAGGGGCGGCACCTGCGGCAATTCGGGGGCGGCAGGTCCCTCACTCCCTCTAGGAGCGAAGGACCTGCCGCTGAACTGCCGCCGCCGATTGCGGCTTTTTTTCCCCCCCCAATTGCCGCCGCCGGTCACGATTGCGATCGCGGGTTTTGTTTTTTTTTGCTTGGGGCGGCAGAAATGCTGGAGCCGGCCCTGCATGAAAGAGTGTAGACTCAGCAAGTTAACCTACAGTTATTAATATTAAAGAATAGAAGGGGAAACATAGCTTCTGAGACCACTGCTTCTTCTTATCCTCTTAGCGCTGGGATGGTGGAGAGTGAAATGGGTTAAGGGGTGACTTGATCACAGTCTACAGTGGCCAAACCACGGTTCAAGAGTCATATGCAGCTCTTTTACAGTTAAAATGTTTCTCCATCACTGGCAATTTTTAAATCAAGATCAGATGTTTTTTCTAAGAAGTCTGCTCTAGTTCAAAGAGGAATTATTGTGGGGAAGTTCTATGGCCTCTCTTATGCAAGAGGTCAGACTAGATGATCGCAGTGGTCCCTTCTGGCCTTAGAAATAATGAATATGAAAGTCAAAACAAAATAAATCAAAAAGATAAAGTCAAAATGAAATATTTTTACCATATTGAAATGACATAGTTCCACATTATCAAATCAAAACATTTCAAAATGGTCCCAAACTGAATAGTTTTGGAATTTCCATTTCACTGGAAATTAATTGGAATTAATTCCCCCCACCTCCCCACTCCACCCAAAAGGTCAGAATTTCCTGCAGAACAGAAATCCTGTTTTCTGATCAGCTGTACTGTCTGCAGTCAGGAGGACCTGTGACATCTTCAGTAACTCCAATCCCCAAAGTTCAAAAATCACAAGTCAGACTCTGACCTCACAAATGATGATATTCGCCCCAAAATCTTAGTGGGCATAATTGGGAAGGTGAATGGAAGGTTAAGCTGTAAATAGGGGCTTCTCAAACAGTATGCTGGAGTCAGGATGTCTGTGTTAGCTAAAATAATCAGTGACACCCTGGTGCTAGGAACTATGGACAAAGTAAATCTGGAATGTGAAGGCCAGGATCCATGTAAACAGCACATGGACAGAGCACGCTGTCAGGGATTGGTTCCTGCAAAGTAACATCCAAAAATGTGTGGTGCAATGGATAGCAAATGCAATGTAATATGTAAATGTATATAAAGGAAGAGGTTTGCTGTGTAACTTTGGTTCTTCTTCAGGTAGTCACCCCTATGAGTGCTCCACTGTAGGTGCAGTGGTGCCTCCTGTGCCTGAGATCGGAGAGTAGCAGTGCCCGTGGGGCCACACATGCACTCCGCGCTGTGAGCAGTGTCTATATAGCGTTGTGCGCTCCAACCGCCCTCAGTTCCTTCTCAACCACCTTTGGTCTGGGACTGAGTCCTGAGCAGAAATAAAAGTAGAATTGCAATCTGTGTTCTATAAACTAGACAGGATTTAAATCAAGCAGTGTCTCATCCTGATGGTGTAGTTCCTTCATACACAAGCTGGGATTCTGCTTTCCAGTCTGGCACCACCTCCCCAGTTCAGTCTTTGTTCTCCAGATGTGTTTCCAGGGGTTGAGTTGTGATGGGAGTGAGGACAAATGATGATGTCACTTCCCCTCTTTTATGGGTTCTTCCAGCTAGCTGGAAAGATCTTTTGCTATGACATGAGTCAAGCAGTGTCCTTTGTCTATGTGCTCCTTCTGAGAAGTCTTCATTGTATATAGATCCTGTGATAGTCCTTGGTAGTGTGGATTCCCCTTAATGGGCATCAGTGCTGTCTGGCTTCTCCATTGTACCTGAAAGGCTGGTTGTGGGTTTTTCCAACTTCACAACATATTTCAGTAACACACACACAGAGCAAAACTTCGTAACTTCACATACAATGAGAGCATGTACAATCCAACAGGATATTAATGTTCAATAGATCAAGACTTTTAGAATGATGCCTCACAAGGCATACTTTGTACAAAACATATCATAATCATATCACTAGGGTAAATATGGGGGTACCGGGGTATTGCTTTGGGGTACAGAGTGTCACATTTTCCCAAACTAACCATGGAGCAGAGGCAGACACAAAGATGATCTCCATCTTCATCAGTCTCTAGACTGCCTGATATGGAACAAGAAATGCTAGTGGAACAGGAGGAAGAAACTGAGGAAGAGGTGACAGCACCAACCCACTTTTCCTCATCTTCCCCTGATGAGGCCATCATGCCACCACCTCCAACATCTGCAGACATTTTCAAGAACCGTTCGATAGGATGGTGGAGGAAGTCAGAGAGCAACAACACAAGTTGCCTGATATCCTGCAAGCCTCTACATCTGCCAAAATAGCACTGTCGGTCAATGAGACCTTGTTTGATCCCGTCAAGGTAATCTGGCAGACCATAGCCTCAATATCATCCACCTGCAAGCAAGCGAATAAGAAATACTATGTCCCCACTAAAGACATGGCGCTTCTTTTCTCCCATCCTACTCCAGACTCCCTGGTGGTCAATGTGGTACAAGAGAAGAGGTGGCAACACCACTCTATAATATCCCCTTATGACAGGGACTGGAAAAGGCTCGACCTCTTAGGTTGGAAAGCCTACTCGCCAGCTATACTCCAGTTCCACATTGATAATTATGAGGCACTCCTGGCAAAATACAATCATATAAAATATTCGAAATGCCAAGACTTTTGTCAACAACCCCCAGAGGACAAAAGGGAACAGTTCCAGGCAGTGATCACAGAGTGAGAACTCCTAGTCCATACAGCACTGCAAGCCTCTTTGGACTCCACAGTCACGGCTGTCCACTCAAGCGTGGGGGGGGAAGTGGGGGTGTGGCTCCTCTCCCCTCTGTCAGGAGGCCGTTCAACTGTGGGAGTTCTATATAGCCCACTCCATTCACCCGGTGGCATCCTTCCTCCCCGGGGTCCAGAACATGCTGGTGGACCGCGTCAGCAGGTTCTTCTGCTTGCATGAGTGGCCGCTCCGGACGGATGTCGTCCACCCCATCTTCCAAAGGTGTGGGATTCCCCAGGTCAACCTCTTCACCTCCCGCAGCAACCGGAAATGCCCGGTGTTCTGCTCCTTCCAAGGTTGCTGCCCGGGCTCCCTCTCTGATGTGTTCCTGCTTCCATGCACAGTTCACCTGTTTTACGCCTTCCTTCCATTTCCCCTTGTGCACAAGGTCCTGCTCAAGATACGCAGGGACAGGGCGTGCGTGACTCTGGTGGCGTGGTCCAAGCAGCATTGGTACACCACGCTGTTGGAACTGTCCGTGGACGCTCCTGTCCTGTTGCCTCTTCTTCCTGACCTGCTCACTCAGGATCACAGTCGCCTCTGTCATCCCGACCTGCATTCTCTCCACCTCATGGCATGGATGCTGCATGGCTGAACCCTTCAGAGCTTCTGTGTTTGGAATCCATACAACAAGTGCTGCTGGGCAGCAGGAAGCCCTCCACTCGAGCCACGTATCTGGCGAAGTGGAAGTGGTTTTCGTGTTGGTGTGCCCAGCGCCGCACACCCTCTCTCCAGGCACTGGTGCCTCTCATTTTGGAGTACCTCCTGGACCTGAAGCTGCAAGGCCTGGCACCATCCTCTGTGAAGGTTCACCTCGCGGCCATCTCGGCCTTTCACCCGGGCGTGTCTGGCCACTCTGTCTTCGCCAGTCCGATGGTTGGTCATTTCCTCAAGGGCTTAGACTGGCTCTACCCTCAGGTCCGGCAGCCAGTCCTCACGTGGGACCTTAACCTGGTCCTTTCAAGACGGGGGCAGCCCCAGCAGCGCCAGACAAGTAGCTCTGTCGGCGGAAGTCTCGCCCCGCTCGTACTGGGCATGCTCCAAATGCTCAGGGAGTATAAAAAGAGGGAACTCAGCTCAGTCTGGGCTGGCGGCCGCAGGAGAAGCACCTATAGGGAGAGCTCCGGCCGAGGACCAGCCCGCACTCTTGAAGCTACCGGGAACGGAGGCCTCTCCAGGCCGGTGTGAAGCCCCACTGCAGGAGGAACCAGAGGAGGCAACAGACCCCAAGACTGGCGGAGAACCAGGGGAGCCGTGGGAGACCCCAACGGCTGAGCTGGTAGGAAGTGACCCGGGGTGGGGAGTGATGGACTGGTATCTCGGCCCCGGTAAGCCTCAGCGTGTTTCGGTAGGATTCCCCTGCTGAGTCAGTAACAAGGTCCTACTGCCCTGTCATGAGGGCTAATTCCCTGGACTCTGGCCACTAGGCCATGCTGCCCTGTGACGAGGGCTAATTCCCTGGACTCTGGCCACTAGGCCGTGCTGCCCTGTGATGAGGGCTAATTCCCTGGACTCTGGTCACTAGGCCGTGCTGCCCTGTGACGAGGGCTAATTCCCTGGACTCTGACCCCTAGGCCGTGCTGCCCTGTGATGAGAGCTAACTCTGTGGGCTCTGGCAACTAGGCCGTGCTGCCCTGTGACTCGGGGGTTAAACCCTCACACGGCCCCCGTTCGAACCACTGGCCACATGCTCCCACCTATATCTCTCTTGGAAGATGGCTTTCCTTGTCGCTATCATGTCGGCGAGGCGTGTCTCCGAGCTGAGGGCCCTTACCTCAGAACCGCCTTACACGGACTTCCATAAGTATAAGGTGCAGCTTCGACCTCACCCGGCCTTTCTTCCCAAGGTGGTGTCGGCCTTCCACACCAGCCGGGACATTTTCCTGCCAGTTTTTTACCCTAAACCGCACTCTGGTCCCCGGGAACAGTGGCTGCACTCCCTCCATGTCCGCAGGTCCCTTGCCTTCTACATCGAGCGCACAAAGCCGTTCAGGAAGTCGACCCGGCTTTTCGTTGCGGTGGCAGACCAGATGAAAGGCCTTCTGGTCTCCTCTCAATGGATCTCTTCATGGATCACGTCCTGCATCCGCCCTTGCTATGAGCTGGCCGGTGTACTGACCCCAGCTCTCACCGCTCACTCCACTAGGGCCCAGGCCTCGTCAGCGGCATTTCTGGCCCAGGTGCCGATCCAGGAGATCTGCAGAGCAGCGACTTGATCCTCAATGCATACTTTCGCCTCACACTATGCCATTGTCTGGCACGCAGCGTTTGGTAGAGCGGTACTGCAGTCCACGTTACCAGAGCCCTTTAAATCCCCGCCATGGAAGCCGGTGCGGTCTGGCACGGCATACTGGCTCTTGCCGGTACGCCGTACCGGACCGCACCGGCTTACTTTCACCTCTGCACCCCCTACAACTTGAGTCTGATCAACTCAGCATAGTTTTGCCAAATAAAGGAACCTGAGTAATGAAATCCAGACTCAAACTGAGTGCTTTGGATCCTAGAGAACTGGATGAAGTGTTCTCCCAGAACTGGACAAGGTGTTCTGGATAAGCCAAGTAGAAAAGGTCTTGGAGGGAATCCCAACAATGAGATTTTTTAAAATGAAGATGATAGAGTGTGTTTTGGACTGTCTTTTCATTTTTGAACCCCCACCCTCCCTGTGTGTGTGAGAGAGACACTGACAATGCTTCTGGCTCTCACAGATGTACAATGACATACGGGGCTTTGACCCTGCTGCAGAACCTTTTGCTAAAGGACCCGATAGAAAGCAAAGTGCTCAGATCTGTATAAAGTGCCACCAGACTGTGCTGAGCTCACAGATTCTCCCTGACCCCTCAAAATGCCAATTAACTAATGCTGTACTCCTCCTCTAGCCCCACATCTGCCACCCCACATCCTGTCTTGACAATTTCACAACAAAAACAATCTGTTTCGGGAGGGATAGCTCAGTGGTTTGAGCATTGGCCTGCTAAACTCAGGGTTGTGAGTTCAATCCTTGAGGGGGCCACTTAGGGATCTGGGGCAAAATCAGTACTTGGTCCTGCTAGTGAAGGCAGGGGGCTGGACTCAATGACCTTTCAAGGTCCCTTCCAGTTCTAGGAGATGGGATATCTCCATTAATTTATTTATTTCAAAGTGACTTTTTGTTTTGACCTGTAAATTTACTTATTCTAAAACTGTGAAAAAAAGATCAAAATTGGAATGAAATGTTTTGAAATGATCAATTCAAAATGTTCCAGTTGATTCAAACTGAGAAAAAATTCAGAGTTTTGGTTTGCAAAAATTTTCAGCATTCCACATTTCATTCCAATTTGGAATGGGAAAAAAATTAGAAATATTGAAAATTCTCAATGGGAATATCATTTCCTATCCAGTCCTTATCATCAAAGTGCTTTATAAAGCGGGTCATTATCATGATTCCTATTTTACAGTTGTGGAAATGAAGGCACAGAAAGGGGAAGTGCTTTGCCTACAATTACCCAGCAAGCCAAGGTCAGACCTGTGAACAGAACCATGTCTTATGAATCCCAGTGACCAATTTTAGCCACAATAGTACACTGCCCCTAAGCACCATTCAAAGTTGCACAGGTGTCTTCAGACGGTTAAATAGTCAAGCTGGCTTACGGTTTTTTAAATTAAAAGGATTCTTATTAAAAATGGCCTTTTTAAAATAACTTTTGCAAAACTGATGGGTTTCCCCACCTTGAAATTTTTTGTTTTTTGAAAAATGTAAATAGAAACAATAAATAAAAATGTGGCCTGTTGGTTTTTCTATTTTTTTTTCTTTTTTAATTTTTTTTCATCTTCCTTTTTAGCCTTCTTGTGCTCAGTCATGTCTATGTTTGGTCTTCTTCTTCCTCTTCTTATCTATGGTAATTCATTACTTTTTTATTTGGTTTTCTTCTTTGATTGAAATTCTTAATACTTTTTGTTCTTCTTTCTCAATCTTCTTCAAGTTGGATTTTTTCCATGCTCATTCTTCTTCCGTCTTCTTTATTCTCAACCTTTTTCTTCAAGTTTGGATTTCTTCATGTTTCTTCTTCATACTGTTCCATCTTCTTCATGCTCAATCTTCTTCTGCTGTGTTCTTTTGTTCAATATTATTATTCAAGTCTGGATTTCTTCATGCTCATTCTTCTTCTGTCTTCATGCTCAGTTTTCTTCACTTTGGGATTTCTTTGTGTTCATGTAACCCACACACCTCCTGGGTGTGGTGTTCTGTCCCATCTAGTGGCATCAAGACCACTTAGAGAGAGAGAAAATAAGTCTGCTCTACAGCCTTAGCTAACATTTATGTGTGCCCGCCTAGTGCCCAGCAGGGGAGAGAAGCCGCAGCCCCACACCTGCCAGGGACAGAGAACTCCGGGGCTGCAGGCTGCAGGCGCCGGTGTTCTCTGTCCCCGGCAGGCACGGGGCCCACCTAGTGCCCAGCAGGGGAGAGAAGCCGGGCCCCGTGCCTGCTGGGGACAGAGTACTCTGGGGCTGCGGGCGCCGGTGTTCTCTGTCCTTGCGGCTTCTCTCCGGCTTCTCTCTTCTCTCTGGATTCATATATTATGTAATATTAAATATGATGTTTTTTGTATAATTTAATGTACAAATACAAAATAAGCCTTGAAAAATTGTTGGCGCCCGCCACACTCTTCTGAAAACATGAATGTGCTACTGGCCACAAAAAGGTTGGGGACCACTGCTGTAGAGGCTCATGCACTAACCTCCAAAGGTCCCCAGTTTGACCCCCGCCCACCAACGTCTATCAGCATTGCACTCACTATCTTGTTCTAGCTTCTTCTTGCTCAATCTTTTCTCTCATTAATGCTCAGTCATTCTTCTCCATCAGTTTTGAGTTTCTTCATGTTTGGTTCTCATCTTCGTGGTTTTCTGGTCTTCCTCACATTTGGTCTTCCTTGTCCTTGTGTTTGTTGGCACTTCTTTGTAGTCTTCTTCTTTGTGTTCATATTCAGTGGTTCTTGTTTTTCAAATTCAGGCATCTCTGCAATGGTTGATTTGCTTTCTTCATTTTTCACATTTAACCTTCTTTATATTTTTCTTCTACCTTTATTAGATCCTTGTATTTGCTCTTCTTCATGATAGATCTTCTTTTCCATGTTCTCCCTTTTCCAGGAGGAGAGTGATAGTCTAATGGTTAAAGCAGAAGCATCTGGGAATCAGGACTTCTCATTTCTACTTTTAAATCTGGAAGGAAAGTGGGATTTAGGGTTGAACTAAGAGGGCCTAGGAGTCAGGACTCCAGAGTTCTATTCCCACCGCGGGTGGGTGACTAGTATCTCTTGCAGTGAATCTGGAAGTTGGGACACTTGGGTTCTTTTCCCAGCTGTGATTTGGTGTGGAGTTTCTGATCTTCTTTCTTAACCCACAATCTGTTACTTTCAGGTCTTTGCAGAGCAAGTTTCCATGGGAAAGAATTCATTACGGTCTTCATGCAAAACTATGTCCAAAATGTCAGAGCAGATTGCAAGCTGTTCATCACTGGTTACCATGCCTCCACTACGGTTACTGTGACGGTGAACAAGGGTACGTTCCGGAAAGTGACGCCTGTTGGAGAAGGACAGACGGTGACCGTGCAGATCCCAGCCTCGGTAGAGATGTTTGGGAGCCAAACATTTGATAGCACCATCCTGATTCAGGCTGACAAAGACATCTCTGTCCTGTCAGTTAACTCAAAGCCCAATTCCATCGATACCACTGTAGTGTATCCCATTGAGAAGTTGGGTACTGTATATTACGTTGTAACTCCCCCTGGCAAATATGGAGGCAGCTACAAAGAGTTTGCTGTCGTAGCAGGGCAGGCTCCCACTACAGTTGATATTTACTTGAAAGGGGCTGTAATGTTCAACCGGTGGATGTATGCTGCTGGGAGCAAACTCACTGTTGCCCTCGCTCCCTACCAAGCCTTGCAACTGCAAAGTGCTGCAGATTTATCTGGCACCAAAATCGAGTCTCGGGAACATGTGGCCGTCTTGACTGGGCACAGCTGTGCTGAACAAAACACCGTTTGTGATCACGCTTTCGAGCAGCTCCTGCCCGTCTCCAGCTGGGGCAGCACATACATCGTCCCTCCTCTGTCCTTCCAGAACAAGTATGACATTGCGTACATCGTCGCCTCCCAAAACACGCGCATTGACTATCAGTCAGGGCCCACACGAGCTTCCCGCAACATATTGGCCGGGCAGGTTGTTGAATTTAAAGTCCGAGTCTCTCACCCACTTTACATCTCTGCTAGCGCCGGCATCCAGGTTCTTCTCTTCTTCACTGGTTCTAAAAATGAGAAATCCACATATGACCCATTCCTCATCAACATCCCACCCGTCACGAACTACTGCCAATCCTACCACATTGATGGGGTGAAGGATTATGAGAACTATGTGCTGATCATAGTCAAGAGCTCAGAGTCCAGCAGGATCATCTCTGATCAGAGAGCCATAGGAAATGTCCAGTGGAGGCAGATCCCCGGCACGGAGTATTCTTGGGGAGAGTACAACTTCGGCACAAAGATTAGTACCCTTTCCATACAGCACCCGACCTCTCCCTTCGGTCTGCTGAGCTTTGGAGGGAGGGCGCGCAGTGGATATGGCTCGGCTGGCCTTTGTGCACGCAGTAAGTAATTTTTGTGTTTCTATAATTCCCAGGCAGTAAGTAATTTTTGTGTGTGTTTAATATCCAGGCAACACTCCACTCCCCAAGAACTGCATAGGATGGGAAATGACAACAAATATACACAAAGAGGCTGTACACTGCTTGAAATCAAGCTTTGTCTCCTTTGTTTACCGGCCCCCTCATCCTGCACTGAGACTGCTAGTGGCTGAAAAATGCACAGCAAACAAACAGATTGTTTCAATGCCTGCCAGTACATGGCATACGTGAGTTCTTGTATAACTGGCCGGTTGAATCTTTCTAGGTAACCCGACCCTGTCCTGCAGCACTGTTCAATGCAGGAAGAAGGAGACGTGTCAGATTGTAGATGGCCGCCCGGAGTGTGTGGCTGAGTCAGAATCCACCTGCTGGGCCCAGGGAGACCCACATTATCACACCTTCGATGGGCGGAATTTCGACTTCATGGGCACCTGCACCTACACCATCGCCAAGACCTGTGGCTCAGACTCAACTCTCCCGTCGTTCAGTGTCAAGGCCAAGAACGACAACAGGGGCAACACGCGTGTTTCCTATGTTGGTTATGTGACGGTTGAAGTCTATAATGTCACCGTCTCAGTGGTCAGAGATGAGACTGGATTTGTGAGGGTAAGAGAGCAATGTGAATAGATACTGATACTTTGTTTTCTGCTTATGTTTTAAGGGTAGATTTGGTGATGCTAACATAAAATCGCATTTGCTAGAGGCAGTTGCTGGAAAGTTTTACTATAGAGATTCACACTTCTACTTTAGATCTGAACAACGACTCACTGCTATTCCAGCCTCCCTTCCCCTTCATCTCTACTTCTCCTTCCTCACTTCCCCTTCATCTCTGCCAGTGCCCCTCAGTCCTGACCCACAGCCCCCTGCTACTCCAGCCCTGGGCTCTCCTCACACAAAGTGGTGCCAGTGCCTCTCAATGTCAACTCACAGTCCCCCAGCAACTCCAGCCCTGGGCTCCCCAAATACACACAGATCGGCTGATGGTCATCAATCCAGCCCCCCAGTGTCCTCCCCCCACACTATCCCAGCCCTAGGCTACCCCCACAGCCCCGCATACATACAGCTTTACTATCCCAGCTCTGGGATCCCCTCCCTCTCACAATTCTGCTCATGTAACTCTCTACCTCTGTCTTCACCAGAGCATGACAAGCTACATGGTGGCTTTATATAGAAAAATCTGTGTCTGAGATTTCCAAGGATGACTTGGGTATGTAACTACATTGCAATTAATGGGAGTTGTGTGGCTAAATCCCCTAGCTAACCTTGCAAATCTCAACCTATTATTATTTATTATTTGTACTGCAGTGCCACAGAGCAGCCTCAGTGCAGGGTCAGTAAGTCCTTCACTGTGCCAGATTCCTTTGGGTAATGCACCCAAAACAATGTCTGTTTCTTGTGGTTCCTTTCCCAGGTGAATGACCAGCGCTCCCGCCTTCCCATCTCCCTGCTCGAGGGGAAGCTGAAGGTGTATCAGAGTGGAGGTTCTGTGGTCATTGAGACTGACTTCTCCCTGAGGGTCTCCTATGACTGGAAGAGCTACCTGGTGGTGAAGATCTCCAGCAGCTTCTCGGAGAGCATGTGCGGCCTGTGTGGCAACTACAACGGGGATGCCAGGGATGACTTTGCCACCCCGGCCGGGACGCTGGCTGCCAGCCCCGTTGAGTTCGGGAAGAGCTGGAAGGTGAAGGACGGGGACAGGTTCTGCTGGGACGACTGCCACGGGGAATGCAAGAGCTGCTCCCCAGAGCTGGTCAGCAGGTTCAAAGCTGAGCCCTTCTGCGGCTGGATCACCAAAGAGGGGAGTGGCCCCTTCAGCCGGTGCCACTCCGTGATTGACCCCAAAACCTACCTGGACAACTGCGTCTATGACCTGTGCATGAACGATGGCCGCAAGGAGATGCTGTGCTGGGCGCTGACAACCTATGCTGATGCCTGCCGGAGAGAGGGGGTGGCCATCTCCGAGTGGAGGATATCAACAGGGTGCTGTGAGTATTCCCAGGGTGACAAAGAGATGCTGGCTCATGACCTTCAGGCAACAGGTTTTAGTAGCAGAGTTTGAAGCCAATGGCAAAATGGGAACAGGTCCCCCAAGAGGTCTAAAGTGATTTGTAAAACTGAGTGTAAATATCATGGAGACTCTGAGATATCATGGATGTGGTAGGACTGCACAGATAGATGTTTAAGTGGCTTTGGAACATAACAATGAGAATTGATCTCTCTGTATCAAACCTCAGTGGTCCCCAGTTGGCTTCTTTTGAATCTCTGTCTTCTTTTAATACTTGTGCTGTTTGTTAGGCACCTATAAACTAAAGACAATGAGACATTCCTTCCCTGGTGGAAATCAGCAGGATTTCTTTGATTTCAGCAGAGGTTCTGGCCTCACTCTTGGCTGTTGGGGGAATTTTAAAAATGGCCAATGCAAATAATGTAAAGAAGCGGGGGGACTGAATAAGAAGGAAACAGTCAAAGGTGTGCCTGTGCATAGCTTGGCTAACTGATGACTCAGGCCAGGTCTATGCCTGAAACATTTGCCAGTATAATAATGGCAGTTAGGACTGTGATTCTTTGTAACATTTTTATACTGGCAAAAAAACCTAGTGTAGACGCAATTACACTGGCAAACATGGGACTGGAAGGGACCTCTTGGATCATCGCGTTCAGTCCCTCCTGTTGCAGCCATCCTGTCATACAATCCCATTCATAATTTTATCAAGCTCCATCTTCAAATTAGGTAGGTCCTTTACCCAACTGCTCCTATTGCAAATCTGTTCCAGAACTTCACTCTGCTCTGATGGTAAGAAACCTTCTAATTTCAAGTATCAGGGGGTAGCCGTGTTAGTCTGTATCTACAAAAACAACAAAAACTGGTGGCACCTTAAAGACTAACAGATTTATTTGGGCATAAGCTTTCGTGGGTAAAAACCTCACTTCTTCAGATGCATAGAGTGAAAGTTACAGATGCAGGCATTATATACTGACACATGGAGAGCAGGGAGTTACTTCGCAAGTGGAGAACCAGTGTTGACAGGGCCAATTCAATCAGGGTGGATGTCGTCCACTCCCAATAATAGATGAGGTGGTGTCAATTCCAGGAGAGGAAAAGCTGCTTCTGTAATGAGCCAGCCACCCCCAGTCCCTATTCAAGCCCAGATTAATGGTGTTAAATTTGCAAATGAATTTTAGTTCTGCTGTTTCTCTTTGAAGTCTGTTTCTGAAGTTTTTTTGTTCAATGATAGTGACTTTTAAATCTGTAATACTTCTAATTTCAAGTGTAAACTGACTCATGGCCAGTTTAGCCTCCTTTGTTCTTGTGCCAATGTTGTCCTTCCGTTAAAATACCTTTTCTCCCTCGATGTATTTATGGAGCGCAATCACATCATAGGCACCGACTTCCTGAGTTCCCTGGGGGTTCTTGACCCCCCTCTCCATCCCAGGCCCTGCCCCCACTCCACCCCTTCCCCCAAACCTCCATCCTGCCCTGCCTCTTTCTGCCCCCATTTCTCCCCCTCCTCCTCAGCACCTCCTGCATGCTGCTGAAGAGCTGCTCACCGGTGGGCGGGAGGCACAGGGTGGAGGGGGAGGAGCTGATAGATGGAGCTGCCAGTGGGTGCTGAGCACCCACTATTTTTTCCCCCTGGATGCTCCAGCCCCAGAGCACCCATGGAGTCAGCACCTAATCCTCTCCTTTGCTAGGTTAAATAAGCAAAGCTCTTTTAGTCTACATTCGTAAAATAGGCCCTCCCTTCCCCATATCATCCTACTAGCCCTTCTCTGCATCTACCCCACTCTGATTAGATCTTTCTTCAACATGGGTGAGCACAGCTGGACACAGGACCCAGCAAAGACCCTTTGCCATTATAGCTTAATTCATTTGGGGAAATGGTATGAGCTATATCAGCATAAAAACTCTTTTGCTGGTATAAGCAGTATCCCGACTCGGGGAGTTTGCTGGTATAGGTATACTGGCATACCCTTTCTCGTGTAGATTAGGCATAAGCACTGGATGAGACAACCCTCTCAGAGGATCTGAAGAGTGAGGAAGTGGGTAGGGGAAATGTTCAAGGTACTCCCAGTGGGTATATCTAACAGTAATGGGACAAGACGGAGCAAAGGGGAAACGATGAAGTCTATCAGCCTACAGAATTATCTTCTCCAGTGGATGGGTGGGAGCCCCATTACTTCAGTCTTTTAAAGGTAAACTGGACAAAGCCATGGACTGAAGGTGATGGGGGCTGTAACATCTCTAGGTCTATGGGTCAGAGCTCACTGTAGGTTCAGGAGTATCATTAGGGGCTGCTATGATGCAGAATTTCCAGCTGGGCCTCCTCAGACCTGTGCCAAACTGTTTAATGCTACAGGGAGCAATATTCCCAGAGACCTCAGTGTCCTGTTCTTTTGACAGCTCTGCCCTGCCCAGAGAACAGCCAGTATAAGGCTTGCGGCTCTGCATGTCCTGCCACCTGCAATGACCAAGCGGCCCCTAACAACTGCTCTTCGCCCTGCGTGGAGACCTGCCAGTGCAATGAGGGCTTCGTGCTGGATGCTGGAAAATGCATCCCCAAGGCTGGATGTGGGTGCGAGTTCCAGGGGCGTCTATATGCCCTTGGAGAGCAATTCTGGGGGGACGGTGCCTGCACCAGACGGTGCCTCTGTGACCCCCAAACCAGGCAAGTGAGCTGCCAGGCCACAGGGTGCAGGACTGGGGAGCAGTGCCGGGTAGAGAATGGCATCCGGAACTGCTACCCCAGCAGCTACGGAACCTGCTCCGCTTCGGGGGATCCTCACTACATCAGCTTTGACGGGAAGAAGTTTGACTTCCAGGGCACCTGCCTGTATCAGTTTGCCGGGATGTGCATCAAAAGCCAGGACCTGGTGGATTTCCAGGTCCTAGTTCAGAACGACCATCGGGGCAGCCAAGTTGTGTCCTTCACCAAAGTTGTGCAGGTCAAAGTCTATGAGGTCGACATTGTGATCAGCAGGGAAAACCCTGGCAGAGTCATGGTGAGTTTATCAAACCTTTCTATCCTTTCCTGGTCAGTCATCAGACCTGTCTTCCTTTGCCATGTTTAGCCACCGAAACTTTCTTTCTTTCCTGTGGTCAGTCATCCTTCTTTTCTTCTTTCCTGAGTTCGCTCATTTTACCTTTTCTTTTACCCAGGACACTGTGATTAGATGTTTAATTCAACCACATTTTTAACACACACTGAAATTGCCATGTATATTTTGGACTTGAGGTGGCTAACGGTTTTCATACCAAAACTTTTTTGGTAAAAAGTGCAGGTTTGGCGAAACGAAAACACTTTGTGAGATTGTGTCAGTTTCACCAAATTGTTTCAATTGGAAAGAACCCTAAAAAAAAAAAAAAAAATCCAAACAATCAAATGTTCCATTTTGACATTTTAAAACATAAATTCAGTTCAAAATGACTTTTAATTTCAAATTTTCCTTTATGATAGTTTTAGAAATAAAATTAAACACAAGACCTGCTTGAAATTCAACCAAAACATTTTGTTTTGGGTCAAATGGAAAGTTTAGTCCCATCCCATCACCCTCCCTCCCCCCCCATTTGCTTTTTCATTCACTGAAAATTTTGGAACCTTTCATTTTGGTTCAATGTGATTTTTTTGTTTGTTTGTTTTTGTTTTTGTTTTTGGAATTGCCACCAAACTGAAAAACCCGTTATTCTCCCAGCTAGAATTTGGAGTTGTCTGGAGCTGCATCCATCTAGGACATGCCCACATCTGCCTCTCTCAGTTCTAGGGTTGCCAACCTTCTTATTTCTGAAAACTGGACCCTTTTCCCCATCTCTTCCCCCGAGGCGCCGTCCCCCATTTGCTCCTCTTTCCCGCCTCCCCCTGTCACTCACTGCTCTCCCCCCTCAACTCCAGGCAGGGCCGGCTCTGGCTTTTTTGCCGCCCCAGGCAAAAAAGCCTCCGGCCGCCCGCCCCGCCCGCCCTCCCCCCACGGGGGGGGGGGAGGGAGGGCGGCCGGAGCCCCGGGGGGAGGGCGGCGAGCCCCGGCGGGGGCTCCGCTCTCCCCCCGGCGGCCGGGGGGAGGGCACCGGGGGGGAGGGCGGCTGGAGCCCCGGGGGGAGGGCGGCAAGCCCCGGCGGGGGCTCCGCTCTCCCCCCGGCGGCCAGAGCGCCGGGGGCAGGGCGGCGAGAGGTCGGCGAGCCCCGGCTGGGGCTCGGCTTTCTCCCCAGCGGCCAGAGCGCTGGCGGCCGGGGGGAGGGCGCAGGGGGGGAGGGCGGCCAGAGCGCCGGGGGGAGGGCGGCGAGCCCGGCTGTGGCCCCGCTCTCCCCGGCGGCCGGAGCGCCGTGCCGCCCCCCTCCAGGTGCCGCCCCAAGCACAAGCTTGGTGGGCTGGTGCCTGGAGCCGGCCCTGACTCCAGGGTGAGCCGCCCCAAAGGACTTGCCAACCCCACCTCCAGCGGGCTGCCTGGGAGTGCAGGTCAGAAGAGCGCTGTAGCCACCCAGGAGCAGCTCCACTGAACTAGGAGGCAGCCCTCCTGCACGGCAGCCTCCCACCTCCCTCTGCGCTGCCTGCCCAGCAGCCCCCTTCCCTGCCCGCTCGAGCCCTTCCAGTTGGGTTACCAACTTTCTAATTGCACAAAACTGAACACCCTTGCCCTGCCCCCTGTCCTGCTCCTTCCCTGAGCCCTGCCTCGTCTCTTCTCTGAGGCCCTGCCCCCACTCACTCCAACCCCCTCCCTCCGTCACTTGCTCTCCCCTACGCTCACTCCCTTTCACTGGGCTGGGGCAGGGGGTTGGGGTGCGGGGGGGTCTGAGGGCTCCAGCTGGGGGTGAGGGTTCTGGGGTAGGGCCAGAAATGAGGGGTTCAGGGTGCAGGAGGGCGCTCTGGGCTGGGGCAGGGGGTTGGGGTGCGGGAGGGGCTGAGGGCTCCAGTTGGGGGGGTGGGCTGTGGGGTGGGGCTGGTGATGAGGGGTTTGGAATGCGGGAGGGGGCTCAGGGCTGGGGTAGGGCATTAGCGTGTGGGAGGGGGTGCGGGCTCTGGGAGGGTGTTTGGGTGTGGGAGAGGGTTCCGACCTGGGGCAGGGGGTTGGTGTGCAGGGTCTGGGAGGGAGTTAGGGTGCAGGAGGGGGTTCTGACCTGGGGCAGGGGGTTCGGGATGTGCTCTCCAGCCAGGTGGCACTTACCTCGGGTGGCTCCCGGTTGGTGGCTCAGCAAGGCTAAGGCAGGCTCGCTGCCTGCCCTGGCTCCGCGCTGCTCCCGCAGGTGGCCGGCATGTCCACTTTTCGACTGGACTTTCCGGTTGAAAATGGGACATTTGGCAATCCTGTTCAGTTTCCCCAGCTCAGATGTAATTTCATGTAGATAATCAGCCGAACCTTACTTTTGGCATTGCTGCTACACAAATAAGGCCTTCTCCGTGTATGTCTGCATGGCAAGTGGAGCTGAGTGAAATGTGGACTGTGAACCACAGAGGAAGTTTAGATATTTCCAGACTGAGTTTTCATCCCAAAATGGGGTAAAAAGTTGAAATGTCAAAATATTACATTTTGTGTTCAAGTGAATGAAATATTTCAAGCAACTCAAACAGAAATGTTCTGATCCAACTTGTTGAGCCACATTTCAAGATTAAATTGTATTTCCCTATTGCCTGATAGGAGCTGTAGTTCTTGACACCATTTTCTCCTTGGGGACTATATCACCCATAATACAACTAGAGTAATGTGATACCCATGATGCTCCAAGGAGCGGAAATCTATTACAGGGAGTTGTTGTCCTCCAGGGAGTCCAGCCCATAGGAGAGAATGGGGACTAGAACTACAACTCCCATAAGGCAATGTACAATAGGGAAAAGAAGCTAATTTCTTTTTAATTGACTCAAAATGAAACATTGTGGGGCAGTTACAAAATGAAATATTCCAGTTCAGGTCGAATTGACCCAAAATGAATATTTCATTTGGGTTTTCTTGTCAGGAAAATAGATTTTTTTTTCAGGAAATCAAAGTTTTCTGACTGCATTTTCTTCTGTAAAAATCATTCTAATGGAGAATTCTGACCAGCTTTTGCAAGTTATTTCTCCTCAGATTCATTAGCTTTCTTCCTTTTCTATGTTCATTTGTCAGCCTTTCTGTGTTTCTTCTCTTTTTGTGTTTAGTTGCCATAACTTTCTTTCTTTGGCATTTTGTCATTGTACCCCTATCTCTTATTCTTCTATCTACAGTCATCGGTGATTGTGCATTGCGCTTCATTTGGGAGGAGGTTTGTATTGGCAATTTTAATCAGTCACCCTGCTGACAAAACGTTCCCAAATTGAAAATGTTTGGTTTTGGAATCAATAAAATTTCATTTTCAAAAACTACTTAATCTCCAAATGGAAACATAGTTAAAGAGTTTTTTAAAAAAGGAAAATAAAAAATGAACAGAATGAAAATGAAATCAAAATTCACCATTTGGGTTTTGTTTTCAACCAGCTCTACCTGTAAAGTTCTTTAGAGGGCCGGGGTTCTGCAGGTTCAAAGTTGCTTTCTCAGTGTCAGACCATTCTCACTGATCCTTTGGCATTGATCCCAGGTGAACAGCGTGCTGATCAACCTACCATATAGCACCAACAACAGCAAGATCTCCATATACCGGAGGGGGCAGGAAGCAGTGATCCAGACTGACTTTGGTCTCACCGTCGCCTTTGACTGGCAGGGCCGGATCACTGTCACTGCTCCAAGCACCTACGCTGGAGCCATGTGCGGTCTCTGTGGGAACTTCAACGGAGACAAGGGAGATGAGTTGACCACGAGGGGCGGCACATTGGCCCCAAACCCAACGGCCTTTGGGCAGAGCTGGAAGGTGAAGGATATCCCCGGCTGTGTGGAGGTTGCCAAGGATGAGTGCTCAGATCTAGCAGCTGTTGAGAGACGCCAAAGAGGAATGAATGGGGAGTGTGGGATCCTCCTAGACAAGAGCGGCCCCTTCCGAGAGTGTCACAGCAAAGTCGACCCTGAGGGCTACTTCCAAGACTGCGTGTACGATTATTGCTTATTCAAAGGCCAACAAGCCGTGATATGCCAGCTTATCACCAGCTATACTGCAGCCTGCCATGCTGCTGGGGTGACTATATATGCCTGGAGGACCAACTCCTTCTGCAGTAAGTGGAAGCAGCTTGGGACCGCCTTCTGGGATGAAAGTTAATGTACGAGGGAAAGAAAACAGGGTCTTTGCTCAAGGGAAAGCCAAGTTGGTTGGTGTTCAGGGAAGGGGATAGGAGATGTTTCTCCCCTAGGGGGTGCAGGCTTTGATCCAGCCCCAGGGTAGGGGGACTGGCCAGGTCAGGGTGGGCATGGGAGATGATATGGGGCTTTTCCCTTCTAGGGGGCACCAGCTCTGATCTCACCCCAAGACAGGGTACCTGACTGGCTCAGGGGCAGGGAATTGGAATTCAGGGCCTGTTGCCTGAAGGGTGCGAATTCCAATCCAGGCCCTGCCTGGGGTCGAGAAGTTGACTCAGTGTGGGTTGTCCAGGGAATGGGATATGGGGCCTGTATTTCATGAGCATGTGAATCTCATGCAGGTCCTTACTGTACAAATGAGCCTGTCACAGAGCTCACGGTAATAACTGGAACTAAATACCCCTGAGTTGCCAGTGTCAGAAGAGGCCAAGAGCTGAAGGGGCCATGGAGACTGAACTCTCCTCTGACAAGGGGTCCTGCAACAACATACTGGCAAGGCACAGTATGAAGGAAGCTTGCCTGGCAGCTTCCCATACTGCACCCAACAGACTCCATTCTCCAGGGCTTTCATCAGGCTCCCTTCTCCAGCCCTTACATTGTTACATAGTTCAGACTCCATCTAGTTTTCTTTTATGGGATGCTACCGTCTTGTTGTTTCAATGGCAGGTCTCTCCTGTGCCCAAAACAGCCACTACGAGGTCTGTGCCCGGGGCTGCCAGTCGACCTGCAGCAGCCTCTACGCCCCAGTTCAGTGCTCGGCCCAGTGCTGGGAAGGCTGCGTGTGTGATGAGGGCTTTGTGCTCAGCGGTGATGAGTGCGTCCCTATATCCCAGTGTGGATGTGTCTACCTGGGATTGTATTATAAGGCTGGGGAGACCTTCCACCCAACATGCCAGGAGCAGTGTGTGTGCCAGGCCAGCGGAGAGGTGGTGTGTAAGGGGTTGACCTGCCGCTCTTATGAGGAGTGCAAGCTGGTGAATGGCATCCGGAAATGCCAGCCTGTCGGATCCGCAACATGCTCCGCAGCCGGGGACCCCCACTACCTCTCCTTCGATGGGGTCGCCTTCGATTTCCAAGGCACCTGCACCTACATCCTGGCCAAGACCTGCACCAACACCGGGAACCTGACGTCCTTTGCCGTGAAGGTGGATAATGTGCCCTGGGGCAATGGGAAGGTGTCTGTCACCAAGCTGGTGTCCGTGGAGGTCTACGGGCTCACGCTCACCCTGCTGCAGAACAAGAAGGGGCTTGTCATGGTAAGTCCTGCTCAAGATGATCCCGTGGGGTGAACCCTGCAATGGGGCAGCCCCACTGATGTGGCAATGCAAGGAGCATTTGTCTCACAGGTCAGTCATTAGAATCAACTCTCTGGGGAGATCCCAACTGAGATCAAAGACTGAGTGTGTGATCCTGACCTCATTGACACCAGTGTAAATCCAGAGGCCTCACACTAAAAAATGTGGACTATGGATTTTGAATGGTACAAGTGACACCAGAATCCAGTCCTCACCCCATTTCAGTGAGTGGATGATTGCAGATTAACCCCAGGGAACTGAGATCAGAATCCAGACCTGACCCTGTTACCCTGAAAGAAGTGACTCTGGTTTTACCTTGGGATCAGTGAGATGAGAATCTGGCCCTAACTTAATTCAGTTCAGTGGAGTCACTACAGATTTAACCAGGTGTCACTGAGACCCTATCTTCTGCCCATAACCCACCTCTACAGCATCCACTCCCCCGGATCACAGGGAATGCTCTGTCTCTTTCAGGTGGACGGGGTGTCCCACAACCTGCCTGTGGTCGTGGCTGATGGGCAGCTCCAAGCATATCAGCACGGCGGGAACATGCTGGTGCAAACGGACTTCGGCCTCACCGTGAGCTACGACCTGGTTTACCACGCCAGAGTCACCATCCCAGGGAACTACCAGGGCCAGATGTGCGGCCTGTGCGGGAACTACAACGGGCTTCGGTATGACGAGTTCCTGCTCCCCAATGGCAGGGCGGCCCTTAACATGGCAGTGTTCGGTTCTGCCTGGAAAGTCCCGATCCCGGGGGCGGCCTGTGAGGACGGATGCGCCGGGAACAACTGCCCGGTCTGTGAGGAGAGGAAGAAGGATGTCTTCAAACAGCGCAACTACTGCGGGCTGCTCACGGCCCGCGACGGCCCCTTCGCCGCCTGCCACAGCACAGTCAGCCCCACTGTGTATTTCAACAACTGCCTGTATGATCTGTGCCTGGGCAACGGAGACTCCCAGGTCCTGTGCCAGAGCATCCACAGCTATGTGACGGCCTGCCAAGAGGCCCGGGTCACCATCCAGCCCTGGAGGAGCACTTCCTTCTGTCGTAAGTGCCGTGATGCTGGTATAGCACAAGGGCCTGTCCCACTCGCTCCCCTCCCTCTGCAGGGCGGGGACAGCGATTCTAGGTATCTCATTCCAGGCCGCTGGGCTTCTTGAGAGACTCCTTTGGGTGGGAACCAACAACTTCATGTTCCGTTATAAAGGTGACCTGGTCCTCTCGTCACTGTTAGATTCTCCTCTCCTTCATGTCTGTCCCTCTAAGCTGTGGGGTGAGATCTCTCCAGCCATCAATTACTTCTCTCTCTGCTTTAGCTCTGCGCTGCCCGGCCAACAGTCACTATGAGGTGTGCGCCGACCTCTGCACCACCACCTGTGCCAGGATCACTGACGCCAGGAAGTGCCCAGACACCTGCGCCGAAGGCTGCCAGTGCGATGATGGCTTCCTTTTCGATGGCCAGGGCTGCGTGGCTCTACAGAGCTGTGGGTGCTTCAACAAGGGGATATATTACAAGGTACCGCCCCCTGCTGGGGTATTAACTCTTATCCGTTCGCTTCCTCCACGCCCTGCTCTCATCAGCCATGTTGTTTCAGTCCGTTGTCACTTGCCAATGGCCAATACATAAATCTCTATAGAAAGGCAAACAACACTAATGGTGCAATTCTCTTTCCATGAACCCTGGCTCTGAAAGGGGAGTTTGATCTAGTGGATTAGAGCAGGGTGGCTGGGAATGATAACTAATAGCTTCTGTCCCTTGCTCTGGGAGGAGAGTAGGGTCTAGTGGTTAGAGCAAAAGGGGGCAGGGACCCAGGACTCCTGGGTTCTATAGCGAGCTCTCAAGGAGAGTGGGGTCTCTGTCAAATCAAGTCAGGGATTTTATCATTGGCTTTTGGATCAGGGACTTGACAGTCAAGAGGTAAAGAAAAGAGCTGGGGGGGGGGGGGGGGGAGCCAGGACTCCAGGGTTCTGTTCCTGGCTCTAGGAGAAGAGTGAGATCTGGTGAGTTAGGGAGGCTGGGAGACAAGAGATGTGATTTTTGTACCCATATATGGGCTACATATAACTGAAAACCTCCTCACTGTAAAACTATATTTGTCTGGGTTACATTGTATTATTTCTCCTTTTTTCAAACAGCCCAACAACACGGTCCTGAAGAACAAGTGCCAGCAAAGCTGCACCTGTATTCCTTTCCAAGGATTCACCTGTGAGGCCCACAGCTGTGCCAGTGATGAAACCTGTGAGATCAGAGATGGAGTCATGCAATGTATCAACAAAGGTAAAAGAGAGTGAGTGAAAGAAGAAGAGAGGTGACTGTAGAACTGGACATTAGAGCAGACTCAATGGAGTCACAACAGCTGAGGGTCTGGCCCAGAGTAGAGTTTCTATCCTTAGATCTAGGAGGGGAGTGGGGTCAAGTGGTTAGAGCAGGGGGGCTAGGAGCCAGTTCTCCTGGGATTTATCCCTAGTTCTAGGAGGGGAGTGGGATCTAATGAGTTTTATGGGTAGGAGATGGGGGGCTGGGAGGCAGGACATGTGAAATCAAGTATTGATTTTATCCTTGGCTTTTGGATCAGGGACTTGACAGTCAAGAAGTAAATAAAAGTCTCCTTTGTTCCTGCCTTTTAGGTCAAATGTTGAGGTCCTTACTCTACCTATTTACTTAATCCCTATTCAGGCAGAGCTTCTAGCCTGCATCTTAGCAGGAGGTTAGACTACTTGACCCTTTCGGTCCCTTCTAACCATCTGATTCCATGATTCTACAGAAGCCAAGGGAATTTCTTCCTCATCAATCACTGAGCAGGGACATATAGTCTAGGTCTCTCATCTGTAGCAAACTGTCTCTCATTGACTCCTCTCTGGTTGGCCCCTCTTCCGAATGACTTTGGTGGGCCAGTTGGTTCTGGACAATAACTGGGCCTATGCTGACCCGAGCTTGCCTGGCATCTAGCTCTCACTCACGGACTGCTGGGGTTTCTCCCCTTTCAGATCCTTGCAAAGTCCTGAAGTGCCGGACCAAGGAGACGTGCAAGATTGAGAACGGCCGTGCAACGTGTGTTCCCAACTACACTGGAACCTGCTGGGGCTGGGGGGACCCACACTATCACACCTTTGATGGGCTGAAATTTGACTTCCAGGGCACCTGCACCTACACCATTGCCAAGTACTGTGGGACCGATCCCACCTTGGTGCCCTTCACCATCAATGAGAAGAACGACAACAGGGGGGGCAACCAGGCTGTCTCCTACGTGCGTCTGACCAACATCTATGTCTACGGGTACATCATCTCCATCTACAAGAAGGAAGTTGGGAAAATCAGAGTGAGTACAAAATGCAAAAATGATTGGAGAGGTTACATTTGGAATAAAAACTTCTCCCCGTCCACCCCCCCAAATATGTCTATCTTTGAATCCATCTCCTCTTCCATCCTCGTACACATCTATCTATCCTCATACCTGTGCATCCATCCTCCCTTCCATCTCCGTACAAAGCTCTTTATCTATCCATCCCCATACACATCTATCCATCGCTCTGACTATCCCCCACAGACATCTCTTTTTCTCTCCATCCATCCTATCCATCCTCATGCACATCTATCTATCTATCTATCTATCTATCTATCTATCTATCTATCTATCTATCTATCTATCTATCTACCTTGTTGAAGACCAAGTATTCTTTGGAGAATTGCAAAATCTTTTTTGTTCCATTCATACAAAAAGGACCAATATTTTTATTTGCTTTTCAAGAATTTCCACTGAATCATGTCATTCATTTTGAAATGGGTAATTCAAATTATATTTAGAAATTTCAGAATTGAAAACTTTTGGATTTTCATTGAAAAAAATCCGCTTTTTGTGGTCTCAAAGTGGCCATGAAAAGAAAAAAGATCCAAAATGCCAACATCACATAGGAATCTGAACAGCCAAAAATGAACGGATTTTAAATTATATGCTCCAGGCCCCTGGGTCCTACCAAGTCATCAGGGCAATCTTGTCTCCATGAACCACATGGGCCACCTGGTCCCCTTGGGCCTCCCAGAATTCCTGTTCCACCAGTCTCTCTAGGCCACATTGCCCCTCCAAATCACACAGGCTAACTGGTTCCTTGGATTGAGCACATTGAAGGACAGTGATGACCAAATGCAATACAGGGCCATGGTGATTGAACACCAGGAAGAACAAAGATGATGAGGACCAAACCTGGTACAGTGCAAAGATGACCAAAACCAACACAGAACAAGGATGAGGATGACCCAACCCAACAAAGGGTGATGAGAAATGACCACAAAGAAGAACAAGGACAACAATGACCAAACAGAAAGAAAAACAAAGATGATGATGACCAAACTCAATAATGCACTGTGATGAATGTCCATAAAAAAGAACAGAGACTACAGTGATGATACTCAGTAAATGACAGGAACAACCAAAAACAAAAACAAAGATGACCACGGCTGAACACAATAAAGAGTTACAGTGACTGAACACAAAGAAGAACATGACCACGCACAAAGAAGAAGAAGGATGCTGACAGTTTGTATTCAGAGAAAACCGATAATAAAGAAGCCAAGTTTTTCATTTTGAAAAATTGTTTTCATTTAAAACATTTTGACCATCTCTCCCTCTCTTTTTCTCTCTGGTTTTGTACTGCCAGCCAACACCACAGTATCCAAGCATCCTCTGCATAAAATATATATTGACAATAGTAAATGCTCTGGTGAAATCCATGGAGTTTTGGGTTATTCTTCTCTTTTTGGACTATACAAAACTCTACTTGAGGTGGAATTTTGTGGTGAGTTAGGTGGGTTTCAAGCTGTGAATGTCATTGTCATTATGATGGGAAAGCTTTATGATATGGAAGGGTCTTCCAGCATTTCCTAAAGTTGGTCAGACTCTAGATTTATCTATACTGCACTGGGAATACATTCCACAGCCAGGTCCCTTGGACAGAGAACATTTTATCGCTGAGCTCTCAAGTGCTTAATTCTGGGCTTTCCAATCTGTATTGTCCCAGAAGAGCAACTTGTAAGAGGTGAGATTGAAAGAGAAATAATGATTGGTTCTTTCCTCCTATCTCTAGATCAATGACGTGATCACCAGCTTGCCGGTGACCCTTGAAGATGGTAAAATCAAGCTCTACCAGAGCGGTCTCAATGCTATCCTGCAGACAGACTTTGGTCTGCAGGTGTCATATGACTGGAATTGGCACCTGATCATCACCCTCCCCAGCAGCTATTATGGGTCCATGTGCGGCCTCTGTGGGGACTTCAACCAAAAACGTGGCGATGACATGACATCACCCAATGGCACCAGAGTCTCTTCCATCGTGGAATGGGCCAAGGGTTGGAAAGTCAAAGACCGGGACCCTTTCTGCTGGGATGATTGCAAAGGGAAATGCCCAACGTGCGATGAGAGCAAGCAGAAGATCTACGGGGGCGACGAATACTGTGGTTTGATCAGCAAAGCACCGGGAGGGCCCTTCAGAGAGTGTCACCCCAAAGTGAGCCCTGAGGACATTTTTGACAGCTGCATCTACGACGTGTGTCTGAACGGGGGAGCCAAGAACATCCTGTGCCAGGCGCTGGAGGTCTACGCAGCCATCTGCAAGAAACAGGGCATCACCGTCTATGACTGGAGGACACCGTCCGGCTGTGGTGAGCTCTGTGGTTTGCTTTCTTTATTGACAAAAGCAGCAATAAGACTAACCAATCTACTTACTCTACCGCTTGAGGAGATGTTGAGGGGGGTTAGCATCAGGCAGATAAACTTAGATACTGCACCTTGGCAACTAGGCACTATGGGGATCTGTGCATTAGAAATCCCTGGAACAGACTAGATAAATTGACAATGGATAGACACATGGGTTTGGTAGATTAGATTAGAGAAAGAGAAAGACTCAGTATATTGTTGGGAGGAATAGATGGATTGCATGGATAGGGAGATTAAATGGATTTAATGGATGGATATATGGATTTGATGCACAGGGAGATTAAATCGATTAGAGGTAACGCTTGGTAGATTAGACATTAGACAGATGGATGGATAAATTAAATGGATTAGATCATAGATGAGACAGATATAGATACTCATGGGTGTACACATCAGATGTGTGGTGTAAACATCAGGTGTACACATTAGGTGGAGGCATGGGAGACAAAGAAAATGACTGACTGATCAGTAAGGAGAATTTCCATCCCATGGGAAATTCTGATGTTTTAATATTTCCATTTCTCCCCAAATGGGCCCAAAATGTCAAAATATTCATGTTCTGAAAAAAATTAAATTCAAAAATGTCCAAATGAAATACTTAGATAGAAACAAACATTATGATATTCCCAAATCGAATGTTTCAGATTGGGGTTCTGAAAGGAAACATTTTATTTCACATCAGCATTAATCTCTGCTCCTGCCTGAGCAGCCACATGGGAGCTGTAGTTCCGGATCCCTCGCACTCCCATTCTCTCCTACGGGCATTGCTCCCTGACCATCTCCCATGATGCACCATGGTCTCTCCCTGCCCCATTATGGACCACAAGAATTCTGCCATTTCTTTTTAAATTTCCCACAGAAAATTTAAATTTTGACAAAGCCGCATTGTCTGATGGAAAAATATTTTTTTCAAGCTTTTTTCAGCCAGCACTATTAGATAATTGCATAAAATCATACGACTGGAAGGGACCTCGAGAGGTCATCTAGTCTGGTCCTCTGCACTCAAGGCAGGAATCAGCATGGACAAGCTGGTTGGGGCACGGTTAAGGAATCATCACTGAGCAGCTAAGTTCCCTGTAAGCTGCACAGCCGCACGGCCGTGCAGCAGTCTAGCAAGGGCCGTGCAGGTGGGGAGAGGTGCCCCTCCCCCGGCCCGGCACAGCCCTGCCGGTGCTGCCATGGCTGTGGAGAGGCGCCTCTGACTTGGCCCTGAGCTGCTGCAGCGAGAGAGGGCTGGGGGGAGTCCTCTCTCCCCACTGCAGCCCTGGAGCAGCCTGCACCCCAAACCCCTCATCCCCGGCCCCATCCCAGAGTCCTCACCCCCCCACAACCCAACCCTCTGCCCCAGCCCTGAGGCCCCTCCCACACTCCAAACCCCTCATCCCCGGCCCCATCCCAGAGTCCTCACCCCCAGCCAGAGCCCTCATCCCCCCACAACCCAACCCTCTGCCCCAGCCCTGAGGCCCCTCCCACACTCCAAACCCCTCATCCCCGGCCCCACCCTAGAGCCCCCACCCCCAGCCAGAGCCCTTATCCCCCCACAAACTAACCCTCTGCCCCAGCCCTGAGCCCCCTCCCGCACCCCAATCCCCTCATCCCCGGCCCCACCCAGAGCCATCACCCCCCACACCCCAACCCTCTGCCCCAGCCCTGAGGCCCCTCCCACACTCCAAACCCCTTGGGCCCACCCCCGCAACATGAATTTTGGTGTGTGCACCAATATGGAGGTGATTCATTCCACATATGGTGGGAAAAATGAGAGGGAACACTGCTGAGCAGGTGTGTTTCCAGAGGGATTGCTAATTACCATTTTATCAATGACCCAGATGCAGGAGGGTGCAAAAGGGGGGGCAACCAGGGGCATGGGCCCCCCAATAATTGGCAGGTGGCACAGAGCTCCTTGGATGCCTGGGGGCCCCAGCAGGAAGAGCGCAAGCTCCTCCAGCCCCCAGGGCTCTGGCAGGGTCGGCACGCAAGCTCCTCCAGTCCTAGGGCCCTGGCAGGGTGAGCACGCTAGCTCCTCCAGTGCTGGAACCCCGACGGGAGCTGACAGTTCCTCTGTCCCTGGGACCCCTGCAGGGGCACAGAACTTGCCCCTCCAAAAATGCTGGAATCTAAATTCCTGTGCACGCCCCTGCCCAGAAGAAAACATCAAATCATCACTGATCAAGTTTGCAGATGACACAAAAGTTGGGGGAGTGGTAACTAAAGAAGAGAACAGGTCACCAATTCAGAGCAATCTGGATTGCTCGGTAAACTCGGTGCAAACAAATTATATGTGTTTTAATACAGCTAAATGTAAATATGTAAATCTAGGAACAGAAAATGTAGGCCAGACTTACAGGAGGGGGACTCGATCCTGGGAAGCAGCGACTGTCGAAAAGATTTGGGGGTCATAGTGGATAATCAGCTGAACACGAGCTCCCAGTGTGTTGCTGTGGCCAAAAGAACTAATGCGACCCTGAGATACATAAAGAAGGGAATCATGAGTAGGAGCAGAGAAGTCATTTTACCTCTAGATTTGGCATTGGTGTGATTGCTGCTGGATTCCCGTGTCCAGTTCTGGTGTCCACAGTTCAAGAAGGATGTTGATAAATTGGAGAGGGTCAGAGAAGAGCCAGGAGAATGATTAAAGGATCAGAAAACCTGCTTTATAGTGATTAAGCTTAGCAGTGGTTAAGGGCTGACTTGATCACAGTCTATAAGTATCTAAATGGGAAACTAATATTTAATAATGGGCACTTCAGTCTAGGAGATGAAGTTATAACACCCCCCAATAGCTGGAAGGTGAAGCTAGACAAATTCAGACGGGAAATAAGGAGTAAATTTTTAACAGAGAGAGTAATTGACCATTGGAACAACTTGATAAGATGCATGGTGGATGCTCCATCACTGACAATTTTTAAATCAAGATTGGATTTTTTTTTTAAAGATTTGCTGTAGGGTTTATTTTGGGGATGTTCTCTGGCCGGTGGTATACAGGGCTAGATGATCACAGTGGTGCCTTCTGGTATTAGACTCTGTAAATGTAGCCTACACTTAGAAGACCACGGTTCCAATCCCTGTTCTTCCAGCTGCTTCCTGTGTGACTTTTGACAGGTCACTTCTTCTGTTTCCATGTGTACAATGGGGATAATAGAACTGCTTTCTCTCACAAGGAGAAGGGAGGGTAAATATATTCTATATTGTGAGCTGCTCAGATAGTATAGTAATGTATGCTATATAATTACCTAAAATAGGCAAATAGTCTTTGATGCAGTGGATTTCATGATTTATTGGATTATATGGATGGATTAGATCAGTGGTCCCCAATGCGGTGCCCGCGGCGCCATGGCGCATGCCGGGGCGTCTACGTGCGACCGCGTACTGGCCGGCGGATGAGCATCCGCCGAAATGCCACCGACAAGCAGCGTCATCCAGAGGCGTTGCCGCCTAAATGCCGCCAATCTTCGGCAGAATTACGGCGGCGACGCCTCTGGATGACGCTGCTTGTCGGCGGCATTTCAGGATGCTCGTCCGCCGCCACGGTCCTCCGTGGTGCGTCATCTGGTGCCCGCCAGACGAAAAAGGTTGGGGACCACTGGATTAGATAAATGGATTTTTTTTTAATGGATGGATTGAATGCTTTAGAGAAGTGTTCCTCAACCAATGAGTCACGACACACCCCTCCCCCCCAGCAGAAGTCACGAAAGACAATTAAGGGGTCTTGGGAGGCATTGAGCATTTTATTACAATCAAAAGTAAAGAAAATCTCACTTTCTCCTCTCCCTGTGCATCCTAACGCTTCAAGGTCAAGTATTCTCGGCCAACCTTTGGAAACACATCCACATTCCAGTTATGTAGCTGTATCATTGTATTCATCAATATATTTTTTGCTCTTACCAGTAAATGTAAGGAGGTTGTGAAAATGAATGACTTCAAATAAGGGGTCGTCAATATTGTGTAAGAGGGATGTAACTGAGGAAGAGAAGAGAGGGATGGATTTGGTGGGTGGATTGGACAGAAGAGAGGGATGAATCAGAAAGAGATGGAAAGGTGAGACACATCCAAAATACTACCTGGAAATACAGGATCTACTTAACCGCTCGACTTCAATGGCACAGGTGCTAAGTCCTAGGCCATCTGGCATGGGTGGGGCTTCCAGATGAGGCCCTGACAAGTGAGGTCTTATCTGCTCTGGGTGCACTTTGCAGATCTTCTTGGATTTTCTATATGAAGAGAGCATTTCCCTGCTCTCCCAGCTAGCAAACACCCTTGCCCAGTGGGGTTGTTCCCCGTGCTGTGCTCCAGAGGTGGCCTTAGTGTGGCTGCTTGTACATCGGGCCTGTGATATAGAGGATGCTGATTGCACATTAGAATTTGTCTCTGGCTCTTGCTGCATCTAAGCAGGTGTTTTTAGTTCATTTCCTGTGATGTTAAATCTCCCCCTCTCTGACCCCCTCCCAGTCCTGCCCTGCCCTGAGAACAGCCACTACGAGGCCTGTGGAAACGCCTGCCCGGCCAGCTGCTCTGACGGAACTGCCCCCTCCTCCTGCCGGGAGCCCTGCGTGGAGACCTGCCAGTGTGACAACGGTTATGTCCTGAGTGCCGGCCAGTGCGTCCCCGTGGGGAGCTGTGGCTGTGACTACAATGGCCGCTACTACCAACCCAACGAGGAGTTCTGGGCTGATGAGAACTGCCGCTCTCGGTGCAGGTGTGACCCCAGCCTGGGCATGGTGGTTTGCCAGGAGACCAGCTGCAAGGCCAGCGAGAGATGCGCCGTGATCAACGGGGTCCGTGACTGCCACGCAATCAGCTACTCCACCTGCACGGCCTCCGGGGACCCTCACTACACCACCTTCGACGGGAAAAAGTACGATTTCATGGGCACCTGCATCTACCAGCTGGCTGGGGTCTGCTCCGAGGACCCCACGCTCACCCCGTTCAATGTCAAGGTGGAGAATAACAACCGTGGCAGCAAGGCCGTGTCCTACACCAAAACGGTGACCTTGGAGGTCTACGGCAGAAACATCACTGTCAGCCAGCAATATCCCCGCAAGATCAAGGTAGGGATGCAGAACCACAGGGTAATTTTGGAAGCTGTGAGCAGGAACTCTTGCTCTTGATAAGTTGCCCCTGATTTCAGTCCCCGCTGTAGAACCAAGTCCTGTGTCCATTGTACACTGAGCTGGTGGGTGTGTGGGAAGTCACTGAGTGCCCCTTTGTGAATCTAGAATGAATGATTTTCTCCTCCCCATAAGTGCAGTTATGCCATTGTAACTCCTGTGCACTCAAACAACCTACTCATTTAGCTGGGGATTGGGCGCAATTAACTCCAATGGAGCTATGGCCGATTCATGCCACTTTGATATCTGGCCCCATTGACTCCAGGGGAATCAACAGCCCTAAAAGCTTCCTCTGCTAAGGTACTTGACCCTGACTTGTGTTGTGCTAAGGCCCTTTACACTGCTCTGCCAGCCAAAGTTGAAATAAATTGCACTTATACTGCCCAAGAGGTGTGAAAGGGACTTAGTGTAACTGGGAATTCAGACCTTGACCATCCCTGACACGTCTTTTCTACATGGATAGCATCTTTGTGGACTGGATGAGGGATAGCTCAGGGTTGTGAGTTCAGTCCTTGAGGGGACCATTTAGGGATCTGGGGCAAAAATCTGTCTGGGGATTGGTCCTGCTTTGAGCAGGGGGTTGGACTAGATGACCTCCTGAGGTCCCTTCCAACCCTGGTATTCTATGTTTCTATCCTTCTACATTCTCTCAAGACTAGACCCCACACCCCTTGCAGAGCCAGGGATAGAACCCAGGTGTTCTGGATCCCCACTCTCTGCTTGCAGTGTTCATTCAAAATTAAGCCCCGGTCCTGCCACATCTGTTCCAGGTGGATGGAGTCTTCATGGACCTGCCGTTCTACCATGAGGAGAAGCTACAGGCCTACATCAGTGGATCCCACATCGTCATCAAGACCGCCTTCGACCTGAAGGTGACCTTCGACGGGAGCAGCGTGGTCCGGGTCACTGTTCCCAACACCTACACCAATGCCCTTTGCGGCCTCTGTGGCAATAACAACCAAACTGCCAGTGACGACCTGACCATGAGGGACGGGAGCCGGGCAGCCAACGCCATCCAGTTTGCAGAGAGCTGGAAGGTGGGGGAGGTCCCTGGATGCTTGCCCAGTTGCACCAAGGACTGCCCAGTTTGCAGTGAGGCTCAGAGACAACCCTACAAGGGAGATCGGTACTGTGGGGTCATCACCAGAGGGGACGGGCCGTTCAGAGAGTGCCATGAGGTCATCGACCCAGCCCCCTTCTTTGACGACTGCGTCTTTGATACCTGCCAGTACAAGGGTCACCGTGACGCTCTCTGCAGTGCAATCAGTGCCTATGTGACAGCCTGCCAGGCCAGGGGCATCCAGATAGGGCAGTGGAGATCGGCCTCATTCTGCAGTGAGTGTTGCTAATTGACTTCGCTTTATGTGTGCATAGTGTGCATGTGCAGCGCCCTCTACAGGGTGGTCTCAGAATGGCTCAGTCATGTGTCAATGGCCCTCTAGAGTTATCATCTTGCAGTAGTTTTCCTCCAGTGTCACGGACAGTAAGGGTCACCTGCTTTAACTTTATTCTGTAGTAACGTAATGCTGTCTGCTTGCCGGCACCTTTCTCCCAAGTGTCGGAAATACTTTACAAACACTAGTCATCCTTCCCATAAGAGAGCAGGAAAATAGAGGCAGAGAGAAATAAAGTCATTTGCTCAAAGTCACACGAGAAGCCAATGCCAGAACCCAGGAATCCTGACTCCCAGTCCCCTATCGCTACAATACACAGCAGCCCACTGCCAGAATTCGAAACACATTGGAACAGATCCCCTTGTCTGCAGCTCTTACCACTAGACCAAACATCCCTCCAAGGGTCAGAAAGAAAATCCAGAGTCCTGACTCCCAGCTCACACTGCTTTAACCCTCTAGACCTGGCCGCCCTTCCACATCTGGGATACAACCCAGGAGACCTGACTCCCAGCCTCCCTGCTCTAACCACTAGGCCCCACTCCCCTCCCAGAGTTAGGAATAGAATCCAGGAGTCCTGGCTCCCAACCCCACCAGAACAATCCTATTGTAAGTGATATGACTTGAGAGAGATTTTTTTCAATTTACCTTTGCATTTCTTCTTTCTCTCATCCCTATCTGCACGTTCTCTCTGATCTTCTCCTTCAGGCCCCACCTGCCCCCGTAACTTCCACTACGAGCTCTGTGGGAGCGGCTGCCCTGCCACCTGCCACGGCCTCTCGGCGCCGGACGGCTGTGACGCCCCCTGTGCCGAAGGGTGTTTCTGCGACGCCGGGTTCCTCCTGAGCGGAGACCGGTGTGTCCCCATCGCGCAGTGCGGCTGTGTGCACCAGGGCAGGTACTACAGGAAGGGAGAGGAGTTCTACGCCAGCACCTCCTGCCAGAAACGGTGCCGGTGCAAAGACAATGGGATCGTTGAGTGCAAGGAGGCCTCCTGTGGAGCCAACGAACAGTGCAGGGTGGAGAATGGAATCCTAGGCTGCCACGCCACGGGCTGCGGCAAATGTGTAGTGTCTGGTGATCGTCACTATCTGACCTTTGACGGACGGGCCTTTGATTTCCAGGGCACTTGCACTTACAGCTTAGCCAGAGTCTGTAGCAGTGACGCTGGGCTGGCAAACTTCTCCGTGGTGGTAGAAAATGAGAGCTACGGTAATGGCCAAGTGTCAGTGGCACGGATGGTGGTGGTCTCCGTTCATGGTTACACCATCACCATGGAGAGGGGAAGGAAGTGGAAAGTCATGGTAAGTCCCTGTTTGAGATTATTCTCATTGTAGCCTAGAACAGTGGCTCCCAGCCTTTCCAGATGACTGTACCCCTTTCAGGAGTCTGATTTGTCTTGCGTACCCCCAAGTTTCACTCACTGAAGAACTACTTGCTTGCAAACTCAGACATAAAAATACAAAAGTGTCACAAACACACTAGTACTGAAAAATCGCTTACTCTCCCATTTTTACCATAAAATTATAAAATAAATAATTTGAAATATAAATATCATATGTACATTTCAGTGTATAGTATATTGAGCAATATAAACAAGTCATTGTCTGTCTGAAATTTTAGGTTGTACTGACTTCACTAGTGTTTTTTTAAATAGGCTGTTGTAAAACTAGATAAATATGTAGATGAGTTAATGTACCCTGTGGAAGACCTCTGCATACCCCTGGTTGAGAACCACTGGCCCAGAGAGACTAACATTGTGTGTGTGTAACCAGGAGACAGCTGCTGAGTCCCCACTAGTGACCGGTGAATTTCCCTCTCATTGGCACAGGTGGACGGGGAGTTCTACACTCTCCCGCTGTCTATGAACGACGGGAAACTTCATATCAACCAGGAGGGGAACAACATCATTGTCCAGTCTGCCTCTGGCCTCAAAGTCCTTTATGACACCTCCTATTATGTCCTAGTCTCCATCCCCAGCTCCTACAAGGGACACGTGTGCGGCTTGTGCGGCAACTTCAACGGAGACAAGAATGACGATTTCCTGCTGCCCAGTGGGAAGAGCGCCCAGAACGCGGATGAGTTCGGGGCCTCCTGGAAGGTGCCCGTTGATGGTGCCACGTGCACCGACGGCTGTGGGGAAAGATGCCCGGTCTGTGATGCAGCTAAAACAGCACCGTACCAGGTCGATAGCTCCTGTGGGTTGCTCAAAGCGACATCAGGTCCCTTTCAATACTGTCACTCGCTGGTCAGCCCTACCGAGTATTTCAACCATTGTCTCTATGACATGTGTGCTGCCAACGGAGCAAGAGAAATCCTCTGCCAGAGTGTCCAGGCCTACGCGGCCGCATGCCAGGCAGCTGGAGGCACAGTCAGTGCCTGGAGAACAGCCTCCTTCTGCCGTAAGTTTACAGAACAATCTACAGCCTGCTCTTATCTTCAGCTGTATTTGCAGCTAGTGATGTGGTATCACAATCTCTCTGCTTGTCAGACACCTTTGCGAAGAGTGAGTAGCTGGTTGGGAGCATGCGGCAGGGGGTGGGATGGGTGAGGCAGGCCTGGTCTACACTACACCTAAAAATTAGATTGACCTAGCCACATCGCTCAGGGCTGTGAAAATTTCACACCCTGTGTGACATAGCTAGGTCGACCTAACTCCACGGTAGACACAGCTGTGTTGATGGAAGAATTCTTCCATTGACCGAGCTATCGTATCTCAAACGGATGGGAGAGCCCCGTCTGTTGATGCAGGAAGCATTTACACCAGGGGGCTACAGCAGAAGAGCTGCAGTGCTGTAGCGATGCCGCTGTCGCTGCTGTAGTGCAGACATAGCCTCAGGTTTTCATCCTTTTCTCATTCGCTTCTGTCTGTCCAGCTTTCACCTGCCCGGCCAACAGCCACTACGAGCTGTGCACTAGATCCTGCGATTTCACATGCGCTGGCTTGTTCTCTCCTGCCCAATGCACTGCGAAATGCTTTGAAGGCTGCCAGTGTGACGCCGGCTACGCATTCAATGGGGAAACGTGCACACCCATGGAAGGATGCGGCTGCGTGCGTGACGGACGCTACATCAAGGTGGGTGCTGGGATATGAGTCGGCTGTCGTCCTCGATGCTGTCATTTGGCATCGGATGCCCTTGTAGGTGTGGGATTGTCCCAGCTTCCCACGGGGAGTTACAGTGACTGTGTGTCTGTGCCCTTCAGTGCAGCGACACACAAAACCTACAGCTAGGTCCTGCCTTCAGTCACCATGTGACTTCCGCTGCAGTCAGTGGCACTTGGTTAGATGAGCATCCAAACGCCTGCCCTGTGTGATCCTTGCACGTGGAAATGAAACTATGCCATGTGCTAGGGATTCATCACAGGAAAACCATGGGACTGGATGGAAAATGGGATATGGAGCCTTTCCCCACTAGAGGGCGCCAGCTCTGATCTGGCCCAGCATGGGACACTGGCTGGCTTAGGGGGTTGGGAAAGGGACATATTGCCTTTCCCCTCTAGGGGGCTGCAGGTCTAATCCTGACCCCAGTTAGGGTAAGTGGCTGGCTTGGAGGATGGGGAATGGGACAGGTCCTTTCCCGTCTAGGAAGTTCATAAACTTATCATGCTCCGTCTTCAACCCAGTCAGGAAGCACTTCACACAACACACAGTCAACCTGTGGAAGTCATTGCCAGAGGATGTTGTGAAGGCCAAAACTATACCTGGGTTCAAAAAAGAATTAGATACATTCAAGCAGGATAGGACCATCAATGGCTATTTGCCAAGATTTTCAGGGCTCCAACCCCATGCTCCGGGTTATCTCTAACCCTCTGACTGCCAGAAGCTGTGAGTGGATGACAGGGGATGGATCACACACTAATTGCCCTGTTCTGTTCATTCTCTCTCCAGCATCTGGCACTGGTCACTGCCAGAGACAGAATATTGGGCTAGATGGACATTGGTCTGACCCACTATGGCCATTCTGATGTTCTCACTCGAGTTCAGTGGTTCTTTCAGCCCAGGTTGGCCGGCCCATCCAGGGGGTGGGGTGGGAGTGGAGTGGGGGTGTGGTTGGACCCTGGGTGCTGTTTACACTCAGGCTGGTAATAGGCACTTTGCCATGAAGACACAGGCTAAATCACTGATAGCCCTCCGGTGCCACAATTCACTGGGGAAGAATTCCAGTGTCATGGATTCACAGGGACTGGTCTATGCGCCAGCCTATAACTAGTCCCTTAGGGCGACCTCTTTAGTGTGCCGGGCCCCAAGGACCCACCAGCTCCACAGGGGCAGGTCCATGGCCCCGTGAGTCCGCAACTGGCCCTTTGGGCACCAGTGATCCCTTGTCTCTCCACGGCTCCCTGCAGCGAGTCCAGTCAAGCCGGACTCCTGTGGGAGTTTTGTTCTTACCTCTTCAGGGTGCAAAGCTCTCAGTGAGAATTTGCAGCGACACCAGGCGGCCTTGTCAAGGTAACAGCTTGTTAGTCCCCTGGCTACAGCATCTGAAAGGCCTTGGGTTAGCGCAGAGAAGCAAAGGTCACGGCAGAGTTCAGACTGGCTAATGCCCGGGCTCCCTTGAGCCATGCTGCCAGAGGAACCATGTCGCTTCCTCTCTTTGGCTCTATCCTTTTGTCTCCATCGCAGGAGAGAGTCCCTGTGAGCTAAGCTCTTCACCCAGCCACCTGGCACCTTTCCCCTTCATTCTCCAGCTCAGGGCCTTTGCTCTGCTTCCTTGCAGCTAAATTCCTGTCTTTGGTAGTTGGTCAGTGTGGGTGAATGTCCCAGCCTTTGGGGTTTCCATTGTCTCTTCCAGACCCTCTGTTCACAAGCCTAGACTTTATTCCATTTGTTAATGACTCTGGCCTCCAACCAGGCGACTACATGAGTCCAACACCTCACCCCTTCCCTTTACACTCAGTGTACAGCAGTACAAAGTGCCGAGGGAAACTGAGGCGCACATAGACCTGATAAAATATTACCAAAATTCCCACATTTATTGCAGCACAAAGCACCACGGGATATGCCCCCAGAAGTCCCAGTGGCACACACAGTGGAGCTCAGCACCAGGGGGGACAGAGTAATTTGGGTAGGGTTTGCGGTGTGACCGCTCACACCTAGGCTAGGCTACCCCAGAAAAAGAAAGATCTCTCGAGATAACTCTGCAGTAAAGACATACCTTTTGGGGCAGGGACTGTCTCTCACTATTTATATGTACAGCACCCAGCACAATGGGACCCTGACCTCGGCAGGCTACAGTAATGTAAATAATCAAAGGGAGCTTTGAGTTGATCCCATCCCGGGACTTTTCTCCTGCTGCTTTCCTGTAACAAAGTTGTTTGGGAATTTCCCTACAGGCCGGGGAGAGCATCATCTCTGGTGCTTGCTCCGAGAAGTGCACCTGCCAGGCCTCAGGCGGACTCATCTGCAAGCCACACAGCTGCCCCGACAAAGAGATCTGTGCGCTCCAGGACGGGGTGCGTGGCTGCGTGACGCAGGAAGGCCGGTGCACACTACTCCTCGGAGCCCAGCTCACCTCCTTCGACGGCGCCTCTGGAGGAGATCTCCACAGTGGAGCTTACGAGCTGGCCTCTCTCTGCAACGACAGCGCCCCCTCCTGGTTCAGGGTGGTGGTGGACATCAGGGCATGTGGCGACGGGGCAGCAATGGCTGGGACAACCGCCTACATTTTCTTCCGAGATGCTTTCATAGCTGTGAAAAGGAACAAGGAGACCTGGGTAAGAGGGGGCCACGTTAGAACAGCCTGAGTCGAAGGGGCAGGAAGTTCATTCAGCTGCCACCGAAATGATGAAAAGACTAGAAATTACAGTGATGCTAATCCTCTTAACTGGGGCTTATCTGGGCATCAAAGATCAATTCATTCAGCCTCATGAACCCCCGGTGTTGACAGGACGTGGTGTACAGGCTGTGGGGGATGACCTGAGTTATGGATGAACAATTATTCAGGCCTTGGCTACACTCGCGGATTCACAGCGCTGCCGTGGCAGCGCTGTGAAGCGTGAGTGTAGTCGCGCCGCCAGCGCTGCGAGAGCTCTCTCGCAGCGCTGCAAGTACTCCACCTCTCCGAGGGGAATAGCTTGCAGCGCTGCGAGGGAGCGTGCAGCGCTGCAGGCGCTGATTACACTGGCGCTTTACAGCGCTGCACTCGCTGCGCTCGGGGGGGTGTTTTTTCACACCCCTGAGCACAGCAAGTGCAGCGCTGTGAATTGCCAGTGTAGCCAAGGCCTCAGTAGCAAAGACTGAATTAGAACCCAGGAGTCCTGACTTCCCCCTGTTCTAACCCACTAAAGCCCACTCCCCTCCCAGAGCTGGGGATGCAATCCAGGAGTCCTGACACCCAGCCCCCCTCACCCCTGCTGTGTTCCACCTCTAAGGTTGGAGGAGAGGCAGGGAACTGCTCTAGGAAGGGTCTCTGTAACCCAGTAGGTTCCCTGGGAGATTCCTCCTTTTGCTGGGGCACCTCTCCATTGGGGGAAAGACCCCCCCTTCATGGGGGGACCTGTCCATTGTGGGAGCAAGATTGCCCCCAGGGGACTGAGGGAGGAATCAGAGGCAGTATCATGGTGTCACATTCAGAACTCGGTAACCTGAACAGCTGTTTGCAGTGTTGTTATAGGCATGTTGGTCCCGGGATAGTAGAGACACAAACTGGGTGAGGTGATACCTTGTATTGGACCAACGTCTGTTGGTGAAGGAAGGAGCTTGCAAGCTGTACACGCCTGAAGAAGAGCTCTGTGTAGCTTGAAAGCTTGTGCTGCTACCAACAGAAGTTGATCCCATAAAAGGTATTACCTCACCCACCTTGTCTCTTTCTTGATTGGCTGCTGTCATTTATGCAAATAAGTGCAGGTATCATTCATCAAATATGTAAATTAGGGTATTAAAACATTTGCATAAAATCTTTTCCCACTAAGAAACACAATTGCTCACAGGTCAATAACATTGAAATCAGGAGGGACTTTAGCCAATCAAGTTGCCTATGCAAATCAGTGCACCTTCATTGGGTATTGACAGAATTGGAAAAATTTGCTCTCCAGAGCACTGTTTATTATTGATTGGCTTCTCAGTCAGTCATAGTGTTTTCTGCACCTCTCAGTGTAAGACTATTGCCTTTTATTGTGGCCCATACTCTCTAGTCCCCATTGCCTTATAATGGGGCCCACAGTCACTAGACCCTTTGCTTCGTAACGTGGCCCATAGACTCTAGACCCCAGGCCCCATTGCCTTCTAATATGGCCCATAGATTCTAGACCCCATTGCTTTTTATTGTGACTCATAGACTCTAGATCCCATTACCTGGTATTGAGGCCCATGGACTCTAGATCCCACAGCCTTACGATGGGGCCTATAGACTCTAGATCCTTTTGCCATGTAATGTGGCCTATGGACTCTAGCTCAGCTCCTGGCCTATTTCTATTTCATTCACCTCCACATTCCCCAGCTCTCCTCTGACCTACGTCTGTGTGTTCCAGGTGAACGGGCGCCTGGTGCAGTTGCCGGTGAACGTCTCCGGTGCTGTGTCTGTGAGCAGGTCTCAGGGCGGCGTGGCAGTGGTCCAAGGCTCGGGGATGCAGGTTCTGTTCAGCCCCAGTGGGGAGGTGACGGTGAGAGTCAGCGAGAGCCTGGCTAACAAGCTGTGCGCATCCTGCGGGAACTTCAATGGCGACGTCTCCGACGACCTGCGGCTGCCCAGCGGGAAGGTCGCAGGAAACATCGCTGAGGTCATCGATGCCTGGAAGGCCAGAGACTTCTCCGGGTGGTGAGTGGCTCTGCAGATGCTGCCCTTTCCATGATCTTTCTATGATGGTCTATAGGTACCTCCCTGGGGGGGAAAGAGTGGTTGAAATTCCCTGGCCTGTGCTGACTAGATGATCTGGTCCCTTCTGGCCTTAAAATCTATGAATCAATTGCAAAGGAATCTTACTGAGACATCTTCCCAGTCCTGAAGGAGGCTGACTAATTCCTCTCCTGTTTTTTGTCTTCTAGTGACGTCTAAACAAAATTCTGGCTGCTGAAGCATCTTCCCTCTCTGGAGTGAACTCCGCTGCCATCTTAGCTAGGAATTGTTCATAGGGCCATAACTGTAGCCCTCGTGACTTTCTGTGTCCTCTAGGGTATTTAATGAGGAAAAAGACTTTGTTCTGATTGTCAATAAAAACAAATAAACCTGCAGACATGATTGTGAAGCAATAAACTCATTTTTGCAAACTTCATCCAGTGATTTTATTATAGCAGCCTGTTTCTTTCTATCTTAAGGTAATTTCCTGACTCAGAGGAAGAGAACAAGACAGTCTTTTTGTTCCGTGTCTGTACAGCGCTGAGCACAATGGAGTGAAATCGCCATACAAATAGTTAACAATAATAATAGTAATAATAGTGCATCCTGCTACTAAAACTTGTTAGTAAGGATGAAGCTTTATCCCACGAGTTAGAGAAGTCCGTGTTTCTCGAATGGACGGTCCTGAGTTGTATTCCCCATGGTAGCTTCTGTCTTTGTGTTACATTGGGCTTGGGGGGAAAAAAGATAACAGATGTGCAGGAGTTAACAAGCTAGCTACATCATTGGGGGCAGAGTTGGAGAGGCTTCAGCAAAGAGCTACAAGGATGCCTGAAGAACAGGGCCAATAGAGCAAGACTTAAGGAGCTCAATCTTCATCAAAAAGAAGGTTAAGAGATTATTTTACCTCTTTATGTGGCACTGATGGAACCACAGCTGGAATACTGTCTCCAGTTCTGGTGTCTACAGTTCAGGAAAGATGTCGATAAATTCTAGAGATGTTCAGAAGAGAGATACGAGAATGAAAGGGTATGTCTACACTACGAAATTAGGTCAAATTTATAGAAGCTGGTTTTATAGAAATCGGTTGTATGCAGCCGATCGTGTGTGTCCCCACATAAAATGCTCTAAGTGCATGAAGTCGGCGGACCGCGTCCACAGTACCGAGGCTAGGGTTGACTTCCGGCGCATTGCACTATGGGTAGCTATCCCACAGTTCCCGCAGTCTCCAGCGCCCATTGGAATTATGGGTTGAGATCGCAATGCCCGAATGATGCAAAACAGTGCCGCGGGGGGTTCTGGGTACATTGCGTCAGGCCCCTCCCCCTCCGTCACAGCAACGGCAGACAATAGATTCGCGCCTTTTTACCTGGGTTACCTGTGCAGACAACATACCACGCCAAGCATGGAGCCCACTCAGCTCAGCTCACCATCACCATATGTCATCCGGGTGCCGGCAGATGTGGGACTGCATTGCTACACAGCAGCAGCAGCTAACTGCCTTTTGGCAGTAGACGGTGCAGCATGACTGGTAGCCTTCATCGGTGATCTGGGTGCTGGTAGCTGTGGGGCTGGCAGCCGTAGGGCTGCATTGCACCAGCCCCTTACCTTTTGCCTTTTGGCAGTAGATGGTTTATTATGACTGGTAACCGTCCTTGTCGGACAATGATGGCTATCAGTCATAGTATACTATTTTCTGCCAAGTATTGTCTGCTAAGCACCCAGAAGAGGCCGAGGGCGATCTGGGTGCTGGCAGACATGTGGCTGGCACACGTGGGGCTACATTGCTACACAGCAGCAACCCCTTGCCTTTTGGCAGTAAATAGTATATTATGATTGGTATCCGTCATCATCATACTGCCAAGCGCCCAGTATTTGCTGCCAAGCACCCAGAAAATGCCGAGGGCTATCAGTCATGCTGCACTGTCGTCTTAAGATGTAAAAAATAGATTTGTTCTGTATTCATTTCCTTCCCCCCTTTCCTCCGTCAAATCAACGGCCCGCTAAACCCAGGCTTAGGAGTTCAATCTCTGGGGGGGGGGGGGGCATTCTGTGTGACAGTTGTCTGTATTTCTCCCTGATGCACAGCCACCTTTCTTGATTTTAATTCCCTGTACCTGTATGCCATGTCGTCACTCGCCCCTCCCTCCCTCCCTCCTTCCCCTGGTCCTTCAGATACTAATTTTGCGCCTTTTTTCAGACCAGACGCCATAGCTAGCACTGGGATCATGGAGCCCGCTCAGATCACTGCGGCAATTATGAGCACTATGAACACCACGCGCATTGTCCTGGAGTATATGCAGAGCCAGGACATGCCAAAGCAAAACCAGGACCAGCCGAGGAGGAGGCGATTGCAGCGCGGCGACGAGAGTGATGAGGAAATGGACATGGACCTAGACCTCTCACAAGGCACAGGCCCCAGCAATGTGGAAATCATGGTGTTCCTGGGGCAGGTTCATGCCGTGGAACGCCGATTCTGGGCCCGGGAAACAAGCACAGACTGGTGGGACCGCATCGTGCTGCAGGTGTGGGACGATTCCCAGTGGCTGCGAAACTTTCGCATGCGTAAGGGCACTTTCATGGAACTTTGTGACTTGCTTTCCCCTGCCCTGAAGCACCAGAATACCAGGATGAGAGCAGCGCTCACAGTTGAGAAGCGAGTGGCGATAGCCCTGTGGAAGCTTGCAACGCCAGACAGCTACCGGTCAGTCGGGAATCAATTTGGAGTGGGCAAATCTACTGTGGGGGCTGCTGTGATCCAAGTTGCCAGGGCAATGAGAGACCTGGTGATATCAAGGGTAGTGACTCTGGGAAACGTGCAGGACATAGTGGATGGCTTTGCTGCAATGGGATTCCCTAACTGTGGTGGGGCGATAGATGGAACCCATATCCCTATCTTGGCACCGGAGCACCAAGCCACCGAGTACATAAACCGCAAGGGGTACTTCTCAATGCTGCTGCAAGCCCTGGTGGATCACAAGGGACGTTTCACCGACATCAACGTGGGCTGGCCGGGAAGGGTACATGATGCTCGCGTCTTCAGGCACTCTGTTCTGTTTCGAAAGCTGGAGGAAGGGACTTCCTTCCCGGACCAGAAAATAACCGTTGGGGATGTTGAAATGCCTATCGTGATCCTTGGGGACCCAGCCTACCCCTTAATGCCATGGCTCATGAAGCCATACACAGGCAGCCTGGACAGGAGTCAGGACCTGTTCAACTACAGGCTGAGCAAGTGCCGAATGGTGGTGGAATGTGCATTTGGGCGTTTAAAAGCGCGCTGGCGCAGCTTACTGACTCGCTCAGACCTTAGCGAAAAGAATATCCCCATTGTTATTGCTGCTTGCTGTGCGCTCCACAATATCTGTGAGAGTAAGGGGGAGACATTTATGGTGGGGTGGGAGGTAGAGGCAAATCGCCTGGCCGCTGATTACGCGCAGCCAGACACCAGGTCGGTTAGAGCAGCACAGCAGGGCGCTGTGCGCATCAGAGAAGCTTTGAAAACTAGTTTTGTGACTGGCCAGGCTACGGTGTGAAACTTCTGTTTGTTTCTCCTTGATGAAATCTCCGCCCCCCCACCCACCCAGTTAACTCTACTTCCCTGTAAACCAACCACCCCACCCTCTCCTACCCTCCCCCCTTCAAGCACCACTTGCAGAGGCAATAAAGTCATTGTTACTTCACATTCATGCATTCTTTATTAATTCAGCACACAACTAGGGGGATAATTGCAAAGGTAGCCCAGGACGGGTGGGGGAGGAGGGAAGGAAAAGGACACACTGCAGTTTAAAACTTTAAAACTTTAACACTTATTGCTCGGGAAATCATCTAGGGTGGAGTGACTGGGTGGCCGGAGGCCCCCCCACCGTGTTCTTGGGCGTCTGGGTGAGGAGGCAATGGGACTTGGGGAGGAGGGCTGTTGGTTACACAGGGGCTGTAGCGGCAGTCTCTGCTCCTGCTGCCTTTCCTGCAGCTCAACCATACGCAGGAGCATATCAGTTTGATGCTCCAGCAGCCGGAGCATCCAGCAGCCGGAGCATCGACTCTTGCCTTCTGTGTGCAAGCTGACGCCACCTCTCCTCTTCAGCCCGCGATTCAGCACGCAACTTCTCCTCTTCAGCCCGCGATTCAGCACGCCACCTCTCCTCTCGCTCATATTGGGCTTTTCTAAAATCAGTAATTGACTGCCTCCACGCATTCTGCTGTGCTCTGTCAGCGTGGGAGGCAGTCTGTAGTTCAGTAAACATTTCATCACGCGTCCTTCGCTTCCGCTTTCGAATATTCACTAGCCTCTGTGAAGGAGAAACATTTGCAGCTGGTGGAGGAGAAGGGAGAGGTGGTTAAAAAAGATACATTTTAGAGAACAATGGGTACACTCTTTCACGTTAGATTTTGCTGTTCACATCACACAGCACATGTGCTTTCGTTACAAGGTCGCATTTTTCCTCTTATATTGAGAGCCTGCAGGTTTGGTGTGAGAGATCACTCACGCAGTGCCAGGCCACAGATTTCAGGTTGCAGGCAGCCATGGTAAGACACAGTCTTTTGGCTTTTTTAACCTTGTTAACATGTGGGGGTGGTTTAAAACAGTACTGCTCTCATTAACCATACCAAGCACCCGTTGGGTTGGCCATTTAAAATGGGTTTGCAATGTAAAAGGAGGGGCTGCGGTTTCAGGGTTAACATGCAGCACAAACCCAACTAACTACCCTCCCCCACACACCCAATTCTCTGGGATGGTCACTTCACCCCTCCCCCCCACCGCGTGGTTAACAGCGGGGAATATTTCTGTTCAGCAGAGCAGGAAGGGGCACCTCTGAATGTCCCCTTAATAAAATCGCCCCATTTCAACCAGGTGACCGTGAATGATATCACTCTCCTGAGGATAACAAAGAGCGATAAGGAATGGATGTTGTCTGCATGCCAGCAAACACCGGGACCATACGCTGCCATGCTTTGTTATGCAATGATTCCAGACTACGTGCTACTGGCCTGGCGTGGTAAAGTGTCCTACCATGGCGGACGGGATAAGGCAGCCCTCCCCAGAAACCTTTTGCAAAGGCTTTGGGAGTACATGAAGGAGAGCTTTCTGGAGATGTCCCTGGAGGATTTCCGCTCCATCCCCATACACGTTAACAGACTTTTCCAGTAGCTGTACTGGCCGCGATTGCCAGGGCAAATTAATCATTAATCATTAAACACGCTTGCTTTTAAACCATGTGTAATATTTACAAAGGTACACTCACCAGAGGTCCCCTGTGTGCCCACAGGGTCTTGGGTGAGTTCGGGGGTTACTGGTTCCAGGTCCAGGGTGATAAACATATCCTGGCTGTTGGGGAAACCGGTTTCTCCGCTTCCTTGCTGCTGTGAGCTATCTATATTATCTCCATCCTCATCTTCCTCGTCCCCCGAACCCGCTTCCCTGTGTGTTTCTCCAGTGAGGGACTCATAGCACACGGTTGGGGTAGTGGTGGCTGCACCCCCTAGAATGGCATGCAGCTCCGCGTAGAAGCGGCATGTTTGCGGCTCAGCCCCGGACCTTCCGTTTGCTTCTCTGGCTTTGTGGTAGGCTTGCCTTAGCTCCTTAATTTTCACGCAGCACTGCTGTGCGTCCCTGTTATGGCCTCTGTCCTTCATGGCCTTGGAGACCTTTTCTAATATTTTGCCATTTCGTTTACTGCTTCGGAGTTCGGCCAGCACAGATTCATCTCCCCATATGGCGAGCAGATCCCGTACCTCCCGTTCGGTCCAGGCTGGAGCTCTTTTGCGATCCTGGGACTCCATCACGGTTACCTGTGCTGATGAGCTCTGCGTGGTCACCTGTGCTCTCCACGCTGAGCAAACAGGAAATGAAATTCAAACGTTTGCGGGGCTTTTCCTGTCTACCTGGCCAGTGCATCTGAGTTGAGAGTGCTGTCCAGAGCGGTCACAATGAAGCACTGTGGGATAGCTCCCGGAGGCCAATAACGTCTAATTCCGTCCACACTAACCCAATTCCGACCCCCTAAGGCCGATTTTATCGCTAATCCCCTCGTCGGAGGTGGTGTAAAGAAACCGGTTTAAAGGGCCCTTTAAGTCGAAAGAAAGGGCTTCGTCGTGTAAACGTGTCCAGGCTAAATTCGAATTAACGCGGCTAAAGTCGACCTAAACTCGTAGTGTAGATCAGGCCAAAGGAATAGAAAACACATTTTTATAATGAGAGACTCCAGCAGCTATCTATTTAGTAGAACAAAGAGAAGATTAAAGGGTGACTTGATCCCAGTCTATAAGTACCTACATGGGGAACAAATGTTAAATAATGGGCTCTTCGATCTAGCAGAGAAAGGTTCAACACAATCCAATACCAGGAAGTTGAAGCTAGACAATTTTATACTGGAAATAAGGTGTAAAGTTTTAACAGTGAGCGTAATTAGCCATTGGAACAAGTTACAGTGAATTTTTTGTCACTGGCAATTTTTAAATCAAGATTGGATGTTTTTCTAACAGATCTGCTCCAGGAATTATTTTGGGGAAGATCTCTGGGCTGTGTTATAGAGGAGGTCAGACTATATGATCAAAATGATGTCTTCTATCCTTGAAAGCTATGAATCTAAAAGGTGTCTGGACTAGTGCCTGTAAACTAGAGCAGTGTGAATAATGAATGTTTCAGTTTGCTGGCAATTCGGAGAAATAAAAAAAATCATTTTGATTTTGAGCGTTTCTTTCCATTTCTGATTTTTTTAAAATATCTGTGTTTGAAGAATGTTTTGAAACAAAAAGTCATTTTAACCTCAAAAATCAAAAATGTTTCATTTAGAAATTGTCACGGACTCCCAGGCTGTGCCCACTCTTGGCCCCGTGCGGTCCCTGTGGGACCCTTCAGTGTGACAGCCCTTCTCGGGGCTGTCTCAGGGTTTAAGCCCCTCCGCCTCTTGGAGCCGCACCTTTCTGAGCCATAGCACGCCTGTCTCTCGCTGTGGGCCCCCTCAGGGAGTCCACTCGCTCTGGACCCCCGGGGCCTCCACTCCCAGAGGGAATAATGCAACCCTGCTATCTAGATGGGAGCGACTCTCAGCCAGCGTAAAACAGGAGGGTTTATTGAGCGTCTGAACACAGCATAGGAAACTCTCAGGGCCCTCAGGCCTGGCCTCCCTCAGCACAGCACATGCAAGTCTCCCCTGCATCCAGGTGGGCTCTGCCTGCTCTCTCTCCCCAGTCCCAAGCCCCTCTGCAGGCAAACCATTGGAAAAACCAAGGAAACCCCCCACTTCATCACATCTCTCCCCCCTTCAAGTCTGAACGGAGCAGGGTCACTTAGCCAGTGACCTCGGGAAGTTCAGGGCCCCCGCCCTGTGATAAAGCATCGGCTATAACATTGGCACTCCCCCTCACATGGACCAGCTCCATGTCATACCCCTGAAGGAGCAGGCTCCATCTCAGCAGCTTAGCCCCTTTCATTTGGTGCAGCCACATCAGGGGCGAATGGTCAGTGTACAGAGTAAAGCGCTGCCCAAATAGATACAGCTGCAGTTTTCTAAGGCCCACCCCATGGCCAGGCATTGCTTCTCTATGGCCACATAGTGCTGCTCCCGGGGCAGCAGCTTCTTGCTCAGGTACACAATGGGGTGTCTCTCCCCCTTAGTATCAGTTTGCATCAGCACCGCACCCAGCCCCATGTCTGAGGTGCCAGTGAACACCAGGAAGGGTTTGTTAAACTCTGGGTTTACCAGCACCGGACTTTGGATAAGTCCCCCCTTCAGTGCATAGAGAGCCCTTGGGCACTGCTCGGTCCAGACCACCTTGTCCTGCTTTCCCTTCCTACAAAGTTCTGTGAGGGGAGCTGCCAGGGAGCTAAAGTGGGGCACAAACCTCCGGTAATATCCCGCCATCCGAATGAAAGCCTGGACCTGCTTCTTAGTCTGGGGAGCGGGCCAGTCCTTGATTGCCTCCACTTTGGCTGGCTCCAGCTTCAGGTGGCTGCTCCCCACCTTGTGGCCCAGGTATGACACCTCTGCCATCCCCATCTTGCACTTTCCAGCTTTTATGGTCAGTCCTGCATCCTGGAGGCGGCCCAGCACCCTCTTTACCTGGGACACGTGTTCTTCCCAGGTCTGGCTAAAGACACAGATATCGTCAATATACGCTAGAGCAAAGTCCTCCATCCCCCTTAGCAACTGATCCACCAGGCGCTGGATGGTGGCAGATGCCCCCTTGAGGCTGAAAGGCAGGACCAGGAACTCAAAGAGCCCTATTGGGGGGGTGAAGGCAGACATTGCCCTGGCCTCTGGGTCCAAATGCACCTGCCAGTAGCCGTTGGTAAGATCCATGGTAGTGAGGTACTGGGTGCCCCCCAACTTGTCTAGGATCTCATTGGTCCTAGGCATGGGGTAGGCTTCGGATATGGTGATAGCCTTGAGCTTCTGATAGTCCACACAGAACTGGATCGACCCGTCCTTCTTGGGGATCAGCACCACGGGCAAGGCCCAGGGGCTGGAGGACGGCTGGATCACCCCTAAGGCCAGCATGTCTCCGACCTCTCTCTCCAGGTCCTGGGCTGTTTTCCCAGTGACCCTGAATGGGGAACACCTGATGGGAGGGTTGGCTCCCATCTCCACCAGGTGGACAGCCAGGTTAGTGAGCCCGGGCCGGTTGGAGAACAGCTGCTGGTATGAATGCAGGGTTAGCTGGTTTGAGAGGGGAATTGATTCCAGCAAGGGGTCAGCCCCAGCCTGAGGGAGGAGTCCCACCAGGGGATCATCGCCCTGTTCCTCCCACTGCCCACACACAGCCAGCACCAACTTCTCCCTGTCCCAGTATGGCTTCATCATGTTGACATGGTACACCCGGTGGCTGTGTGCCTGGTTGGACAGTTCCACTACATAGTTCACCTCGGTTACCTGTCTGATGACCTTGACGAGGCAGTCCCAGGCAGCTTGTAACTTGTTCTTCCTCAAGGTGATGAGAAGCATCACCTGGTCCCCGGTAGCATAGGAGCGGGCACGTGCTGAGTGGTCGTACCAGACCTTCTGCTTCCTCTGTGCCCTGGCTAGGTTTCCCCTGGCCAAGCCCATGAGCTCCACAAGCTTTTCCCGGAAAGTCAGTACATACTCCATCACTGATTCTCTGTCAGGAGAGGCCTTCCCCTCCCACTCATCCCTCATCAAGTCAAGGGGTCCCCTCACTCTCCTCCCATACAGCAACTTGAACGGGGAAAACCCTATGGATTCCTGGGGCACTTCCCTGTATGCGAACAGCAGGTGGGGTAAATACTTGTCCCAGTCCTGTGGGTGATGGTCCATAAAGGTTTTCAGCATCATCGTTAGGGTCCTGTTGAACCTTTCCACCAGCCCGTTGGACTGAGGGTGATACACCGAGGCCCAGGTCTGTCAGACCCCACACTTCTCCCACAAGCACCGGAGCAGGGTTGTCATGAAGTTAGACCCCTGGTCTGTAAGAACCACCTTGGGGAACCCCACTCTGCTGAAAATGGTCAGCAGCGCATCTGCCACAGTGTCTGCCTCGATAGAAGACAAGGCCACTGCCTTGGGGTAGCGCATAGCGAAATCTACCACCACCAGGATGTATTTCTTCCCCGACCGGGTTGCCCTGCTGAGGGGCCCCACTATGTCCATAGCCAACTCCTGGAAAGGCTCCTCTATGATGGGCAAAGGTCTCAGAGGTGCTTTACACATATCCCGGGCCTTCCCCACCCTCTGCAGGAGTCACAGGACTTGCAATACTGTTGGACAGCGTCAAAGACCCCCAGGCCAGTAAAAGTTCTGCAGCAGCCTCTGCCTGGGGCGCCGGATGCCCTGATGCCCCAAAAAGGGGATATCGTGGGCCAAGTACAACAGTCTGCGGCGGTACCTCTGGGGGACCACCAACTGCCTCCTGACTTTCCAAGGTTCAGTTTGCCCCAAACCAGCCCATTCCCGGTACAGGAATCCCTTCTCCCATAGGAATCTCTCCTGGCGGTCCTCCCCCTGGGATCCTGCACCACTATGGCCAGCCAGGGCTCTCAGATTCTCTAAGGAGGGATCCTCCTGCAGCTCTGTCTGGAATTCAGCTGCTGGGTTTGAGGATGTGTGTCAGCCCAATGCGGCTCTGCCTCCTTCCAAGAAGCAGTCAGACCGGCTGACGCACTGTGCTTCCCCTATCCCTCCAGGATAGGAGCAGAGAGGGCAGATGGCACAAATCAGTAGCTAGTAGAGGTTATGGGGAGGTGTGTGGTCCAGTGCCTGGGTTGCTGGTCTTGCAATCTGAAGAGCTGAGTTCTACTCATGACTGAGCAGTCTAGCAAATTGCTTCATCTATGTTTACGTCTGGAAGTCTATGAAAAAAGGGAGGCCACAGAGTGTGCTGCTCTCTGATAGACAGTGAGGGGAGTGTGACATTTTATACCTTGGGGGAGCATACTGTAACCCCCATATTCCTCATTTACATATAATCGTGATCTTACATATAAAGCATGCCTTGTAAGGTATCAGGGGAAAGGTTATGATCTGCTGAAAGTCATTTCTCTATCCATAGATGTGTATCATTAATGCATATGAAGTTATGAGAATTGTGTAGTATGGTGTAGAATTTGTGTAGAATTGTGTAGTAGGCAAGTCTCCCAGCTGCATAGGTAATCCATCTCCCCCAGAGGTGGTAGTGCGGTCGACGGAAGAATTCTTTTGTTGACCTACCCAGGGGCACCGGAACCTTTGTAAAAGTGTGGGAGGGAAGCCAAAGTGGTGGAGGAATTAAAATACTACTTAAATATCCAGCAGAAAACAACGGTAACATAAATAACCAGAATATAAAATGTAGCCACATTATATTTCAGGTATAATTATAGTACGAACAAATGAAAAAAATAAGACAACTTTAGTTCTAAACATCGAGACTACATTTTATTTTTGAACTTCATGTATTGTTCTTCACTTTCATTTATCGTTTTCTGCGTATACTCAGGATACAGATGCTAAAATTAAAACTCCCAGGCTCAGAGTGAAGTAAGATCAAAGCAGAAGGCTACTTGCATCAAGATTGACACTCCTCCCCTAAGTGGCCAAGATTCATGCTCTCAGTACATTCGGATGCACCCAACAGGGCTATAATGACAGGATTCACATTAGAGAGATGAGGTGGGTGATTTTGACTGGGTCCCCGGGGTGCAACCTGGACTGTGGGACTGCTGAGCCCTCCAAACCCACCAGCCTGGGCTGCCTCTCACACTGTGATGCTGTGACAAGCTACAGCCATCCCCAGGCAGGACACACCCAGCTGGGTTACATGAATGATCTCCCAACCACTCCTGAATCATCAATAGGGAGGCTCCAGCCAATTCCCCCCAGCTCCCCAGTCTTGCATCTCAGGACTGTACTGTCTTGCACTGGTCAAAAGCCTGGCCAGTGTAAGCTCATTACCCAGTTCGCCACTTCTTCATAGGAAAATGGACATGCACCAGCCTTTGTAATCTGAGCTGAGATCCTCCAAGCACTTCCAACTAAAACACACTGTTTTCGGTAAAATATAAAACTGATTCTTAGATTTTAAGTGATTATAAGTAGCAGATGTAGAGATCGGAGTTTGTACCGGTTAAAAGATAGGAAACAAAGGGTAGGAATAAATGGTCAGTTTTCAGAATGGAGATTGGTAAATAGTGGCGTTCCCTAGGGGTCTGTAATGGGATCAATACTATTCAACATGTTCATAAATTATCTGAAAAAGGGGTTAAACAGTGAGGTGGCAAAGCTTGCAGATGATACAAAACTACTCAGAATAGTTAAGCCCAAAGCAGACTGCGAAGAGTTACAAAGGAATCTCTCAAAACCGGGTGACCGGGCAACAAACTGGTAGGTGAAATTCAATGTTGATAAGTGCAAAGTAATGCACATTGGAAAACATAATCCCAACTGTAGCTATAAACTAATAGGGTCTAAATTAACTGTTATTACTCAAGAAAGAGATCTTGGAGTCATTGTGGATAGTTCTCTGAAAACATCCACTCAATGTGCAGTGGCAGTCAAAAATGCTAAAAGAATGTTGGGAATCATTAGGAAAGGGATAGATAATAAGACAGAAAATATCATATTGCCTCTATATAAATCCATGATACGCCCACATCTTGAATACTGCGTGCAGTTCTGGTCGCCCCATCTCAAAAAAAATATATTGGAACTGGAAAATGTTCCAAAAAGGGCAAAAAAAAATGACTGGGGTATGGAACAGCTTCCATATGAAGAGAGATTAATAAGACTGGGACTGTTCAGCTTGGAAAAGAGATGAATTGGCGGGGTATGATCGAGGTATAAAATCATGACTGGTGTGGAGAAAGTAAATAAAAAAGTGTTATTGACTCCTTTTCCTAACACAAGAACTAGGGGTACCTGATTAAATTAATAGGCAGCAGGATTAAAACAAACAAGAGGAAGTATTTCTTCACACAATGCACAGTCAACCTGTGGAAGTCGTTGCCAGGGGATGCTGTGAAGGCCAAAACTATAACTGGGTTCAAAAAAGAATTAGATAAGAACATAAGAACAGCCATACTGGGTCAGACCAGAGGTCCATCCAGCCCAGTATCCTGTCTACCGACAGTGACCAATGCCAGGTGTCCCAGAGGGAGTGAACCTAACAGGTAATGGACAAGTGATCTCTCTCCTGCCATCCATCTCCACCTTCTGACAAACAGAGGCTAGGGACACCATTCCTTACCCATCCTGGCTAATAGCCATTAATGGACTTAACCTTCATGAATTTATCTAGTTCTCTTTTAAACCCTGTTATTGTCCTAGCCTTCACAACCTCCTCAGGCAAGGAGTTCCACAGGTTGACTGTGTGCTGTGTGAAGAAGAACTTCCTTTTATTTGTTTTAAACCTGCTGCCCATTAATTTTATTTGGTGGCCCCTAGTTCTTATATTATGGGAACAAGTAAATAACTTTTCCTTATTCACTTTCTCCACACCACTCATAATTTTATATACCTCTATCATATCCCCCCTTAGTCTCCTCTTTTCCAACCTGAAGAGTCCTAGCCTCTTTAATCTCTCCTCATATGGGACCCGTTCCAAACCCCTAATCATTTTAGTTGCCCTTCTCTGAACCTTTTCTAATGCCAGTATATCTTTTTTGAGATGAGGAGACCACATCTGTACGCAGCATTCAAGATGTGGGCGTACCATGGATTTATATAAAGGCAATAAGATATTCTCTGTCTTATTATCTATCCTCTTTTTAATGATTCCTAACATCCTATTTGCTTTTTTGACCGCCGCTGCATACTGTGTGGACATCTTCAGAGAACTATCCACGATGACTCCAAGATCTCTTTCCTGATTAGTTGTAGCTAAATTAGCCCCCATCATATTGTATGTATAGTTGGGGTTATTTTTTCCAATGTGCATTACTTTACATTTATCCACATTAAATTTCATCTGCCATTTTGTTGCCCAGTCACTTAGTTTTGTGAGATCTTTTTGAAGTTCTTCACAGTCTGCTTTGGTCTTAACTATCTCGAGCAGTTTAGTATCATCTGCAAACTTTGCCACCTCACTGTTTACCCTTTTCTCCAGATCATTTATAAATAAGTTGAATAGGATTGGTCCTAGGACTGACCCTTGGGGAACACCACTAGTTACCCCTCTCCATTCTGAAAATTTACCATTTATTCCTACCCTTTGTTCCCTGTCTTTTAACCAGTTCTCAATCCATGGAAGGATCTTCCCTCTTATCCCATGACAATTTAATTTACGTAAGAGCCTTTGATGAGGGACCTTGTCAAAGGCTTTCTGGAAATCTAAGTACACTATGTCCACTGGATCCCCCTTGTCCACATGTTTGTTGACCCCTTCAAAGAACTCTAATAGATTAGTAAGACATGATTTCCCTTTACAGAAACCATGTTGACTTTTGCCCAACAATTTATGATCTTCTATGTGTCTGACAATTTTATTCTTTACTATTGTTTCAACTAATTTGCCCAGTACCGACGTTAGACTTACCAGTCTGTAATTGCCGGGATCACCTCTAGAGCCCTTTTTAAATATTGGCATTACATTAGCTATCTTCCAGTCACTGAGTACAGAAGCCGATTTAAAGGACAGGTTATAAACCATAGTTAATAGTTCCGTAATTTCACATTTGAGTTCTTTCAGAACTCTTGAATGAATGCCATCTGGTCCCAGTGACTCGTTACTGTTAAGTTTATCAAATAATTCCAAAACCTCCTCTAGTGACACTTCAATCTGTGACAATTCCTCAGGTTTGTCACCTACAAAGGACAGCTCGGGTTTGGGAATATCTCTAACATCCTCAGTCGTGAAGACTGAAGCAAAGAATTCATTAAGGCCTGGTCTACACTACGAGTTTAGGTCGACTTTAGCTGCGTTAAGTCGACTTAAACCTGGACACGTTTACACGACGAAGCCCTTTCTTTCGACTTAAAGGGCCCTTTAAACCGGTTTCTTTACACCACCTCGACGAGGGGATTAGCGATAAAATTGGCCTTATGGGGGTCGGAATTGGGTAGTGAGGACGGAATTCGACATTAGTGACCTCCGGGAGCTATCCCACAGTGCTTCATTGTGACCGCTCTGGACAGCACTCTCATCTCAGATGCACTGGCCAGGTAGACAGGAAAAGCCCCGCGAACGTTTGAATTTCATTTCCTGTTTGCTCAGCGTGGAGAGCACAGGTGACCACGCAGAGCTCATCAGCACAGGTAACCGTGATGGAGTCCCAGTCCCAGTCCCAGGATCGCAAAAGAGCTCCAGCCTGGACCGAACGGGAGGTACGGGATCTGATCGCCATCTGGGGAGATGAAGCAGTGCTGGCCGAACTCCGAAACAGTAAAAGAAATGGCAAAACATTAGAAAAGATCTCCAAGGCCATGAAGGACAGAGGCCATAACAGGGACGCACAGCAGTGCCGCGTGAAAATTAAGGAGCTAAGGCAAGCCTACCACAAAGCCAGAGACGCAAACGGAAGGTCCGGGGCAGAGCCGCAAACATGCCACTACTACGAGGAGCTGCATGCCATTCTAGGGGGTGCAGCCACCAGTAGCCCAAGCGTGTGCTATCAGTCCCTCTCTGGAGACAGGGAAGCGGGTTCGGCGGACGAGGAAGATGAGGATGGAGAGAACATCATAGATAGCTCACAGCAGCAAGGAAGCGGAGAAACCAGTTTCCCCAACAGCCAGGATATGTTTGTCACCCTGGACCTGGAACCAGTAACCCCCGAACTCACCCAAGACCCTGTGGGCACACAGGGGACCTCTGGTGAGTGTACCTTTGTAAATATTACACATGGTTTAAAAACAAGTGTGTTTAATGATTAATGATTAATTTGCCCTGGCAATCGCGGCCAGTACAGCTACTGGAAAAGTCTGTTAACGTGTATGGGGATGGAGTGGAAATCCTCCAGGGACATCTCCAGAAAGCTCTCCTTCATGTACTCCCAAAGCCTTTGCAAAAGGTTTCTGGGGAGGGCTGCCTTATCCCGTCCGCCATGGTAGGACACTTTACCACGCCAGGCCAGTAGCACGTAGTCTGGAATCATTGCATAACAACGCATGGCAGCGTATGGTCCCGGTGTTTGCTGGCATGCAGACGACATCCATTCCTTATCTCTCTTTGTTATCCTCAGGAGAGTGATATCATTCACGGTCACCTGGTTGAAATGGGGTGATTTTATTAAGGGGACATTCAGAGGTGCCCCTTCCTGCTCTGCTGAACAGAAATATTCCCCGCTGTTAACCACGCGGTGGGGGGGAGGGGTGAAGTGACCATCCCAGAGAATTGGGTGTGTGGGGGAGGGGAGTTAGTTGGGTTTGTGCTGCATGTTAAACCTGAAACCGCAGCCCCTCCTTTTACATTGCAAACCCATTTTAAATGGCCAACCCAGCGGGTGCTTGGTATGGGTAATGAGAGCAGTACTGTTTTAAACCATCCCCACTTGTTAACAAGGTTAAAAAAGCCAAAAGACTGTGTCTTACCATGGCTGCCTGCAAGCTGAAATCTGTGGCCTGGAACTGCGTGAGTGATCTCTCACACCAAACAGGCAGGCCCTCAATATAAGAGGAAAAATGCGACCTTGTAACAAAAGCACATGTGCTGTGTGATGCACGGCAAAATCTAAAGTGAAAGAGTGTACCCATTGTTCTCAAAAATGTATCTTTTTTAAACAACTCTCCCTTCTCCTCCACCAGCTGCAAATGTTTCACCTTCACAGAGGCTAGTGAATATTCGAAGAAGGAAGCGAAGGACGCGTGACGAAATGTTCACTGAACTACAGACTGCCTCCCACGCTGACAGAGCACAGCAGAATGCGTGGAGGCAGTCAATGACTGATTTTAAAAAAGCCCAATATGAGCGAGAGGAGAGGTGGCGGGCTGAAATGCGGGCTGAAGAGGAGAAGTGGCGTGAGCTTGTACTCAGAAAGCAAGAGTCGATGCTCCGGCTGCTGGAGCATCAAAGTGATATGCTCCTGCGTATGGTTGAGCTGCAGGAAAGGCAGCAGGAGCAGAGACCGCTGCTACAGCCCCTCTGTTTTCAACAGCAGGAGCAGAGACCGCCGCTACAGCCCCTCTGTAACCAACAGCAGGAGCAGAGACCGCCGCTACAGCCCCTCTGTAACCAACAGCAGGAGCAGAGACCGCCGCTACAGCCTCTCTGTAACCAACAGCAGGAGCAGAGACCGCCGCTACAGCCCCTCTGTAACCAACAGCAGGAGCAGAGACCGCCGCTACAGCCCCTCTGTAACCACCAGCCCTCCTCCCCAAGTCCCATTGCCTCCTCACCCAGACGCCCAAGAACACGGTGGGGGGGCCTCCGGCCACCCAATCACTCCACCCTAGATGATTTCCACAGCAATAAGTTTTAAAGTTTTAAAGTGCAGTGTGTCCTTTTCCTTCCCTCCTCCCCCACCCATCCCGGGCTACCTTTGCAATTATCCCCCTAGTTGTGTGCTGCTTCCCTCCTCCCCCACCCATCCCGGGCTACCTTTGCAATTATCCCCCTAGTTGTGTGCTGCTTCCCTCCTCCCCCACCCATCCCGGGCTACCTTTGCAATTATCCCCCTAGTTGTGTGCTCAATTAATAAAGAATGCATGAATGTGAAGTAACAATGACTTTATTGCCTCTGCAAGTGGTGCTTGAAGAGGGGAGGGTAGGGGAGGTTGGGGTGCTTGGTTTACAGGGTAGTAGAGTTAACCGGGTGCGTGGGGGGGGCTGCGATTTCATCAAGGAGAAACAAACAGAAGTTTCACACCATATCCTGCCCAGTCACAAAACTAGTTTTCAAAGCCTCTCTGATGCGCACCGCGCCCTGCTGTGCTGCTCTAACCGACCTGGTGTCTGGCTGCGCGTAATCAGCGGCCAGGCGATTTGCCTCTACCTCCCACCCCGCCATAAATGTCTCCCCCTTACTCTCACAGATATTGTGGAGCGCACAGCAAGTAGCAATAACAATGGGGATATTCTTTTCGCTGAGGTCACAGCGAGTCAGTAAGCTGCGCCAGCGCGCTTTTAAACGCCCAAATGCACATTCCACCACCATTCGGCACTTGCTCAGCCTGTAGTTGAACAGGTCCTGACTCCTGTCCAGGCTGCCTGTGTATGGCTTCATGAGCCATGGCATTAAGGGGTAGGCTGGGTCCCCAAGGATCACGATAGGCATTTCAACATCCCCAATGGTTATTTTCTGGTCCGGGAAGAAAGTCCCTTCCTCCAGCTTTCGAAACAGAAGAGAGTGCCTGAAGATGCGAGCATCATGTACCCTTCCCGGCCAGCCCACGTTGATGTCGGTGAAACGTCCCTTGTGATCCACCAGGGCTTGCAGCAGCATTGAAAAGTACCCCTTGCAGTTTATGTACTCGGTGGCTTGGTGCACCGGTGCCAAGATAGGGATATGGGTTCCGTCTATCGCCCCACCACAGTTTGGGAATCCCATTGCAGCAAAGCCATCCACTATGTCCTGCACGTTTCCCAGAGTCACTACCCTTGATATCACCAGGTCTTTCATTGCCCTGGCAACTTGGATCACAGCAGCCCCCACAGTAGATTTGCCCACTCCAAATTGATTCCCGACTGACCGGTAGCTGTCTGGCGTTGCAAGCTTCCACAGGGCTATCGCCACTCGCTTCTCAACTGTGAGGGCTGCTCTCATCCTGGTATTCTGGTGCTTCAGGGCAGGGGAAAGCAAGTCACAAAGTTCCATGAAAGTGCCCTTTCGCATGCGAAAGTTTCGCAGCCACTGGGAATCGTCCCAGACCTGCAACACGATGCGGTCCCACCAGTCTGTGCTTGTTTCCCGGGCCCAGAATCGGCGTTCCATGGCATGAACCTGCCCCAGTAACACCATGATTTCCACATTGCTGGGGCCTGTGCCTTGTGAGAGGTCTAGGTCCATGTCAATTTCCTCATCACTATCGTCGCCGCGCTGCAATCGCCTCCTCCTCCTCAGCTGGTCCTCCTGGTTTTGCTTTGGCATGTCCAGGCTCTGCATATACTCCAGGACAATGCGCGTGGTGTTCATAGTGCTCATAATTGCCGCGGTGATCTGAGCGGGCTCCATGATCCCAGTGCTAGCTATGGCGTCTGGTCTGAAAAAAGGCGCGAAACTAGTATCTAAAGACCAGGGGAAGAAGGGAGGGAGGGAGGGAGGGGCGGGCGACTGACGACATGGCGTACAGGTACAGGGAATTAAAATCAAGAAAGGTGGCTGTGCATCAGGGAGAAATACAAACAACTGTCACACAGAATGCCCCCCCCCTCAGAGATTGAACTCCTAAGCCTGGGTTTAGCGGGCCGTTGATTTGACGGAGGGAGGGGGGAAGGAAATGAATACAGAACAAATCTATTTTTTACATCTTAAGACGACAGTGCAGCATGACTGATAGCCCTCGGCATTTTCTGGGTGCTTGGCAGCAAATACTTGGCAGCAAATAGTATACTACGACTGGTAACCATCATTGTCCAACGAGGACGGTTAAAGGCAAGTATTGTCTGCCAGCACCCAGATCGCCCTCGACCTTTTCTGGGTGCTTAGCAGACAATACTTGGCAGCAAATAGTATACTACGACTGGTAACCATCATTGTCCAACGAGGACATCTATGAGCATTTCAGGCAACCTGTAAATTTACTTGCTTTCAGACCTGAGGAAAGCTCTTCTTGCAGATCTGCTGAGCACCCAGATCGCCCTCGGCCTCTTCTGGATGCTCAGCAGACAATACTGACAGGACGGTTACCAGTCGTAATAAACCATCTACTGCCAAAAGGCAAGGGGCTGGTGCAATGCAGCTCTACGGCTGCCAGCCCCACAGCTACCAGCATCCCGAGCGCCGATGACGGCTACTACTCATGCTGCACCGTCTACCGCCAAAAGGCAGTAAGCTGCTGCTGCTGTTTAGCAATGCAGTCCCACGTTTGCCGGCACCCGGAAGACATATGGTGACGGTGAGCTGAGCTGAGCGGGCTCCATGCTTGGCGTGGTATGTTGTCTGCACAGGTAACCCAGGTAAAAAGGCGCGAATCTATTGTCTGCCGTTGCTGTGACGGCGGGGGAGGGGCGTGACGCAATGTACCCAGAACCCCCCGCGGCACTGCTTTGCATCATTCGGGCATTGCGATCTCAACCCATAATTCCAATGGGCGCCGGAGACTCCGGGAACTGTGGGATAGGTACCCATAGGCACCCATAGTGCAATGCGCCGGAAGTCGACGCTAGCCTCGGTACTGTGGACGCGGTCCGCCGACTTCATGCACTTAGAGCATTTTATGTGGGGGGACACACAGTCGGCTGCATAAAACCGGTTTCTATAAAACCGGCTTCTATAAATCCGACCTAATTTTGTAGTGTAGACAAGCCCTTAGTTTCTCCGCAATGACTTTATCGCCTTTAAGCGCTCCTTTTGTATCTCGATCGTCCAGGGGCCCCACTGGTTGTTTAGAAGGCTTCCTGCTTCTGATGTACTTAAAAAACATTTTGTTATTACCTTTTGGGTTTTTGGCTAGCTGTTCTTCAAACTCCTTTTTGGCTTTTCTTATTACATTTTTACACTTAATTTGGCAGTGTTTATGCTCCTTTCTATTTACCTCACTAGGATTTGACTTCCACTTTTAAAAAGATGCCTTTTTATCTCTCACTGCTTCTTTTACATTTGTTGTTAAGCCACGGTGGCTCTTTTTTAGTTCTTTTACTGTGTTTTTTAATTTGGGGTATACATTGAAGTTGGGCCTCTATTATGGCGTCTTTGAAAAGTGTCCATGCAGCTTGCAGGGATTTCACTCTAGTCACTGTACCTTTTAATTTCTGTTTAACTAACCCCCTCATTTTTGCATAGTTCCCCTTTCTGAAATTAAATGCCACAGTGTTGGGCTGTTGAGATGTTCTTCCCACCACAGGAATGTTAAATGTTATTATATTATGGTCACTATTTCCAAGCGGTCCTGTTATAGTTACCTCTTGGACCAGATCCTGCGCTCCACTCAGGACTAAATCGAGAATTGCCTCTCCCCTTGTGGGTTCCCGTACCAGCTGCTCCAAGAAGCAGTCATTTAAAGTATCAAGAAATTTTGTCTCTGCATTTCATCATGAGGTGACGTACCCAGTCAATATGCGGATAATTGAAATCCCCCACTATTACTGAGTTCTTTATTTTGATAGCCTCTCTAATCTCCCTTAGCATTTCATCGTCACTATCACTGTCCTGGTGAGGTGGTCGATAATAGATCCCTACTGTTATATTCTTATTAGAGCATGGAATTACTATCCATAGAGATTCTATGAAACATGTGGATTCATTTAAGATTTTTACTTCATTTGATTCTACATTTTCTTTCACATATAGTGCCACTCCCCCCCCCCTACCCCGCATGACCTGTTCTGTCCTTCCGATATATTTTGTACCCCGGAATGATTGTGTCCCATTGATTGTCCCCACTCCATCAGGTTTCTGTGATGCCTATTTCAGTAGCACATGTAGCAATACCCCATAACTCCACATACAATGACAGCACATTTAATCCGACAGGATATTAATGTTCAACAGATCAAGACTTTTAAATTGATACCTCACAAGGCAGACTTTGTACAAAACATATAAGACAATGGTGAATATGAATGTTCCAGGGTGCTGCTTTGAGGTACAGAGTGTCAAAGTGAGATAGTATCTTTTATTGTACCAGCTTCTGTAGGTGAGAGAGACAAACCTTCCAACTAACACAGAGCTCTTCCTCAGAATCCTCTCACTTCACAGAGGCTTTGACTGACTCATGTTTGGCCATCAGGAGGCAGCTGTAATTAACCAGAGGGAGAGAAGTGGGTTTGTTGACTTTCTTCTGAAATTCCAAAGAACCGGCCACTCCCACCACATAAGCCATGCCAGTGATTTGATCGTTAATAGGCCCCTTGCAGCAGAGGATGAGTTATTTATTGGATTCACAGTGTTCTTGTAGCCGTGTTGATCCCAGGATATTACAGAGACAAGGTGGGTGAGAGACTATCTATTATTGCACCACTGTCTGTTGGTGAAAGAGACATGCTTTTGAGCTTACACAGAGCTTTTCTTCAGGTCTGAGAAGGCTTGTCTCTTTCATCAGCAGAGGTTGGTCCAATAAAAGATATTATCTCACCCACCTCTTCTCTCTCATTTATTGGGTGCCAGAACACAGACAGAATTAACTAGCCCAGTGCTGGCTGAGCTTGTGAATTTCAGATGCACTAACAGAGCTGTCTGGTTTCTTAGATATAAAACAAGTTAGGAGTTTAGGGGCCAGGGAATCGAGCGGTGAGTTTGCTAAGGAGCTAGCCAGACATTCAGGAATCTGCACAGGAAGAAGAGCTCTGTGTAAGCAAAGCTTGTCTCTCTCTCATCAACAGAAGTTGCTCCAATAAAAGATATTAGCTCACCCACCTGGTCTCTCTCATATCCTGGGACCAGCATGGCTACCACACCACTGCCTACAAAAGTGGAGGATTCACACTGACAGCCCAGAGTTACCATCGCACCAGGGCACTATTTTCAGGATTCAGGTTCCTAGCATAAGGTCGTCATCACACCACGGCGCTGACCGTACCAGCGCAATGAGATACATATAGCATGGTCCGAGTGCCAGGAATTCACAGTACAAGCACCCTGGGACGCACACAGCCGGGTCAAAATGCATGCTCACAATATAGTGGAGATACAGTCAGGGACTGGGTGCAAGGGTTCAGCTGAACACAAGGGCACCTGCAAACAGCTGTACTAACAGCAGGATCTACACTACTGGCCTAGGAGGAGTTGCACGTCAGGGCACTAAATCACAATCCCAGTGCAGTGGGATCCAAGCACCAGGTCTTTAGTACCAGAATGGGCACTCCCAGAACAGTGGGGTGGAATTATAGCAGTTAGAGGAGGAAATGCTCTCTGTGATCACCCTGTCTCGGTCTATCTCCCTCACAGCATGTTTGGTCCAGTCTCCTTTTAAAAGTTCCAAGCGTTGAGGTTTCCAGCCCTTCCCTCGGGAGACTGTTCCACATGTAAGCGGGGGAATGGGCCCGTTATTGTGGGGAACTTTCCTGGCTTATACACTACCCTGGTGAAATGGGCTAGTGAAAGGATCTGAGTCTTCGCTCCCACTCCCTTTACCCAGAGGCCTGCCTGACCTCGAGGGCTCCCCTTCCACTCTCCTGTGTGGCAGAGTCCTCGTAACCCCAACAAGGCTGGGCCCAGGATTCCTGGGGGGCTTGAACCCCAACCTTGTCGTGGTCACATAGGGCAGGGTCTAGGGTGTCCCCACTCCGGGGTGCTCTCTCCGCACTGGATGCTTCCCTGACCCGCTGATCGTTACATACAGTTCAAAGCAAATACAATTTATTAAACCGCAACCAATTTAAAAAAATAAGGAAAAAATGGGAAAAGTTAAAGGAAAACCCGTCAGCCCGCTCTGTGGCATGGGGACATCACAACCAGCGTCTCTGGGATGTCAGGGAAATTCAATCTGTTCCTCACATGTCCCAGGCCCCTGGCCAGGCCCTGGCTGTGCTGCAGGGATGCTGCAGGTCAGACACTTGCTCTGGTGGTGGCCACACGCCCTCAGGCTTTAGGTGGCAGGACCCTTCTTCCCAGCGTCACCCCTGCCCCGTCAGAGTTATGATCCCCCCAAGTCTGGCCTGCAAGGCCTCTTGGCTGGGGGCATCTCCCTGTGCTGGGTCCGCTGCCCAGGGTCCCCCTCGCTCTCCCCAGCTGCTCACCGCACCCGGCTCCGGACAGCTCCAGCCCCAGCCCCAGCTCCACTCTACTTCAGCACGGCTGCAGCTACTGCTCTGCCTCCAGCTCCTTGGGCTGCTTCTCTGGGCCCTCCGGCTCTGGTTGCTACAGCTCTGCCCCCAGCACAGGTCTGCTCTGTGGGTTGCTTCTGTGCACTGATCTGCTTCCTGGGCCGCTTTTCTGGCCCCTCTTGCCGGCGTAGGGCGACCAGACAGCAAATGTGAAAAATCGGAACAGGAGGTGGGGGGTAACAGGAGCCTAGATGTAAGCAGAGTCAGGATGAGCTCTACCCTGACATCTGGTGGTGAATTATGGCGAGTGTGGAAAAGAACTCCAGGGGCTGATCTTGTTTGCATAGGCACACCCACTCGCCTGGCATGAAACAACAGCAACTGAAAGTGGTTACTTTGGCTGGTGTGGGATCCCCAGTTTCTCTGTTATTGGGGCAGGAAGAATAAAGTTTTGTTACCCTGATTCTGTGAATCAAGGCCAGTGGAACTGTTGTGTGACAGAAGGACTGAGTGAGACCTTCACCATTACCTAAGTAGCACTTGCTTGACAAGGGGCATGGGTTACAAAACCCAGTGAATTGAAAAAGGATGGGGGATAGGTATTTATACCTGATGACATGTTCCCCTTTGTTTCCTTGAGAATGTGGAACACCAATTGTGTCATCTTCTCTCTCTACTGTTGAATGTCAGAGCTAACTTTGATTCCATTAGTAGTCTAATTACAGGCTGTTGAGCTGAATTCACTTTGAATCAATGGTATACCAGCACTGGGGCTCCCCTATTCTGAGCTGAAATCACAAGAGAGTTAAAAAGAACAGGAGTACTTGTGGCACCTTAGAGACTAACAAATTTATTAGAGCATAAACTGGAGCAGCCCGGAGCTGGGTGTGGTGACCAGTGGGAGAACACTTTAACCTGTCTGGCCATTCAATGACAGACCTGCGGGTGGCTATCTTACAACAGAAAAACTTCAAAAACAGACTCCAACCAGAGACTGCTGAGCTGGAATTGATATGCAAACTAGACACAAAAAGAACAGGAGTACTTGTGGCACCGTAGAGACTAACAAATTTATTAGAGCATAAGCTTTCGTGGGCTACAACCCACTTCTTCGGATGCATATAGAGTGAAACATATATTGAGGAGATATATATACACACATACAGAGAGCATGAACAGGTGGGAGTTGTCTTACCAACTCTGAGAGGCCAATTAAGTTGCCGCGGGTGTCTGGGTTCGCTGCAGGGGCCATGGAGAGAGATATGGGTTGCTGGTGCCAAAGGTCCAGACTCAGAGCCAGGGAGGCCATGGGCCTGTCCTTATGGAGCTGTCGGGTCCTTGGGGTGCGGCCTACTCAAGGGGTCACTCCAGGGAGATTGATTCCAGTGTGGGGCACAGACCAGACCCTGTGAGTCCATGACACGGGCGCTGCCTTTTGCGTGAATTGTCTGTCTAGTCTAGTTAAATGTAACCTTTATAGGGCAGTGACCATCTCCAACTGTCTGGGCAGCACCTGGTGCAACAGGGCCCTGATCTCAGCTGGGGCAGGGATTGTCTCTCGCCATGGGTCCAGCAGCGCCCAGTGCAACGCGGCCCTGATCTCAGCTGGGGCAGGAACTGACTGTCTCTTGTTGTGTGTCTGGGTAGTGCCCGGCGCAACGGGGCCCTGATCTCAGCTGGGTCAAGGACTGTCTCTTGCTGTGTGTCTGGGTAGTGCCCGGCGCAACGGGGCCCTGATCTCAGGTGGGGCAGGGACTGACTGTCTCTCGTTGTGTGTCTGGGCAGTGCCTGGTACTGTTAGGCGCTGCCCAATCTCAGCTAGGGTTGCCAACTTTCTAATTTCTGAAAACTGGACCCCCCTACCCCACGTCTTCCCCCTCCAGCCCCCCTCTGCCCCGCCTCTTCCCCTGATCCCCTGCCCCCCTCTTCCCTCAAAGCCCCGCCTCTTACCCGCTCCTCTCCCCCGTCGCTTGCTGCTCTCCCTGCCCCCTGTTACTCTGCTGCTTTAATGTGTATCCCTCCGCACTTGAACTGTGACATAAGAGTCACAGAGAAATGAATTCAGGCCTGGTGTAAGCAAGGGACCCGTCCCTAGGAGTTAACAGCCTCGGGCCCTCTTCTTATCATGGGTCTGAATTTGGCCTCTTTGCTTTAAGAGGAGGCCTAACAAGCAGCTTCCCGTCCCAGCGGCACCTCTCTAAACCTGGGGCAACTCCAACGTGAGCAGCCCCAAGGGACTTGCAAACCCCAGATCCAGCAGGCTTCCTGGGAGAGCAGGTCAGAAGAGCGTCGCGGCCACACGGGAGCAGCCAGGCAGCCCCGCTGACGAGCTAAGACACGCCCCCCCCGCACAGCAGCCTCCCACCTCCCTCTGCGCTGCCTGCCCAGCAGCCTCCTTCCCTCCCCACCCCGGAGCTGCCTGAGAGCATGGCCGGGGGAAGCGCTGGCTGGCGGGGGAAGCGCTGGCTGGCGGGGCAGCTCGCGTTCCTTCCCTCCCAGGGAATGTCCCATACCCTGCTCGGCATAGGCCCCCGCACTCTGTCCTCTGTCACAGCCCTGCAAACCGGGCTCCCCAAAGGGGCCGTCTGAGCTGGTGCATGTCTGCTGCCGCTGGAGCCGCCTCTTCAGGGCTGGGCGACAGGCTGCCACTCCCCCAGCCCCTGCACTTGGTAACTGGACTTTTAGTGGCTCATCAGTACATCTGACTGGACACTGCCAGGACCCCTTTTTGACCGGACTTTTTGGCCAAAAACTGGACACCTGGCAACCCTAGTTGGGACAGGGACTCTCTCTTGCTGTGTGTCTGGTCAGTGCCCGGCCATCATCTCAGTGGGGCCTGTAGGTGCTGCCATAACAGTATAGGCTGTTTAAAACCAGTACACCTTGCCTTACAGCAGAGATTAACTTCTGTGGGATGGTTCAGAAAAGGCGCCATACGTCCTTGTTTGTATTACAGGGGAACATTAGATCCTGCGATTTCAGGGCCATTCTGCTAAGCGTTGTGCATAGCGAGAGACAGGTCATGAGGATCTTAACAATCTAAACAGATTAAGGGTATGTCTACACTACGAAATTAGGTTGATTTTATAGAAGTCGATTTTTTAGAAATCGATTTCATACAGTCGATTGTGTGTGTCCCCACTAAGCGCATTTAGTCGGCGGAGTGCATCCACAGTACCGAGGCTAGCATCGACTTTCGGAGCATTGCATTGTGGGTAGCTATCCCACAGTTCCCACAGTCTCTGCCACCCATTGGAATTCTGGGTTGAGCTCCCAATGCCTGATGGGGCAAAAACATTGTCGCAGGTGGTTTTGGGTACATGTCGTCAGGCCCCCCCTTCCTCCCTCCCTCCCTCCATGAAAGCAACGGCAAACAATCGTTTCTCGCCTTTTTTCCTGGGTTACCCATGCAGACGACATACCACGGCAAGCATGGAACCCGCTCAGCTCACCGTACATCTCCTGGGTGCTGCTGGCAGATGCGGTACTGCATTGCTACACAGCAGCAACTCCTTGCCTTTGCGGCGGCAGACAGTGCAGTGTGACAGCTAGCTGTCGTCGTCATCTCCTGGGTGCTCCTGGCTGACCTTGGTGAGGTCGGTCAGGGGCGCCTGGACATAAATGGAAGTGACTCCAGGTCATTCTCTTATTTAAGTTTCATCTAATGGAGATTCAGTCCTGCCTGGAATATCATGCGAGCTGGAAGCTTCTGCCTCAGGCTGCTCTCCCAGCCGGCAGCACCGTGCGGTCGCACCTACCCCAGCCTATCCCTTGCTCCCATGGCTCATGAAGCCTGGACAGTAGTAAGGAACAGGTCAACCTTAGGGTGAGCAAGTGCAGAATGGTGGTAGAATGTGGCTTTGGACGTTTAAAAGCTCGCTGGCGCTGTTTGCTGACTAGGCTGTTTGCAATTAGAAGAGCACAGCAAGGTGCGCTGTGCATCACAGAGGCTTTGAAAACCAGTTTCATGACTGGCCAGGCTTTGGTGTGACAGATGTGTGTGTTTCTCCTTGATGCAAACCCGCCCCCTTTGTTGATTTTAATTCCCTGTAAGCCAACCCTGTAAGCCATGTTGTCTGTTGCCCCTCCCTTCGTGAGAGCAACGGCAGACAATCGTTTCGTGCCTTTTTTCCACACAGACGCCATACCACGGCAGTTATGAGCACTGTAAACACCACACGCATTATCCTGCAGTATATGCAGCACCAGAACCTGCAAAAGCAGGTGAGGAGGCGACGGCAGTGCGGTGACGAGAGTGATGAGGACATGGACACAGACTTCTCTTAAAGCACGGGCCCTGGCAATTTGGACATCATGGTGGTAATGGGGCAGGTTCATGCCATGGAATGCCGATTCTGGGCCCGGGAAACAAGCACAGACTGGTGGGACCGCATAGTGTTGCAGGTCTGGGATGATTCCCAGTGGCTGCGAAACTTTCGCATGCGTAAGGGCACTTTCATGGAACTTTGTGACTTGCTTTCCCCCGCCCTGAAGCGCAAGAATACCAAGATGAGAGCAGCCCTCACAGTTCACAAGCGAGTGGCAATAGCCCTCTGGAAGCTTGCAAGGTCAGTTGGGAATCAGTTTGGAGTGGGCAAATCTACTGGGGGGGCTGCTGTGATCCAAGTAGCCAACGCGATATCTGAGCTGCTGCCATCAAGGGTAGTGACTCTGGGAAATGTGCAGGTCATAGTGGATGGCTTTGCTGCACCGGGATTCCCTAACTGTGGTGGGGTGATAGACGGAATGTATATCCCTATCTTGGGACCGGAGCACCAAGGCAGCCAGTACATAAACCGAAAGGGGTACTTTTAAATGGTGCTGCAAGCACTGGTGGATCACAAGGGACGTTTCTCCAACATCAGCTTGGTACATGATGCTTGCATCTTTAGGAACTCTGGCCTGTGTGAACGGCTGCAGCAAGGGACTTACTTTCCAGACAAGAAAATAACCGTTGGGGATGTTGAAATGCCTATAGTTATCCTTGGGAACCCAGCCTACCCCTTAATGCCATGGCTCATGAAGCCATACACAGGCACCCTGGACAGTAGTGCGGAGCTGTTCAAATATAGGCTGAGCAAGTGCAGAATGGTGGTAGAATGTGCATTTGGACGTTTAAAAACGCGCTGGCGCAGTTTACTGACTTGGTTAGACCTCAGCGAAACCAATATTCCCATCGTTATTACTGCTTGCTGTGTGCTCCACAATATCTGTGAGAGTAAGGGGGAGACGTTTATGGCGGGGTGGGAGGTTGAGATAAATCGCGTGGTCGCTGATTACGCACCACCAGACACCAGGGCAGCTAGAAGAGCACAGCAGGGTGCACAAAGCCATGATTCTTCTTGATAGTCCCACAGGGCTGCAAGAAGGGGGGCATTATCTGTTATCTTTCTTGTATCATATAATTATTTCACTTTTTGCTACTTCTGTATTTTTTCTTTTCCCTTCACTATTTTTTCTTTCTTTTCACTTTTTCCACTTTGTTGTTATATGCTACAGAGCTGAAATTATTGGTACCTGGGTCTAAGCATTAGACCTACTTTGGGCTAGTGGTGCACCAGCACTGAGGCTCCCCTACTATTAGCTGAAGTCACTGAGAGCTGTGTTAAGGGGGTGGGGGTGCCTGAAGACAAGTTAGTGAGTGGCTAGCAGGATGGCTAGTGGAGAGGAGTGGATAGGCTAGTGGGGCAGCTGGTGGTGGAGACTACAGCAGAACCCCATGGAGAGGTTGGCAATCGGCTGTCAAACCAGAGCAGCGACGCATGTAAGATGCACCCCCCCATACCTCCTCCCACTTCCACCCAGGCTGGGAGGTAAACTCTGCAGAGGAAATTCTGAACTCTGGGGGCTGCACTGACCAAGGATAGAAATTGTGGGAGGGGTGACGGTTGGGTTGCTGGACTCAAGAACCACTCTGGGGCTGCACTGACCAAGGTCAGAAACTGTGGGTGGGGTGACTGTTGGGTTGCTGGACTTAAGCCCCTGAGGGGAAAAGGATACTGCCAAACTTACTTGGGGGTGGGTCTTTTGCTCATGGGTTGTGTTGTGAATCCTGTTTGTTGTGTTTCCCCAACATAATGCCGCATTCCTTTATTAAAAGGCTTTTGCTACACTCAGACTCTGTGCTTGCGAGAGGGGAAATATTGCCTCCTAGAGGCACCCAGGGGGTGGTATGTAATTGTCCCAGGTCACTGGGTGGGGGCTCGAGGTGGTTTTGCCTTGTGTTATTGAAACGGAACCCCTAGATACTGAACCCGGCCCTTGTTGCTGCCAGCTCTGACGGGCAGAAGGGTTACATATTGTTTTCTATAACTCGGCTTTTCCCTGGGGGCAGCATCTGTTTCCACTCCCTCCTGGCAAACAACCACCACATAGTCTTGGCTCTCGGCCGCCCTGACGATAAACCACACCCAGTTTTCCCTGCAGCTGCAAGGGGAATCCTGCTTGTCGCCTGTGCAGATTCCTGAATGTCTGGCTGGCTCCTTAGCAAACTTGTCACTCGGTTCCCTGGCCACTAAACTCCTAATTTGTTTTGGATCTAAGAAACTGGGCAGCTCTGTAGGTGCATCCGAAATTCACAAGTTCGGCCAGCGCTGGACTAGTTAATTCTGTCTGTGTCCTGGTACCAATAAATGAGAGCGACAAGGTGGGTGAGGTAATATCTTTTATTGGACCAACTTCTGCTGGTGAAAGAGACAAGCTTCCCCAGACCTGAAGAAGAGCTCTGTGTAAGCTCAAAAGCGTGTCTCTTTCACTAACAGACGTTAGTACAATAATAGATATTTCCTTGCCCACCTTGTCTCTCTAATATCCTGGGGACCACACGGCTACAAGAACACTGCGAACCCAATAAAAAACTCATCCTCAGCTCACTATTAACGATCAAATCATAGAATCATAGAATATCAGGGTTGGAAGGGACCTCAGGAGGTCATCTAGTCCAACCCCCTGCTCAAAGCAGGACCAATTCCCAACTAAATCATCCCAGCCAGGGCTTTGTCAAGCCGGGCCTTAAAAACCTCCAAGGAAGGAGACTCCACCACCTCCCTAGGTAAAGCATTCCAGTGCTTCACCACCCTCCTAGTGAAATAGTGTTTCCTAATATCCAACCTAGACCTCCCCCACTGCAACTTGAGACCATTGCTCCTTGTTCTGTCATCTGCCACCTCTGAGAACAGCCGAGCTCCATCCTCTTTGGAACCCCCCTTCAGGTAGTTGAAGGCTGCTATCAAATCCCCCCTCATTCTTCTCTTCTGGAGACTAAACAATCCCAGTTCCCTCAGCCTCTCCTCATAAGTCATGCGCTCCAGACCCCTAATCATTTTTGTTGCCCTCCGCTGGACTCTTTCCAATTTTTCCACATCCTTCTTGTAGTGTGGGGCCCAAAACTGGACACAGTACTCCAGATGAGGCCTCACCAATGTCGAATAAAGGGGAACGATCACGTCCCTCGATCTGCTAGCAATGCCCCTACTTATACAGCCCAAAATGCCGTTAGCCTTCTTGGCAACAAGAGCACACTGTTGACTCATATCCAGCTTCTCGTCCACTGTGACCCCTAGGTCCTTTTCTGCAGAACTGCTACCTAGCCATTCAGTCCCTAGTCTGTAGATGTGCATGGGATTCTTCCGTCCTAAGTGCAGGACTCTGCACTTGTCCTTGTTGAACCTCATCAGGTTTCTTCTATCCCAATCCTCTAATTTGTCTAGGTCCCTCTGTATCCGATCCCTACCCTCTAGTGTATCTACCACTCCTCCCAGCTTAGTGTCATCTGCAAACTTGCTGAGAGTGCAGTCCACACCATCCTCCAGATCATTAATAAAGATATTAAACAAAACCGGCCCCAGGACCGACCCTTGGGGCACTCCGCTTGAAACTGGCTGCCAACTAGACATGGAGCCATTGATCACTACCCGTTGAGCCCGACGATCTAGCCAGCTTTCTATCCACCTTACAGTCCATTCATCCAGCCCATACTTCTTTAATCACAGGCATGGCTTATGTGGTGGGAGTGGTTCTTTGGAACTTCAGAAGAAAGTCAATAAATCCACTTCTCTCCCCCTGGTTAATTACAGCTGCCTCCTGATGGCCAGACATGAGTCAGCCAAAGCCTTCATGAAGCAAGAGGCCAGGCTGCTACTCGCTTCCCATTTGGGTCCAGCAGGTGATGGCGAAACTCCAGTCCCAATGGAGCCGAGGGAACCTTTCCCAGTTAGCTCATCATCACAAGGATTTGGCAGTTGGTCCCTATATAAAGGGCAGAAGCAGAAGCACAGCTACAGACAGAGGGAGCAGGACAAAGTGGACAACTGCCTCTTCTGCTCCACCTTTGCTGCGATAAGTCACAGGGGCTGGAGGTAAGTGCGCCGGCGGTTCTTGTTCTGGCTCAGCAGCTGCTGCTGTTTGTTGAGAGGCTGATTGTAACTAATCCATCCAGACCAGGATCCTGCTGCTGATCTTGAGCCGGGCAGCTCCAGGAGAAGGGACCTGAACCTCCCCAAACAGACCTGCCTAGACAGGACGTTTCCGCCTGGTGCCGGCTCATGAGCGGTTGGCTTGTGTCCTAGATTGTGAGGCCCCCAATCCTACCTGGCATGACCATGGAGGGGTTTATTATCAACAGACATGTCTAAGCCTTTGGCACGTCCTGCCGAGTGCTTTGCCTTGATTAGGTCATGTTGCAGTGTGTTCCACAGGCTGATTGTGCCTTCAGGAAAAACGGTTTTCCCCCCCCCTTGAATCGCTCTTCAGTTTGTCCGCTGGCTCGGAGAAAGGCGGTGGGCTAGACTCCTGGCCTGGGACTCTGGACACCTGGGTTCTCATCCTGGCTGCACTGCTAGTTGACTTTAGGGAAAGTCACTTCCTCTGCCTGTGTCTCAATTTCCCTGTGTAGAAAATAGAGATAATGCTCACAGCTGCCTTTGTAAAGTGCTTTGAGTGCCACAGGTGAAGAACTAGGTATGATGCTTCCTAAAGGGGCGCTAGTGGTTAGGGCACTAACCTATCTCTTAGGTGCAATGGCATCAAGTCCTTACTAAGCTACAGACCTCCTTGGTGTCCTTGAGCAAGTCACATCCCCTGTGTACTGGGGATACCAGCACTTCCCTGTACCCCCAGAGTAAGCACCATCATGACGGTGAGGTGCTTTGCTAATGGAAGGCCACATAAGTATCTAAGCTACATAATAACATCTAGTGCTGTTCACCAGTAGATCTCAAACCGCTTTACAAAGGAGGGCAGTATCATTATCCCCCTTGTACAGATGGGCAACTGAGGCACGGGGAGGGGCAGGACTCACCCAAAATCACCTGACCAGTGGCAGGAATAAAACCTAGGACTCACACCCTCTAGCCCGGCATGCTACTCATGAGCCAACATTGCCTCTGTAAGAGCAGCTAAGTCTGCGATAAAAACTAGACCATGGGTGGACATTTCTTCCCAGCCTCAGGGGCTGCAGCAGGGAATCTCGGCGCTGGGTTGTTTCTGTGCAGCGCGCTGTGCGCTCTCCATTAATTCGAGATGTGTCTTCCAGCTGCTGAACAATGCGCTCGGACATGGGGCTCAGAAAGGCCAAGCTGCTCCTGTGGGCCAGGATGGTCGTGCTCTGGGGTGAGTGATCCAGGGCTCACAAAGGCGCCTCTGTCTCTTTCTTCGCAGCATGACAAGCTCATCACCTAACTGTGGGTGACGCCCAGGAGTTTGGGGCCATTTTAGATTTAACTAGGCCCCCACTCTCCCCCCAGATCCAGGTTAGATCCCAGGAGTCCTGACAGGGCTCGCCATGCTGCAGGGAACAGGATGGGAGGCTCAGTAGGGGGCGCTGTGCTGCAGGGAGTGGGGCACGGAGCTCAACAGGGGGCACTGTGCTCCAGGGAGTGCGGAGGGGCCTCAGCAGGGGGCGCGGTGCTGCAGGGAGCAGGGTGGGAGCTCCGTAGGGGGCACTGTGCTCCAGGGAGAGCAGAGGGGGCTCAGCAGGGGGCGCTGTGCTGTGTGGAGTGGGCAGGGGCTCAGCAGGGGGCGGAGCTCCATAGGGGGCGCTGGTTTGCGTGGAGCAGGGTGGCGGTTCAGCAGGGGGCGCTATGCTGCAGGGAGCAGGGTGGGAGCTCCGTAGGGGGCGCTGTGCTGCAGGGAGCAGGGTGGGGGCTCTGTAGGGGGCGCTAGGCTGCAGGGAGCAGGGTGGAAGCTCCGTAGGGGGCGCTGGGCTGCAGGGAGCAGGGTGGAGGCTCCGTAGGGGGCGCTGTGCTGCAGGGAGCAGGGTGGGGGCTCTGTAGGGGGCGCTGGGCTGCAGGGAGCAGGGTGGAAGCTCCGTAGGGGGCGCTGTGCTGCAGGGAGCAGGGTGGAAGCTCCGTAGGGGGCGCTGTGCTGCAGGGAGCAGGGTGGGGGCTCAATAGGGGGCGCTGGGCTGCAGGGAGTGGAGCACGGAGCTCAGCAGGGGGTGCCGTGCTCCAGGGAGTGCAGAGGGGGCTCAGCAGGGGGTGCTGTGCTACAGGGAGCAGGGTGGGAGCTCCGTAGGGGGCGCTATGCTGCAGGGAGCAGGGTGGGAGCTCCGTAGGGGGCGCTATGCTGCAGGGAGCAGGATGGGAGGCTCTGTAGGTGGCGCTGTGCTGCAGGGAGTGGGGCATGGAGCTCAACAGGGGGCACTGTGCCCCAGGGAGTGCGGAGGGGCCTCAGCAGGGGGCGCTATGCTGCAGGGAGCAGGGTGGGAGCTCCGTAGGGGGCGCTGGGCTGCAGGGAGCAGGGTGGGAGCTCCGTAGGGGGCGCTATGCTGCAGGGAGCAGGGTGGGGGCTCTGTAGGGGGCGCTGGGCTGCAGGGAGCAGGGTGGGGGCTCCGTAGGGGGCGCCGTGCTGCAGGGAGTTGGGGGGGAGGCTAAGCAGTGGTTTCTATGCTCCAGAGATTGCGAAGGGGGCACTGTGCTGCGGGGAGTGAGGGGTGCTCGGTAGAGGGCATTGTGCTGCAGAGAGCAGGGTGGGGGGACTTTTTTGGGGTTGCGCTTCCCTTGCAGTCAGTGCTGATCCAAGCAGAGCTGGGGACTAAACCCAGGTTGCCTGAGCCCCATCTAGGGCCTTGACCCAAGACCCTTGTTCCTCGTTTTCCCAGCTCTCCGAACACTTGGCAATAACAGACAGCACGAGCCAGCAGGTCCTTGTGGATTGGTCTTAGTGCTTCAATTCCCATGACTCTCTTTATAAACCATTCAGCCTCCCCCGGCTCTATTCACTACACGCTGAGTTGTAATGGAGCTGGCACCGAATGACAATAACCCCTTTCATCGCAGTGTGTGATGGGCTCCTGTACCAATTTACAAACAAGCCCCTTTGTTTCCCCCACGCTGCCCTGTATGGTTGGCAGGAGCGCCCCGCAAACCTTCACAAAGCCAGCACATTCTCCACCTTCAAATCCTGCCACGAGGACTACAAAAATCTCAACAATGGTTATGCCGCTGGTCATCTGACAACCCACCATGCTGAGCGGTTTTGTCTCATTGGCTGTTCCCTGGTGCTCCCCCATCTGTCTGTATCCATCTGCGGTTGCTTGTCTTATGCTTAGTTCACACACTCATCTTTTTGTTCTGTGGTCCATGATCAGTAATGCAACCCCTATAACAACAGCTGTCTTCTCCTTCCACTTGTCTCTCCAGGCATACCTAACCTTCCTCTCAGTGTGGAATCTGGGGAAATTCCGGGGTCTTCCCCTCCGGGCCTTCTCGGAAGAGAATTCATCACGGCCTTCATGCAGAACGGCTTACAACAAACACTCAACAGCGATTTCCAGCTACTCATCACCGCCTATGCCCCGGCCACATCGATCACCATCTCCATGAAGAAGCCGGCGCTCAGGGTGCCGGTCCAGGTGAATGCCGGCCAGACTGCAACGGTGATAATCCCACCCAACGCTGAGATGGTAGGGGCCAAAGTCTTCGACAACACAGTCGTTGTCCGGGCTGACAATGATGTCTCTGTCCTCTCACTCAACTCCAAACCCAACTCGGCCGACACCACCCCCGTCTACCCGGTGCAGAGCTTGGGAACGGAGTATTACGTTGTCACGCCGACCATGGGCATGGATCGCTATGGAGAGTTTGCCATTGTGGCCTGGGAGGGCCCCACCACAGTTGATGTGCACCTGAAAGGGGCTGTCATTTTCCAAGGAAAGACGCACCTCGGAGGGAGCAGGCTCACCATCAAGCTGGAGGCAAACCAGGCTGTCCAGCTGCAGAGCCCAGTGGACATATCTGGCACCAAAATCATTTCCCAGAAGCCTGTGGCTGTCTATGTTGGACACACCTGCGTGACAAGATCCAATCAGTGTGACCACGTGTCTGAGCAGCTCCTGCCTGTCTCCAGCTGGGGGACCACCTTCATCGTGCCCCCATTGTCCTTTGAGATGCAGGGTGATATCGTCTACATCTCCACCTCCCAAGCAACTGAGGTGGAAGTTCAAGTTGGGATGAGCAAGAGGAGCACGGGGCTTCTAGCTGGGAATACTGTGCAGTACAGAATCCCTAGCTCCAATGCCTTGTACTTCTCCGCTAGCGCTGGGATCCAAGTCATCTTCTTCTGCGATGGTGGGACCAAAGGAAACATCAGATACGACCCATTCTTCATGGCCATCCCAGCCGTCTCGAGCTACTGCCAGTCCTATAACATCTACGGGCACAACGAGTTTGAGAACTACGCGCTGATCATCGTCAAGACATCGGAGTCCGCAGGGGTCACCGTTGATAGGAGACCACTGCACAGTGTCCTGTGGAGGCCAGTTCCAGGCACAGAATACTCTTGGGCTGAATACAGCCTTGGCAAAGGGTTCCAGGTCCATAACGTGGAGCACGCCAGCTCCCCCTTTGGCCTGCTGAGCGTTGGGATTGGAAACCAGAAGGCGTACGGCTCCCCAGCCATTTGTGCCAGCGGTGAGTATGGTGTCGTGGATTCTCTCCACCTCTCCCTAGAACCCTCCTTCTCTCCCTTGATTCAGCCTCAGGATTGTTCTCTATAACTACGTCAGAGAGATAAACACCAGGGTGGGGGAGGAGTCATTTAAGGGTCAGTGCTGGTAGAAGAACAAATGACTATAAACTGGCCATGAATAAGTTTAGGCTTGAAATTAAATGAAGGTTTCTAACCACCAGAGGAGTGAAGTTCTGGAACAGCCTCCCAAGGGGAGCAGTGGGGACAAAAAACCTACCTTGTTTTGAGACTGAGCTTGATACGTTTATGGAGGGGATGGTATGATGAGACTGCCCACAGTGGTGGGCTGCTAATAGTGACTGCTAATAGCAAATATCTCCAACGGCCGGTGATGGGACACTAGATGGAGAGGGCTCTACGTTATGACAGAGAATTCTTTTCCAGGTGTCTGGCTTGTGGGTCTTGCCCACACACACAGGGTCTAACTGATCCCCAGATTTGGGGTTGGGAAGGAATTTTCCCCTAGGTCAGATTGGCAGAGACTCTGGGGGGTTTTCGCCTTCCCCTGCAGCATGGGGCACGGGTCACTTGCTGTTTTGAACTAGAGTAAATGGCAGATTCTCTGTCCCTTGAAGTCTTTAAATCATAATTTGAGGATGTCAGTAACTCAGACAGAGGTTAGGAGTCGGTTACACGAGTGGGTGGGTTACGTTCTGTGGCCTGTGATGTGCAGGAGGTCAGATTAGATGATCACGATGGTCCCTTATGGCCTTGAAATCTATGAGTTAGTGGGAGCTGCAGCCCCTGAGTTCTGTTAGCCATCCCATGCCTGGCACCCCAGCTGGTTCTGTTGAACGCTGGGGCCATGTCAGGCCTCACTCCCCAGCAAAATCCATTGGATATTATGATTTTTTTCAGATCCATGCAGAACGCTGAATTGCCGGGAGAAGGAAAGATGCAGGATTAAGAATGGCCAGGCAATATGCTTCCATGACTACATGGGAACCTGCAATGTATCCCTTACCTCCCAGTACTACACCTTTGATGGTCTGACCATGGACGTCCAAGACACCTGCACCTATACCATCGCCAAGTACTGTGGTCATGACCCCACTCTGGAGCCCTTCACCATTGAGGAGAAGAATAGCAACATGGGGAAACAGGACAGTTCCAACCTTGGGTTGACCACCATCCACGTCTATGGCTACAACATCTCCATCTACAAGGGAGAGAGTGGAGAAGTTAGGGTGAGTTGTCTGGCTTGGTTCACTTTTTCACTTAGAATTAGAACTGGGCATATTTTTTCGGATAAATGCTTTATTGAACAAAAGAGGCAGTTTCAGTCAATCCAAAACTAGTCATGAATTTGACACAGGCAGTTTTAGCCAGTCACAAAATGGCTGAAGGAGTTGCTGCATGGCCAGTTTTTAGCCCACTCTTTAGGGTTCTCAGCTGGGAAACAAAAGACCCGTGTTCAAATCTTTCCTTTAGAGCAGGCCCCAAATGCACCTTAGCAATTCCCCAAAAATTCAGACTTGGTTCAATCTGAACCACTTTTTCTTTTTGATTTTTTTTCCAGCCGCCACTAAACTGAAAAATCAGATACTTATCCCATTCGACGTATAATACAGTGTAAGTAGCCCTCCACCCAAACTGCAGGGGAGTGAAAAACTGCAGAAGTGGAGAGAGCTGAGCAAAAATCAGCATTTCAGTCCCCCTTGGAAAGGCTGGGTGTTTTAATGTTTGCTGCCATTGCAAATCGAGATGAAGTTGAAATATCAAAATTTTTCATGCAACGAAAGTTCCCAAACGTTTTGATTCGGAAATGTCACATTTCTAATGTTTCACAGTGCTCTAGAATCCACATGCATGCTCAGATTGTCTAGAAAATTAGTATGTTTGTTTGAGGCTGGGGGTAGGGACAGTGGCGTGAATTTGGAGTAGTTTGTCCATAAGAACAGCCATACTGTGTCAGACTAATGGTCCACCTAGACTGGTATCCTGTCTCTGACAGTGACCAGTGCCAGATGCTTCTGGCAGTTTGAGGTTTAGGGACACTGGAGGATAGGGCTGTGTCCCTGACCCTCATGGCTAATAGCCACTGATGGCCCTATCCTTCATGAACTTAGCAGATTCTTTTTTGAACCCAGTTATACTTTGGGACTTCATAACATCCCCTGGCAACAAGTTCCACACATTAACTGTGTTGTGTGAAGAGGTACTTCCTCTTATTTGCATTAAACCTGCTGCCTATTAATTTCATCAGGTAACCCTCAGTTTTTGTGTTATCTGAAGGGGTAAATAACACTTTACTCACTTTCTCCACACCAGTCAGGATTTTATACACCTCTACCATATCCCTCCTTAGTCTTCTCTTTTCCAAGCTGAACAGTCCCAGTCTTTTAATCTCTCCTCCAGCAGAAGCTGTTCCACATCCCTAATCGTTTTTGTTTCCCTTCTCTGCACCTTTCCCAATTCCAATATACTTTTATTGAGATGAGGCGACCAGATCTGTGCAGAGGGGTTCCAGAACCAAAGGGCGGGTCTCTTTGTTATGCCTCTCCTTGTGTCGTGTTTTCGTGCACACCCGCGGCTCAAACTATGGTACTGAATTGCCCTAAACTGATCTTACCTGGTTGAATCTGACCTCAGGTGGGGTCCAGCTCCCAGATCCAGGCTGGGCAGAGCAGTGTGGCCGAGTGGCTAAAGCATTCAAAAGACCTGAGTGTTATTGCGGGCATTGCCTGCTGACCTGCTGAGTGATGGTGAGTGAGTCACTTCTCTGCGATGTGATCCAGTTTTCCCTTCTGTAAAATGGGGATTATGATACAGACCCCCTTAGAAATGCACTTGAAGATCTACTAATGAAAAAGCATGATATAAGAACTAGTGACCATTACTTTAACTTCTTATGTCCTGGTTTTGAGACGTTTAAATTTAGCCACAGTCTAGATTCTGGAAGGACGCAAGGCAGTGCTGGGTAATCTTAACCCTGCATTGCCAAAGTTTTTTGGCAGTGAATTTCCCTTGTCTTTTTTCTTGGGTTTTTTTGGATATTTGTGGCAGTGAATCGTTACCCAGAGAGCTCACAGTGGCAGTAAGAGCGGGTGTCGTGGAAAGAGCAATAATGCCTCCGTTTCTTCCCCCTTCTCTTTCGTTAGTTAAACGACAAGAGCGTCCGCCTGCCGGTCACCCTGGAGGCTGGGAAAATCAAGCTCTCCCAGAGCGAGAGACGTCCCGTCCTGCAGACGGATTTTGGGCTCCAGGTGCGGTATGACAGCGACTGGGCTGTGATCGTGACTCTCGCCAGCAGCTATTTTGGGAGCACTTGCGGGCTGTGTGGGAACTTCAATGGTGACACTGATGATGAAGAGATGCTCTCCAATGGCACCAAAGCCTCTTCCGTCCTGGCCTGGCTTGATAGCTGGAGAGTGGAGGACTCAGACCCCTCCTGCAGGGATTCCTGCCAGGGGAAATGTCCGGTGTGTGAGGAGAGCAAGAGGCAGCTCTACGGGGGGGACAGTCACTGCGGGGGGATCAGCAAAGCGCCAGGAGGGCCCTTCAGAGAGTGTCACCCCAGAGTGAGCCCCGACGAGTTCTTCCACAGCTGTGTCCACAACGTGTGTCTGAATGAGGGCGACAAGAGCATCCTGTGCCAGGCGCTGGAGGCCTACGCGGAGGCCTGCCAGGAGCACGCGGTCACTGTCTACGACTGGAGGACGCCCTCCGGCTGTGGTGAGTGCAGCATCTTGTTTTCCTTATTGATATGGGAGGAACAGGGCTAGTCTGTCGTTTCCCCCTGTTGATGGGGGGGATGGGGAGGGATGTGAGTATGGGGAGGGAATGTGCAGGATCCTGGGGCATTGGCGTCACGATTGACACTGAGGGGAGAGCACCTTCTTCTGAGCTTCCACCCTGCTCCCTGCAGCACGGTGCCCACTATTGAACCCCCTTCCCCACCTCCTGCAGCACGGCGCCCCCTACTGAACCCATGCCCTGCCCCCTGCAGCATGGCACCCCCTACTGAACCCCCTGCCCCACTCCCTGCTGCACGGCGCCCCTACTGAACTGCCTGTCTCGCCCCCTGCAGCATGGCACCCCCACTGAACCCCCTGCCCCACTCCCTGCTGCACGGTGCCCCCTACTGAACCCCCTGGCCCAACCCCTGCAGCACGGTGCCTCCTACTGAACCCCCTGTCCCACTCCCTGTGCTCCTGTGGGCCAGGATGGTCGTGCTCTGGGGTGAGTGATCCAGGGCTCACAAAGGCGCCTCTGTCTCTTTCTTCGCAGCATGACAAGCTCACACTTAGCTGTGGATGACGCCCAGGAGTTTGGGGCCATGTAGATTTATCTAGGCCCCCCACTCTCCTCCTAGATCTGGGATAGAACCCAGGAGTCCTGACAAGGCTCGCCATGCTGCAGGGAGCAGGATGGGAGGCTCAATAGGGGGCGCTGGGCTGCAGGGAGTGGAGCACGGAGCTCAGCAGGGGGTGCCGTGCTCCAGGGAGTGCAGAGGGGGCTCAGCAGGGGGTGCTGTGCTGTGTGGAGTGGGCGGGGGCTCAGCTGGGGGCGCTGTGCTGCAGGGAGCAGGGTGGGAGCTCCGTAGGGGGCGCTGGGCTGCAGGGAGCAGGGTGGGAGCTCTGTAGGGGGCGCTATGCTGCAGGGAGCAGGGTGGGGGCTCCGTAGGGGGCGCTGGGCTGCAGGGAGCAGGGTGGGGGCTCTGTAGGGGGCGCTGGGCTGCAGGGAGCAGGGTGGGGGCTCCGTAGGGGGCGCTGGGCTGCAGGGAGTTGGGGGGGAGGCTAAGCAGTGGTTTCTGTGCTCCAGGGATTGCGAAGGGGGCACTGTGCTGCAGGGAGTGAGGGGTGCTCTGTAGAGGGCATTGTGCTGTGGGGAGCAGGGTGGGGGAACTTATTTGAGGTTGCGCTTCCCTTGCAGCCAGTGCTGATCCAAGCAGAGCTGGGGACTAAACCCAGGTTGCCTGAGCCCCATCTAGGGCCTTGACCCAAGACCCTTGTTCCTCGTTTTCCCAGCTCTCCGAACACTTGGCAATAACAGACAGCACAAGCCAGCAGGTCCTTGTGGATTGGTCTTAGTGCTTCAATTCACGGCAAGGGCCATGACTCTCTTTATAAACCATTCAGCCTCCCCCGGCTCTATTCACTGCACGCTGAGTTGTAATGGAGCTGGCACCGAACGACAATAACCCCTTTCATCACAGTGTGTGATGGGCTCCTGTACCAATTTACAAGCAAGCCCCTTTGTGCTTTCTCCCACGCTGCCCTGTATGGTTGGCAGGAGCGCCCCGCAAACCTTCACAAAGCCAGCACATTCTCCACCTTCAAATCCTGCCACGAGGACTACAAAAATCTCGACAATGGTTATGCCGCTGATCATCTGACAACCCACCCTGCTGAGCGGTTTTGTCTCATTGGCTGTTCCCTCGTGCTCCCCCGTCTGTCTGTATCCATCTGCGGTTGCTTGTCTTATGCTTAGTTCACACACTCATCTTTTTGTTCTGTGGTCCATGATCAGTAATGCAACCCCTATAACAACAGCTGTCTTCTTCCACTTGTCTCTCCAGGCACGCCTAACCTTCCTCTCAGTGTGGTACCTGGGGAAATTCGGCGGTCTTCCCCTCTGAGCCTTCTCGGAAGAGAATTCATCACGGCCTTCATGCAGAACGGCTTACAACAAACACTCAACAGCGACTTCCGGCTACTCATCACCGCCTATGCCCCGGCCACATCGATCACCATCTCCATGAAGAAGCCGGCGCTCAGGGTGCCGGTCCAGGTGAATGCCGGCCAGACTGCAACGGTGATAATCCCACCCAACGCTGAGATGGTAGGGGCCAAAATCTTCGACAACACAGTCGTTGTCCGGGCTGACAATGATGTCTCTGTCCTCTCTCTCAACTCCAAACCCAACTCGGTCGACACCACCCCCGTCTACCCGGTGCAGAGCTTGGGAACGGAGTATTACGTTGTCACGCCGACCATGGGCACGGATCGCTATGGAGAGTTAGCCATTGTGGCCTGGGAGGGCCCCACCACAGTTGATGTGCACCTGAAAGGGGCTGTCATTTTCCAAGGAAAGACGCACCTCGGAGGGAGCAGGCTCACCATCAAGCTGGAGGCAAACCAGGCTGTCCAGCTGCAGAGCCCAGTGGACATATCTGGCACCAAAATCATTTCCCAGAAGCCTGTGGCTGTCTACGTTGGACACACCTGCGTGACAAGATCCAGTCAGTGTGACCATGTGTCCGAGCAGCTCCTGCCTGTCTCCAGCTGGGGGACCACCTTCATCGTGCCCCCGTTGTCCTTTGAGATGCAGGGTGATATCGTCTACGTCTCCACCTCCCAAGCAACTGAGGTGGAAGTTCAACTTGGGATGAGCAAGATGAGCACGGGGCTGCTAGCTGAGAATACTGTGCAGTACAAGATCCCTAGCTCCAATGCCTTGTACTTCTCCGCTAGCGCTGGGATCCAAGTCATCTTCTTCTGCGATGGTGGGACCAAAGGAAACATCAGATACTACCCATTCTTCATGGCCATCCCAGCCATCTCAAGCTACTGCCAGTCCTATAACATCTACGGGCACAACGAGTTTGAGAACTACGCGCTGATCATCGCCAAGACATCGGAGTCCGCGGGGGTCACCATTGATAAGAGACCACTGCACAATGTCCTGTGGAGGCCAGTTCCAGGCACAGAATACTCTTGGGCTGAATACAGCCTTGGCAAAGGGTTCCAGGTCCATAACGTGGAGCATGCCAGCTCCCCCTTCGGCCTGCTGAGCGTTGGGATCGGAAACCAGAAGGCGTACGGCTCCCCAGCCATTTGTGCCAGCGGTGAGTATGGTGTCGTGGATTCTCTCCACCTCTCCCTAGAACCCTCCTTCTCTCCCCTTGATTCAGCCTCAGGATAGTTCTCTATAAATATGTCAGAGAGATTAACACCAGGGAGGGAGAGGAGTCATTTAAGGGTCAATGGTGGCACAAGAACAAATGGCTATAAACTGGCCATGAATAAGTTTAGGCTTGAAATTAAATGAAGGTTTCTAACCACCAGAGGAGTGAAGTTCTGGAACAGCCTCCCAAGGGGAGCAGTGGGGACAAAAAACCTACCTTGTTTTGAGACTGAGCTTGATACGTTTATGGAGGGGATGGTATGATGAGACTGCCCACAGTGGTGGGCTGCTAATAGTGACTGCTAATAGCAAGTATCAGAGGGGTAGCCGTGTTAGTCTGGATCTGTAAAAGCAGCAAAGAGTCCTGTGGCACTTTACAGACTAACAGACGTATAGGAGCATGAGCTTTCGTGGGTGAATACCCACTTCGTCGGATGCATGTAGTGGAAATTTCCAGAGGCAAGTATAAATATGCACGCAAGAGTGAGTCAGGCTAGAGATAACGAGGTTAGTTCAATCAGGGAGGGTGAGGCCCTCTTCTAGCAGTTGAGGTGTGAATGCCAAGGGAGGAGAAACTGCTCTTGTAGTTGGCTAGCCATTCACAGTCTTTGTTTAATCCTGAGAGCAACGGTGATGGGACACTAGATGGACACTGAACCCCCTGCCCCGCCCCCTGCAGCACGGCGCCCCCTACTGAACTCCCTCCCCCAACCCCTGCAGAAGGGTGCCCACGACTGAACCGCCTGCCCCAACCCCTGCAGCACAGCGCCCCCTACTGAGCCACCTTCCCCAACCCTTGCAGCACCGCGCCCCCTACTGAGCCACCTTCCCCAACCCCTGCAGCACCGCGCCCCCTACTGAGCCACCTTCCCCAACCCCTGCAGCACAGCGCCCCCTACTGAGCCACCTGCCCCAACCCCTGCAGCACAGCGCCCCCTACTGAGCCACCTTCCCCAACCCCTGCAGCACAGCGCCCCCTACTGAGCCACCTTCCCCAACCCCTGCAGCACAGCGCCCCCTACTGAGCCACCTGCCCCGCCCCCTGCAGCACGGCGCCCCCTACTGAACTCCCTCCCCCAACCCCTGCAGAAGGGTGCCCACGACTGAACCGCCTGCCCCAACCCCTGCAGCACAGCGCCCCCTACTGAGCCACCTTCCCCAACCCTTGCAGCACCGCGCCCCCTACTGAGCCACCTTCCCCAACCCCTGCAGCACCGCGCCCCCTACTGAGCCACCTTCCCCAACCCCTGCAGCACAGCGCCCCCTACTGAGCCACCTGCCCCAACCCCTGCAGCACAGCGCCCCCTACTGAGCCACCTTCCCCAACCCCTGCAGCACAGCGCCCCCTACTGAGCCACCTTCCCCAACCCCTGCAGCACAGCGCCCCCTACTGAGCCACCTGCCCCGCCCCCTGCAGCACGGCGCCCCCTACTGAACTCCCTCCCCCAACCCCTGCAGAAGGGTGCCCATGACTGAACCGCCTGCCCCAACCCCTGCAGCACCGCGCCCCCTACTGAGCCACCTTCCCCAACCCCTGCAGCACTGCGCCCCCTACTGAGCCACCTTCCCCAACCCCTGCAGCACAGCGCCCCCTACTGAGCCACCTGCCCCAACCCCTGCAGCACAGCGCCCCCTACTGAGCCACCTTCCCCAACCCCTGCAGCACAGCGCCCCCTACTGAGCCACCTTCCCCAACCCCTGCAGCACAGCGCCCCCTACTGAGCCACCTGCCCCGCCCCCTGCAGCACGGCGCCCCCTACTGAACTCCCTCCCCCAACCCCTGCAGAAGGGTGCCCATGACTGAACCGCCTGCCCCAACCCCTGCAGCACAGCGCCCCCTACTGAGCCACCTTCCCCAACCCTTGCAGCACCGCGCCCCCTACTGAGCCACCTTCCCCAACCCTTGCAGCATGGCACCCCCTACTGAACCCCCTGCCCTGCCCCCTGCAGCACAGCACCCCTATTGAACCCCATGCCCTGCCCCCTGCTGCTCGGTGCCCCCTACTGAACCCCCTGCCCCACCCCCTGCTGCTCGGTGCCCCCTACTGAACCCCATGCCCTGCCCCCTGCTGCTCGGTGCCCCCTACTGAACCCCATGCCCTGCCCCCTGCTGCTCGGTGCCCCCTACTGAACCCCATGCCCTGCCCCCTGCTGCACGGTGCCCCCTACTGAGCCCTCTGCCCTGCCCCCTGCTGCTCGGTGCCCCCTACTGAACCCCCTGCCCCGCCCCCTGCTGCTCGGTGCCCCCTACTGAACCCCATGCCCTGCCCCCTGCTGCTCGGTGCCCCCTACTGAACCCCCTGCCCCGCCCCCTGCTGAACCCCCTGCCCCGCCCCCTGCTGCTCGGTGCCCCCTACTGAACCCCATGCCCTGCCCCCTGCTGCTCGGTGCCCCCTACTGAGCCCTCTGCCCTGCCCCCTGCTGCTCGGTGCCCCCTACTGAACCCCCTGCCCCGCCCCCTGCTGCTCGGTGCCCCCTACTGAACCCCCTGCCCCACCCCCTGCTGCTCGGTGCCCCCTACTGAGCCCTCTGCCCCACCCCCTGCTGCTCGGTGCCCCCTACTGAACCCCCTGCCCCACCCCCTGCTGCTCGGTGCCCCCTACTGAACCTCCTGTCCTAACTCTTGCAGCACAGCGCCCCCTATTGAACCTCCTGCCCCAACTCCTGCAGCACGATGCCCCCTACTGAACCTCCTGTTCTAACTCTTGCAGCACAGCGCCCCCTACTGAACCTCCTGCCCCATCCCCTGCTGCACGGTGCCCCCTACTGAACCTCCTGCCCTAACTCCTGCAACACGGCACCCCCTACTAAGCCCCTGCCCAACCCCTGCTGCACGGTGCCCCCTACTGAACCTGCTGCCCCACCCCCTGCAGGACTGTACCCTACTGAACCCCCTGCCCATCCCCTGCTGCACGGCGCCCACGACTGAGCCCTCTGCCCTGCCCCCTTCAGCATGACTCCCCCTACTGAACCCTCTGCCTCACCATCTGTAGCACGGCACCCACTACTGAGCCCCCTGAAGCACAGCGCCCCTACTTAACCCCCACCCCGCCCTCTGTAGCACGGCGCCTGCTAGTGAGCCTATCACCACTATCTCCTGTGGCACCATGTCCCTCTACTGAGCCCCCTGCCCTGCTTCCTACAGCACTAAGTTATTTTTACACCCAATCTCTGCTTCTCCTTGGCTGCTGAGATCTGCCTGGATCCTAGTGCCAGAAGCTTTGGCTGCAGACACGCAGAGAACAGTGAATATTGTGCATGACCTTTCCTTGTCTGCATATGGGAATTAATTCCCTGGCCCATCCCTGCTGGCTCGTACAGCATCCTGCAAGGTGGATAATGCACTGGGTGCTGCTCACATGAACGAATGCGTCTGTAGCTCTCACTGTCTCTAGGCAGGTTATTTAGTTCACTGCAATCTCCCCCTCTCTGACCCCCTGACAGCCCTGCCCTGCCCTGAGAACAGCCACTATGAGGCCTGTGGGAACGCCTGCCCAGCCAGCTGCTCCAACCGAACTGCCCCCTCCTCCTGCCGGGAGCCCTGCGTGGAGACCTGCCAGTGTGACGATGGTTATGTCCTCAGCGCTGGCCAGTGTGTCCCCGTGGGGAGCTGCGGATGTGACTACAATGGCCACTACTACAAACCCAACGAGGAGTTCTGGGCCGATGAGAACTGCCGCTCTCGATGCAGGTGTGACCCCAGCCTAGGCACGGTGGTTTGCCAGGAAAGCAGCTGCAAGAGCAATGAGCGGTGTGTCATTGTGAACGGTGCCCGCCGCTGTAAGGCGACTACCTACTCCACCTGCATAGGTACTGGAGACCCTCACTACACCACCTTCGATGGGAAGAAGTATGATTTCATGGGCACCTGCATCTACCAGTTCGCGGCTCTCTGCTCCGAGGACCCCACACTCATTCCGTTCAACGTCAAAGTGGAGAACAACCACCGCGGCAGTAAGGCCGTGTCCTACACCAAAACGGTGACCTTAGAGGTCTACAACATGACCATCAGCATGAGCCAGGATCATCCACGCAAGATGCAGGTAGGGATGCAGAGGCACTATAGACTCATAGACTCATAGACTTTAAGGTCAGAAGGGACCATTATGGTCATCTAGTCTGACCTCCCGCATGATGCAGGCCACAAAGGCTGACCCCCGCACTTTCCCTTAACTCAGCTGTTGAAGTCTCCAGATCGTGATTTAAAGACTTCAAGTCGCAGAGAATCCTCCAGCTTGCGACCCCTGCCCTATGCTGCAGAGGAAGGCGAAAAACCTCCAGGGCCTCTGCCAATCTACCCTGGAGGAAAATTCCTTCCCGACCCCAAATATGGCGATCAGTAGAACCCCGAGCATACAGGCAAGAATCTCCAGCCGGACCCTCATTTTACCAGCGATGGCACGTTATTGCCTAATTGACTAAAATCACGTTATCCCATCAACCCATTCCCTCCATGAACTTATCTAGCCTAATCTTGAAGCCAGGGAGGTCTTTTGCCCCCACCGTTTCCCTCGGAAGGCTGTTCCAAAATTTCACCCCTCTGACGGTTAGAAACCTTCGTCTAATTTCAAGCCTAAACTTCCCCACGGCCAGTTTATATCCATTTGTTCTCGTGTCCACATTAGTACTGAGCTGAAATAATTCCTCTCCCTCCCTGGTATTTATCCCTCTGATATATTTAAAGAGAGCAATCATATCCCCCCTCAGCCTTCTTTTGGTTAGGCTAAACAAACCGAGCTCCTCGAGTCTCCTTTCATAGGAAAGGTTTTCCATTCCTTGGATCATCCTAGTGGCCCTTCTCTGTACCCGTTCCAGTTTGAGTTCATCCTTTTTAAACATAGGAGACCAGAACTGCACACAGTACTCCAAATGAGGTCTCACCAACGCCTTGTATAACGGAAGCAGCACCTCCTTGTCCCTACTAGAAATACCTCGCCTAATGCATCCCAAGATCGCATTAGCTTTTTTCACAGCCACGTCACATTGCCGACTCATAGTCATCCTGCGATCAACCAGGACTCCGAGGTCCTTCTCCTCCTCCGTCACTTCCAACCTATGCGTCCCCAGCTTATAACTAAAATTCTTGTTAGTCATCCCTAAATGCATCACCTTACACTTCTCACTATTAAATCTCATCCTATTATTATTACTCCAATTTACAAGGTCATCCAAGTCTCCCTGCAGAATATCCCGATCCTTCTCCGAATTGGCAATACCTCCCAACTTTGTGTCATCCGCAAACTTTATCAGCCCACTCCTACATTCGGTTCCGAGGTCAGTAATAAATAGATTAAATAAAATCGGACCCAAAACCGAACCTTGAGGAACCCCACTGGTGACCTCCCTCCAACCTGACAGTTCACCTTTCAGTACTACCCGCTGCAGTCTACCCTTTAACCAGTTCTTTATCCACCTCTGGATTTTCATATCGATCCCCATTTTTTCCAATTTAACCAATAATTCCTCATGCGGTACAGTATCAAACGCTTTACTAAAATCGAGGTATATTAGATCCACCGCATTTCCTTTATCTAGAAGGTCTGTTACTTTCTCAAAGAAGGAGATCAGGTTGGTTTGGCACGATCTGCCTTTCGTAAATCCATGTTGTAATTTGTCCCAATTGCCATTCACCTCAAGGTCCTTAACTACTTTCTCCTTCAAAATTTTTTCCAAGCCCTTTATACTACAGATGTTAAACTAACAGGCCTGTAGTTACCCGGGTCACTTTTTTTCCCCTTCTTGAAAATAGGAACCACATTAGCTATTTTCCAGTCCAACGGTACCACCCCCGAGTTTACAGATTCATTAAAAATTATCGCTAAGGGGCTTGCAATTTCTTGTGCGAGTTCCTTCAATATTCTAGGATGAAGATCATCCGGTCCGCCCGATTTAGTCCCGTTTAGCTGGTCAAGTTTGGCTTCCACCTCTGACGCTGTAATGTCAATCCCCCCTCCTTTATTCCCCTCTGTCCTGCTCCCTCTATTTCTAAGCCCTTCATTAGCCTTATTAAAGACCGATGCAAAATATTCATTTAGATATTGTGCCATGCCTAGATTATCCTTAATCTCCACTCCATCTATTGGGATCGCTTGCAGGGCTGAAAACTTGCTGTCTAGTCTATATCCAGGAAACACAACCCAGGTGGTTTCCATCTTCCCATACCAGAGTTTGAACTAGTTGAATATTTTCACGTACAAATATTTGGTTGAAAAATAACCTATTTTCGGTGGGAAGAAATTCATGAAAATGATTAAATTTGGGGTGAAATTATTTCGTTTTTGGAAAATGTTTGACGGGCACTAGAAATGCAAACTGGATCCACTTTGTTTTTCATCTTCCTTTATTTTTTATTGTCACGTTTGGTCCCCTTTGTTTCAGGTTGCTCAGCCCCACTGCCACTGTCACAGAGTCATTGAAATGTGGGGCTGAGTGGGACCTCGAGAGGTCCATCTGAGTCAACCTTTTGTTTCAAAGTGTCATTTTGAAATGATGTTCCAAATGTTTTGTTCAACCTGATCAAACGTGCTGGGGGTTCGTTTCGGTGAGAAAACCTGGACAGTTCAGTTGCGGTTTAAAACCAATTGAATTTGGGGGGTATTTTTTCGATTCAGCCGCCGAACACTGCTGTTAACACTCAGAGGAGAATCTACCCGAGTGTTTGATCCAAATGTCCAAGCTCCTGAGTTCTGCAGCCCTTGTGCCATCAGCAAAATTCTTTGTCTTCGCCCTGACACCCTGGAGTAGAGGAGAGGCTAGCCACGTCGTTTCAGCAAACTCTGAGGTCCCAAATGGTGCCCTCAGTTGTTATACCCTATTTGAGGGTTCACGAGAGGAAGACAGCCCTATTATTTCTACTAGACTTCCCAAATGAGCTCCTAGGTTTCAGCTCTCTACATTTCTCTGTTGTTTCTATCAATATCCAGTAGCTGGTGCCAAGCTGTGCTCAGAACATGAGTACCAACCTCAGGCAGACTGCTAAGAACCAGGGCACAGACCACAAACTGGCTGTGAGTTCTGTACTTAGATTTCACCCATCAAGTGTAAACTCCTCACACACTACAACAGCCTAACCATGGAGTCACAGCCAGTCCCCGTGGGTACTCCAGTCTGTCTGCTACCTTGTGATAGATGGTCCCTTACACCAAAAATCACAACCACATTCAGGCTACTGCCACTCCCAAAGGACCTGTCACTTATCCCAGGTAGCCAATCCTATAATAAACTATCTAAAGACTTATTATAAAGGAAACCAAGGAGTTATTGACAAGGTTAAAGCAGGTAAACATAGATACAACGAGTTACAATCTTAAATTTCAAAAGGTAATAGAAGCTGTTGTAATAAGCAAGCTCTATGTCCTCTAGGCTAAGCGAATCCAGGCTAAGCACTCGGGATCTCTTGCTTATACCTAGTAAACCTTGCCCCTCAGAGTCCAAGCAGCATAAAGATACAGGTCCTTCTTTTCAGGGGGTTTTATCCCCAACCTCCTTTACAGATTCAGCTGATGGGAAGAATCCATTTGCATGACTCACCTTCGGGGGAGTGGGGGGGGGGCAGGGCGGGTGCCAAAGAGCAGAGCAACGAAGTCTTTTGTTCTCTTAATCATTACACAATAGTCCGTGTGGTGTCAGTGGGCTTTCCCTGTTGGCCAGCACCTTTTGTTGGAGACCAGCACTTCACACTAGTTAATGTCTATCTCATGTCTGGTGATTTACACAGTAACAGAGGCTCACACTGCAAATGCTCAAATATTGCCTTACAATATGGGCTATAGATGCTATAGGTGAGATTAACGCAGGCAGCAACTCACAAGAATTCAATAGAGTCTAAATACTCAACACATTCTTGTAATTCTATCACCTCTTTTACCAACACCAACACTCTGGTGAACCAGACTGATTCCAGCTACATATGTGTCAGTATTCAACTGAGGCTTGGGGACTTTGGCATGATCTGCCAGCGTCGCACCTCCAGTGACGGGGGCTCCATGACCTCCCTTGGAATCCTATTGTAGAGTTTAACACCTAATATCTAACCTCAATCTCCCTGCTCCAGATTAAGCCCATTGCTTTTTATCCTACCTTCCGTGGACATGTAGAACAATCCATCCCCGTCCTGTGGAGTTAAAAAAAGAAAATGTGATTGGTTCTATGCAGGCTCCTAGATAAGCTTCTTGGAGCTCCCTATGCAAAGAGTTTTATGAAACATTCAGTTCTGGAGGTAGGTGGTCCAGGCTGCTCCATCTAAGGGTATGTGGAAGTATTGCAAGCTCCATGCAGGCAGGAATAGACCATTGACGGTCCACGCCATGTCTTTTCCAGGTGGATGGTGTTTTCGTGGACCTGCCCTTCTCCCACCAGCACAAGTTCAAGGCCTACATCAGTGGCGTTCATGGTTTCATCAAGACCGACTTCGACCTGAGAGTGAGCTTCGACTGGTACAGCTACGCCAGGGTCATCATACCCAATACGTACGCCAACGCTGTCTGCGGCCTCTGTGGCAATGCCAATCAGGACCCCAACGACGATCTGACCATGAAGGATGGAACTCAGACATCTGATGAGATTCAGTTCGCTGACAGCTGGAAGGTTGGTGACGTCCCGGGTTGCTCGTCTAGCTGCACCGGGGACTGCTCAGTCTGTAGTGAGGCTCAGAAACAAACCTACAAGGGAGACCAGTACTGTGGGGTCCTCATCCGACAGAACGGGCCATTCAGTCAGTGCCACGGGGCCATCGACCCAGCTCCGTTCTTTGATGATTGTGTCTTTGACACCTGCCAATACAAGGGTCATCGTGATACTTTGTGCAGCGCAATCAGTGCCTATGTGACAGCCTGCCAGGCCAGGGGCATCCGGATAGGGCAGTGGAGATCGGCCTCATTCTGCAGTAAGTGTCACTTCCTGAACATGTTGCTATAAGTTTAATACAATCACAAACTGGCCAGCGAGCACATGCACCAGCACCCTCTGCTGGGTGGAATCAGAACTGCTCACCCACATGTCATAGGCAAAGCCTTTCAAAAAACAGGGGGAGTGGGGACATTTAATAAAAAAACCCTAAATATTCAAGTTTGTTTGCATTTTGCAGGGCTCATAATGTAACAATTTTCCATTTTTCCAATTTTCTTTGTGATTTTTATTAGAATTTTGGACATTTCAAAATTTCTAATTTTAGACATTTCAAAATTTCATTTTTCCTTCTTTCTTGATCTCCTTTTGTTCTCTGTTTTTAGTCACAGTGCAATAAAATGAATTATATGCAGGTTGTTTTTCTCCACTTTTCTTGTTTTCTTTTTTCCCCCTTTTATTACTCTGAAAATTTCAAAACTGCTCACAAGTCACAGAGTTTCATTTTTACTCTTTTTTCAAAGTGGAGGAAGTTTTGAAAAGTGGAATAAGAAAAAATGAGAAAAATGGCAGGAGGGTGGGGGTGGGAAAGACACCAAGTTAGACATTATTCCTTGTACTGTATTCACTGGCAAAACAGGAAAATCAAAGATCTGACTATTTGAATTGTCAACATTTTCAATTTTAATGAAAAATTGGAAAATTTTAAAAAACTGAAAGCTTTTTCTGAAAGCTTTTGGTTTCAAGAAAACCAACAACAACACTGTTTCATCCAAATGAAGTTTTGAATGAACAATTTTAACCTATTCTAAGGAAGTCTCTTAATTCTTAGATGTGTCCAATGCTTTGATCTCTCTTGCTAATATGGCAGTTTGACCTCCTGGATAAATCAAAACCTCCAGCAGTTTTGAGCTAACACAAGTCCAAAAAACCCCAAAATCTCATGCCTGACAGTCCTTCACCCCACGACATCAAGAGAAGGGGAAAAAATAAAACTAGTCAGGAATTTTCCCCAAAAAATGTTTGTTTGTTGGAAAATGTCAGTTTGTCAAAACCAAAACTATTTGAGAAAAAGAAAAGAAGCAGAGAGTTGAAATTGTCAAAACATCTTGTTTTAACATTTTTGAAATCAAAACTTTTATTTTCTTGAGTCAAAATGACTTTTTGTTCTGAAATCTTATACTAAAAAACCTAAAAATGTTTATTTTTTTAAAAAGGTCAAAATCTAAATGAAACATTTTGAAATGGTCAAAGCAGCATCTTTCAAGTGACCGGATCAGAACTGGTTTCAGATTATTGCACTGTGACAACGCTAAAGATTTCAGCTTTTTGCACCATTTCAAAAAGGGCCAAAATTCAGAATCTCAAACTCTTGTGGGAGGGATAAAATTGTTTTCTGCCCAGCGTTAGAGAAAACATTGACTGTGACTTCAAAAATCAGATAAATCTAGTAGAGGACCACAGCCACACGACAATAACTGGCTAGGCATATGGTGATTTCATGGTGTCATGAAGAGGGAGAGTTAAAGCACTTTGGTTGCCCTAATTGTTCGTTTCCATGCCTCCGCACCTTTGGGTTGCTTTTCAGTTTAACTTTAACTCTCAATTTCCTGGGTTTACAATGTCTGGTGGTAGGATAATTGCAACACCCCTGTAATGCATTTTACCTTAAATTACTGATATGTATTCTCAGCCTTAGCGCCATTTAACAAGTTTTGGCTAGAAACTGATATTATTGTCGCTGTTGTTGTTGACTGCACCCTGCTCTAACCATTAGACTCTGCTCCACTCCCAAAGCTGGGGAGAGACCTTAGGTGTCCTGGCTCCCAGCCCCCCTGCTCTAACCCACCAGACCCCACTTCCCTTCCAGAGCTGGGGAGAGACCTTAGGTGTCCTGGCTCCCAGCCCCCCTGCTCTAACCCACCAGACCCCACTTCCCTTCCAGAGCTGGGGAGAGACCTTAGGTGTCCTGGCTCCCAGCCCCACTGCTCTAACCCACCAGACCCCACTTCCCTTCCAGAGCTGGGGAGAGACCTTAGGTGTCCTGGCTCCCAGCCCCCCTGCTCTAACCCACCAGACCCCACTTCCCTTCCAGAGCTGGGGAGAGAACTCAGGAGTCCTGGCTCCCAGCCCCGCTGCTCTAACCCACCAGACCCCACTGCCCTCCCAGAGCAGTAGGCATCACGTCTTTTCCCAGACTTCTTCGTGTTAACAGAGATCTGCATGCTCAATCCAATGTTTCCTGCAGGCCTCACCTGTCCCCGGAATTCTCACTACGAGTTCTGTGGGAGCAGCTGTCCTGCCACCTGCCACAAGCCCTCGGCTCCAGACACATGCGAGGAGCCCTGTGTGGAAGGGTGTTTCTGCGACGCCGGATTCATCCTCAGTGGAGACCGGTGCGTCCCCATCGCGCAGTGCGGCTGTGTGCACCAGTGCAGGTACTACCAGAAGGGAGAAGAGTTCTATATCAGCGCCTCCTGCCAGGAGCGGTGCCGGTGCCAAGGCAACGGGGTCGTCGAGTGCCAGGCAGCCTCCTGCGGAGCCAATGAGGAGTGCAGGGTGGAGAACGGAGTCCTGGGCTGCCACCCCATGGAGTATGGAACCTGCATAGTCTCCGGTGACCCTCACTGCTTCTCATTTGATGGATGGGCCTTCGACATCCAGGGCTCCTGCGCTTACACCTTAGCCAAGGTCTGCAGCAGTGACCCCCGGCTGGTGGACTTCTCCATGGTGGTTGAGAACGAGAGCGCTGGTGGTGGCCGTGTGGCTCGGACAAGGGCGGTGGTGGTCTCCGTGAATGGTTACACCATCTCTCTGGAGAGGGGAAGGAAGTGGAAGGTGGCGGTAAGTCCCTGCTTGAGATTAGTCTCATTGAAGCCATGTGAGTGACTCACACCATTTGTGATCCTGACGTGTGTGTGTGTGTGTGTGTGTGTGTGTGTGTGTGTGTGTGTGTGTGTGTGTGTGTGTGTGTGTGTGTGTGTGTGTGTGTGTAACCAGGAAACCGCTGCTGAGTCCCCACTAGTGACGGGTGAATTTCCCTCTCATTGGCACAGGTGGGTGGAGAGCTCTACACCCTCCCGCTGACAATGGATGACGGGAAACTTCGGATCAACCAGGAAGGGAACAACATCATTGTCCAGTCTGCCTCTGGCCTCCAAGTCTTTTATGACACTGCCTCCTACCTCCTAGTGTCCATCCCCAGCACCTACAAGGGACACATGTGCGGCTTGTGTGGCAATTTCAATGGTGACAAAAACGATGACTTCCTGCTGCCCAATGGAAAGAGCACCCAAAGTTTGAGCGAGTTCGTCGCCTCCTGGAAGGTGCCTGTTGATGGTGCCATGTGCTCCGATGGCTGCGGTGAGAGATGTCCCGTCTGTGATGGGGCCCAGACAGCGCCGTACCAGTCCCAGAGCTCCTGTGGGCTGATCAGAGCCACCTCAGGTCCCTTCAGAGACTGTCACTCGCTGGTCAGCCCGGCCACGTACTTCAACCACTGTCTCCACGACATGTGTGCTACCAACGGGACGGGAGAGACCCTCTGCCAGAGCCTCCAGGCCTACGCGGCCGCATGCCAGACAACTGGGGTCAAGATCAGAGCCTGGAGAACCGCCTCCTTCTGCCGTGAGTTTACAGAGCAACCTACAGCCCTGGTCTTTCCATTGGCTTCATTTCAAGCCCATTAGCCCCCAAGGGATTTTTTTTCCTGATGGCAACTTAGAGCTCAGGTTTATTATATCTTGGAGTGTTTGTGGCCCCTCTGTAGCCACATCATCTGCAGCATGCCTGATTGCAATTTACGCACCTGTGTTTTTGATTGGTTTTGTCCAGCCAGACCACCCTTGGGTCAGATCTCCATGGGTCTTTGGGTCAGGACTGATAGAACGTCGGTGACCCAATGGGGGAAACACTGTCCTCTGGCTCTGAGTCCAATGTCTGGTGCTCTGGGACACTGCACTGCAGTAAATGCTACGGTTAAGCCATATCTGAGGTGATCCCACCACTGAGTCAACCCAGCGCAGCACCCAGCTCTGAGCTCGGTGGCACTGTACTAGACAATGTAACTATGTCTCCAGTGGAAATTATTTTTAAACCTTCACTCCATCCTCTTTCTCTCTTGCTTCTCTCTCTCCAGCCCTTGCCTGCCCACTCAACAGCCATTATGAGCTGTGCACCAAGTCCTGTGATTTCACCTGTGCTGGCTTGTCTGCCCCTGCTCAGTGCACCCAGAAATGCTTTGAAGGCTGCCAGTGCGACACTGGCTACATGTTCGATGGGGACGGGTGCGTGTCCATGGACAGGTGCGGCTGCATGCACGATGGACGCTACATCAAGGTGGGTCCTGGCTGTTCTGTGCAGTTGGTGCCCTCAGAGCCTTAGAATAACAGGGCAGAATTGGTAAAAAGTGTATGAGTTTTCTAAGAGTTTCCAGTGGATTCCAGCAATAGAGAACAGATTTCATTAGTATGCTTCAGTCTTCACGGCTGAGGATGTTAGGGAGATTCCCAAACCTGAGCCGTCCTTTCTAGGTAACAAATCTGAGGAATTGTCACAGACTGAAGTGTCACTAGAGGAGGTTTTGGAATGAATTGATAAACTTAACAGTAACAAGACACCGGGACCAGATGGCATTCACCCAAGAGTTCTGAAGGAACTCAAACGTGAAATTGCGGAACTATTAACTATGGTTTATAACCTGTCCTTTAAATTAGCTTCTGTACCCAATGACTGGAAGATAGCTAATGTAACGCCAATATTTAAAAAGGGCTCTAGAGGTGATCCCAGCATTTACAGACCGGTAAAAGGAAATTGTCTTACTAATCTATTAGAGTTCTTTGAAGGGGTCAACAAACATGTGGACAAGGGGGATCCAGTGGACATAGTGTACTTAGATTTCCAGAAAACCTTTGACAAGGTCCCTCACCAAAGGCTCTTACATAAATTAAGTTGTCATGGGATAAGAGGGAAAATCCTTTCATGGATTGAGAACTGGTTAAAAGACAGGGAACAAAGGGTAGGAATAAATGGTAAATTCTCAGAATGGAGAGGGATAACTAGTGGTGTTCCCTAAGGGTCAGTCCTAGGACCAATCCTATTCAACTTATTCATAAATGATCTGGAGAAAGGGGTAAATAATGAGGTGGCAAAGTTTGCAGATGATACTAAACTGCTCAAGTTAGTTAAGACCAAAGCAGACTGTGAAGAACTTCAAAAAGATCTCACAAAAGTGATTGGGCAACAAAATGGCAAATGAAATTTAATGTGGATAAATGTAAAGTAATGCACATTGGAAAAAATAACCCCAACTATACATACAATATGATGGGAGCTAATTTAGCTACAACTAATCAGGAAAGAGATCTTGGAGTAATTGTGGATAGTTCTCTGAAGACGTCCACGCAGTGTTCAGCGGCAGTCAAAAAAGCAAACAGGATGTTAGGAATCATTCAAAGAGGGATAGAGAATAAGACGGAGAATATCTTATTGCCCTTATATAAATCCATGGTACGCCCACATCTTGAATACTGCGTACAGATGTGGTCTCCTCATCTCAAAAAAGATATACTGGCCTTAGAAAAGGTTCAGAGAAGGGCAACTAAAATGATTAGGGGTTTGGAACGGATCCCATAAGGAGAGATTAAAGAGGCTAGGACTTTTCAGCTTGGAAAAGAGGAGATTAAGGGGGGATATGATAGAGGTATATAAAATCATGAGTGGTGTGGAGAAAGTGAATAAGAAAAAGTTATTTACTCATTCCTATAATATAAGAACTAGGGGACACCAAATGAAATTAATGGGCAGTAGGTTTAAAACAAATAAAAGGAAGTTCTTCTTCACACAGCACACAGTCAACCTGTGGAACTCCTTGCCTGAGGAGGTTGTGAAGGCTAGGACTATAACAGGGTTTAAAAGAGAACTAGATAAATTCATGGAGGTTAAGTATATTAATGGCTATTAGCCAGGATGGGTAAGGAATGGTGTCCCTATCCTTTGTTTTTCAGAGGGTGGAGATGGATGGCAGGAGAGAGATCACTTGTCCATTACCTGTTAGGTTCACTCCCTCTGGGACACCTGGCATTGATCACTGTCGGTAGACAGGATACTGGGCTGGATGGACCTTTGGTCTGACCCAGTATGGCCATTCTTATGTTCTTATGACAGACCTAGGTTTCATTTTTCCATCTTCATTTCCTGGTCTTTAATTTTGGTTTATGGTTCTCATTCTGTTCAGATGTCATTTCCGTGGCGTGTCATCACGATCTGTCATTGTTGCCCTCCTTCTTGACTGTGGTTGGTCAGCACCTTCTTCTGTTATCTTTTCCTTCTTTCTTTGGTCATCATGCTTATCCTTTATATGTTCCCCTCTACTTTGCCTGCCTTGTCTATTTAAATGTTAAGCTCTTTGGGGCGTGGGCTCTCTCACTGTATGTTTGTACAGTGTCTGGCACAATGAGGCCTCATTCTTGACTGGCCCCTAGGCACTACCATAATAAATACAAAATAATTGTCCTTGTTTCTTGAGTCATGTCCATTGTCTTTTGTCTTTTCCTTCTTTCTTGGGTCATTGACATTATTCCTTGTCTTTTCCTTCTTTCTTCGGTCAGCACTGACATCCTTTGTCTTTTCCTTATTTCTGTAAAAGTCACTATCATCCTTTAATTGCTTGTTTCCTTGATCTTCACAGTCATCCTTTGTCTTTTCCTTCTTCCTTTGATTGGTATCCTCTTTGGCTGACACCATCATCCTTTGAAGTTTCCGTGTTTCTTTGATCCTCACCATTCTCCTGTATCTTCTCTTCGTTTCTTGGGTCATTTCCTTTGTCTTTCTGTTCTTTATTTGGTCATTCTCGTCATCCTTTGTCTTTCCCCATCTGGTCTTTTGTCTCCTCTTGGTGAGAGTTTCCCTAGGTATTCTGACACTGTTGCTGTTGATCTTGGGAGGCTAATATCTGACCTAACAGAAAGTTTTAGAAAGTCTCTAAGGTGCCACAAGTACTCCTGTTCTTTTTGCGGATACAGACTAACACGGCTGCTACTCTGAAACCTTTTAGAAAGTTGTTTATTTTGGAATTTCCCTCAGTCCAGGGAGAATGTCATCTCCAGTGACTGCTCAGAGAAATGCACTTGCCACCCATCAGGTGGGCTCATCTGTGAGAAAAACAGCTGCACCACTGGCGAGATCTGCGTGCTCAGGGATGGGATGCGTGGATGCATGAAGCAGGAAGGCCGGTGCATGGTCTCTCCGGGCGCTTACCTCACCACCTTTGATGGTGCCAAGGGGAAAGTCCTCTACAGTGGGATGTACAAAGTGGCCTCGCTCTGTGACGAGAGCTCTCCTGCCTGGTTCAAGGTGGTGGTAGACATCAACAGTTGCACCAATGACGAAATACCAGCTTGTGCGGCCATCTTTGTCTTTTTCCGAGAAGCTCTTATCACTGTGAACAATAACATGGAGATCTGGGTAAGAGGGGACCGGGTTGGAACATGCTGAGCCAAGGGGGCAAAAGCTTCCTACATCAGTTGGAGCCCAAGTGAAAAATCCTTCACTCTGATCTAGTGTCTCCAAGGCCTTGATAAATATTAGTGAATTAATCCCCATAACCCCTACCTGGGACTAAAGTAAGGGGCAGGAGGGGGGAAATACCAGAGCTTGTTGGGAATTTTCAGACAAAATGTTTTTTTTCATCAGGAAATATCAATTTGTCAAAACCGAATCTGTTTGGGAGGGTCAATTTCAATAAATCTCCCAATTCAAAAAACTGTTGAAAAATTCGTAAAGAAATTGTTGAAACGTCCCATTTTTGACCTTTTCTAAATGACAAGTTTCAGTTTTCAGTTCAAAACAACTTCTCATTTAGAAATGTTAGTTAATTTATAAAAACAAAAAAAGTTTAAACATTTTTAAAAATCAAAATCAAAACGAATCATTTCAAAATTATGGAAATGAAACATTTCAGTTGATCTGATCCAAAACAATTTTCAGATTATCATGTTTTTTTTCAACATTTTGACTTTTCTTCCCATTTGAGGATGGCAAAAAATGTCAAAATCTCAATTATTTTCATGGGATGGGAAACAGCTCTAGAAAATAGAGATCCCTATGTCTGCTGAAAGAAAAGGACATGGCCCTATCTCTCTCTAGCTCTGTGAGCAGGGGGTTGGACTAGATGACCTGCTGAGGTCCATTCCAACCCTGATATTCTATGATTCTATGAAAGTACCCTTCCCCATTGCTCTCGGAGAATGCAAGGAGATCTCCCACTGTGGTTTCAATCTGCTTTGACCATTGAATGGGACAGGCCTTAGTATCCCCAGAAACTCAGGCATAAACTGATCAAATGTCTTGCCAAGGTCAAATAGGGAGTCAGCTGAGCAGTTGGGAATAGAACCCAGGAGTCCTGACTATAAGCTCTCCTTGCTCTAACCACCAGACCCCTCCCAGAACCCAGAACAGAGCCCAGGAGTCCCCCTGCAGCTGCATCCACTAGATCTTATTCTAGACCCCATTGACTTGTAACGGGGCCCATGGAGTCTAGCTCAGTCCCTGCTGCTCCATCTCACTCACCCCCACATTCCCCAGTTCTCCCCCAGGGGGCGGCGAGATGTATGGGCCCATGGTGCCCGGGCTCCAGCAATATTCAGGGCCCGGGGGCCCAGCTCCAACAATGTTTGGGGCCGGGTCTCTCCCCCGGCCCCACTTTCTGCCCCCAGAGCACCCCTGCCTCTCCCCTGCAGCTCCAGGCTGACTCTGCTCTGCCGGCTCCCAGAATCAACTGCTGCTGCAGGGTCCTAGTGCCCCCGTCCACTAGTGGCAGGGCAGCTGCCCTTCCCCTGCCCCTCCGCCTCGGACCCTTCCCTTTTCCAGCGGGACCCTCCACCAACACAGGGGGTCTCCCCACCCACGCTGGGCAAGGGGCAGCCCCATCCCCCACCCCCAATGAGGCTACAGTGAGGGGCAGCAGCAGGGGAGGAGGTGCACATGTGATGGACCCCCCCCCGGCACCCACCACAGGGGAGTCGAGGGGGCTTCTCCGACCTGAGAGGGGCCCTAGGAGCACGTGCAGTGACAGTGGTGTGGGGTGAGTGTGCTGCCAGGGGGAGAGGGGGGCCCCTGCCCCAGAGCTCACTGCTGCTGGTGCGCAGAGGGCTGGGGGAAGTTCTCCTCTGTCTGCACCTCAAACTCATCCCTAGCCCTGCCCCACCCCAGAGCCCGCACCCCCAGCCAGATTCCTCACCCCCCCCCGCACCTCAACCCTCTGCCCCAGCCCAACTCCACAGCCCTCACCCCTGCACCCCCTCCCATCCCCAAACTCCCTCCCAGAGCCTGCACCCCCTCCCCCTTCCCACACACCTCCTCCTGCCCCCAAACTCCCTCCCAGAGCCTGCACCCCTCACCCCCAGCCCAGAGCCTGCACCCAAACTCCATCCCAGAGACTGCACCCCTCACCCCGTCCTGCACTCCCACCCCTTGCCTCAGCCCAAAGCCTACACCCAAACTCCGTCCCAGAGCCCGCACCCCCACCCCCTTCCCACAAACCCTCTCCTGCCCCCAAACTCCCTCCCAGAGCCTGCACCCCTCACCCCCTCCTGCACTCCCACCCCTTGCCCCAGCCCAGAGCCTACACCCAAACTCCATCCCAGAGCCTGCACCCCCAACTCCTGCCCGAGCCCGGAGCCTGCACCCAGCACCCAAACTCCATCCCAAAGCCTGCACCCCAGACCCCCTCCCCCACCCAAACTCCCTCCCAGAGCCCAACCTCTCACCCCTTCTGCACCCAAACTCCCTCCCAGAGCCTGCACCCCTCCTGCACCCTAATCCCCAGCCCCAGCCCAGGGCCTGCACCCCAGACCTCCTCTCCCCACCCAAGCTCCCTCACAGAGCCTTAGGCAGGTGGGGGGTGGAGATTGCAGGAGCAGAGTTTTGGGGGGGTGGGTTCTGGGCACCACCAAAATTTCTACAAACCTGCCACCCCTGCTCTCCCCTGACCTCCCCATCTGTGCTTTCCAGGTGAATGGGCGCTCAGTGCAGCTCCCGGCAAAAGTCTCCGATGCTGTGTCTGTGATCAAGTCTCAGGGCGGCGTGGCCGTGGTCCAGGCCTCGGGGATGCAAGTTCTGTTCAGCCCCAGTGGGGAGGTGACGCTGAAGGTGGGCGAGAGCCTGGCTAACAAGCTGTGTGCACCCTGCGGGAACTTCAACGGCGACGTCTCCGATGACCTGCGGCTGCCCAGCGGGAAAATCGTGGGGAGCATCGCCGAGGTCATCGACACCTGGAAGGCCAGGGACTTTTTAGAATGGTGAGTGGCTCTGCAGATGCGGCTTGTTCAGTCAGTGCCTAGCAATGACTGCTTGTAGTTGGGATACAGAGTTGGGCTGTTGTATAAACCCTGGGTACTAGCAGAGTGTAGGGACAATCCTGTCCTGGGACTAGCAGGCTGTAGTAGAAGGGGATTCAATGGGGCTTCTCCATCTTTTTTGATACTGTCCACAGTGACTGACAGACAAAGGCAAGATGCTTCTCTGTCTGGTAAGTGACCTGCTCTTTCTAATACATCACGGCGTCAGCTCTGCATACATCTGATGGTTTAACTGGGCTGGTTTCATCAACTCTAATTGCTTTACAATAAAGTTTTCTGTGATTTAATTTCCTAGGTTTTTATTAATGGGTCGGAGGCTGGGCAAAAGGTTGGAATTGATCTATGAAGGGAATAAAAGGGAGAATAGAGCCAACCCATTTAATCGTAATTGTCTTTTTGACCTAACTAGAAATTTCCATGGACAATTTTTGCTTTGGTCAAAATTGTTTGGGTAATTTAGGAAAAATGTTCGAAACTAACCTAACTGAAACATGATTAAAAAGGTTATTTTGTTTGGAGGCCATTTTTTCCCGTTTGGTTATTTCATCCCTTTCTGTTCCTCTTCTACTGGAAAAATGGGGAAAAAGGGAGGAGTAAAAAAACAAAAAGTTTGCATTTGAAATGGAATTAAAAAATTTGAATTTTTTCTTTGAAAAAATTCCCAGAAATTTTTTGAAACAAAATGTGTTTCTTTTGTGATTTTTTTCATTTAAATTAAAATGTAATTTTAGTAGGAGAGCCCCTGATGACAGATTATTTTATTCATCAGCAATAGGACATCAACAAACCTCTTTCCCATTGTAGGGTAAAATCAGATGGAATAGCATAGACCCTGACAGAGAAATCTTATATGTTCACCTAGTCCCTCAAGCTTATTTGCACATAGTCCATCATATCTAGGGGCATAGGACTGGACAGGACCTCCTGGGTCATTGAGTCCAGTCCCTGCTATCACAGGCCACCATGTCCTATAATTCCGGTCATAAATGTATTAAACTCCATCTTACACTAGTTAGGTTGTTTGCCCTCATTTCTTCCAAAACATCACTCTCCTAGAAATCTCCTACTATTTTCGAGCCTAAATTTGTTCATGTCCATTTTATCCCCATTTGTTCCGGTGCCAATATTGTCCTTTATCTTCAATAGCTCCTCCCCCTCCCTGATGTTTAGTCCTTGATGCATCTACAGAGGGCAATCATATATATCCCCTCTCATTCTGTGTTTTAAGCTAAAGAAACCAAGCTCTTTCAGTCTCTGCTCATAAGATAGGCTCCATTCCCCCTGATCATCCTCACACCCATCTTCTGCACCTGTTCCAGTTTGAACTGATCTTTCCTGAGCAGGGGTAACCAGAATTGGACACAGTATTCCAGATGAAGTCTTCCCAATGCCTTATACAATGGCGCTAATACTTCCCAGGTTTATGTGCATGACCCATCAGCATCAGTATTAGTAATGGAATGTCAAGTCGGAGATGGTATTATCTCAATGTATGGCATTTATGAGCTCATTCCTGGTATTGGGTCCAGTTCAGAGGACCACACTTGAAAAAGAGATGCTGACAACTTGAAAAGGTTCAGAAAAGAGCTACAAGAGAAGAGATGGGCGGGAAATACTTCCTGCCCTGCAAAACTTCTCAAGATTTAAAAAAATTTCCCATACCACATTGAGAAAAAACCAAGACCTTTAAAAGTGTTTCATGGAGAGAAAGCTTCTCCCTAGAATACCCAGTAGCCTGGGGGTTAAGACACTTGCCTGCAAAATAGATGACCCCCGTTCAAGTCTCCGCTCTGTCGTTCTCCAGCATCCTAGGTGACTGCCCTCCCCACCAGGCTCTTGGCTATTCTGGGGCGGATCTTTTTCTGGTTTTGGCCAGAAATTCCATCCTGGACCTGAGAAAACTATCTCAACAAAAAATGTGTTGTTACTTGTTCATTCCCATGAAAAGTTTTGGTTTTGGCCAGTCGGCATTTTCTGAAGAAAACCTGTTTTGTCATAAAATCCCTGACCAGTTCTGCACGAGAATGATCCACAGTCAGGAAATCCCACCCTAGAGCGAGAGACTAAAGGAGCAGTATCTATCTCACTTATCCAACAAAGGCTAAGAGGTGACTTAATCATGGTTTGTAAGGACCTCCTCTAGAAGGAGGAGATTTTTGACCAGAGAGGGCTCTTTGATCCGGTAGAAAAAGGCAGAATGAGATTCAGGGGTTGAAACAAGACAAATTTAGGCTAGAAATAAGGCACACATTTTAACAGTGAGCAGAATTAACTGTTGGAACAGCTGACCTAGGGATGGGACAGACTGTCCTTTACTTGCAGTCTTTGGGTCAAGACTGGAAGTCTTTTTAAAAGCTATGCTATCGCTCTAACAAGAAGTTATGGGACTGATGGAAAAATTACTGGGTAAGATTCTCTGGCGAGTTCTAGCCAGATCAGACTAGATAATGGCCCTAGAATCTATGAATCATGCTTATTTGTACACATGCTTATGCACACAGAGTGTATCTATTTTACAAGCATACACCCATTGTGCTTTTACACACATGGCCCATCAAGCTTATGTGTACGGCACATAACTTTTAGATGCATGAGCATACGATGTATCTGTGCAGCACTTAACGTTTATCCAGTGGTTCATAAAAGTTCAGTTACGATGAAAAATGGCGAAAAATTATCAGAAATCCAGCCCCCTCCCCAATTTATTTGTTACCACAAATCTATTCAAGATAAACCTCACTAGTAAATCTTGCATGGATAGACAACTTGTTTAAAAGATTTGTCAACAAAGAAAGATTCCAAGGACAGCTTTTAGCAAGAGTACAATTTCAAAGGCTTTTGATTAGAAATACACTGTACGTAGAGAAACCAAACAAAAGCGTTACAGAAAATTCAAACTACACTAAAAGAACTTTATGTTTCCACAATCAAACCCTCAAAAAGTTAGGAAATGCCAGTATTAAGGTTGCCTATGTAATCTTAATTCAGTCCCCTTGTGCACATGCATTAGGATCTTTAATTCCATGATCACCACAATTTGTACCCGGTCTTTCAATGCCCAGATTGGACCTGCTCAGGGATGAATCAGGGTTGTGTAGTGATAGAGGCTGTTGTCTGTAGGACCCCTGGCCTCATTGATGGCAGAAGTTGGAAGGTGTGCACTATTTGAAGGGTGTGTTTAGGCCTACCCAAAACTAAAGGCCCTCCCCCTCGACCACTATGTCCAGGCTCCAATTAATTACGGGGGATTGGAAGATTTATAGAGCATGAGGCAGGGGACTGAAGGAAAAGAACAGAGGGTCTTGTGGTGTGAATGCTGCCCCAGAGAACTGGATTCTATCCCTGCCTCTGCCTATGTGATGTAAGCCACTTAACCCGTCGTTCTCCTAGGGGGTCACTAACTCCGGGTTTCTCATTTTCTGGGTGTCTGATTTGAGACCTTGGGTCTGATTTGCAGAGGTGCTGCACACTCCCAACCGTGACTGAGGTCAAGGGCAGCTGGGCTTTGACCGTAGACAGAGCTATGGAAATGCTAAGTACTCTGGAAAACCATCTCAAATTGGGCATCCAGAATTAGTAGACACTTTAGTAGACACTGGGGGCGAGGGAGGAGGGGTGGCTGGGGAGCAAGATGGCACCAGTGCTAAGAGGGCATCTGGTCACAAGGGTTGGATGTGGGGTTACACCACCTATTCAGGGAACTGGGATCGTCTGCCTCCCAAACTGGACCAAACTGGTGCAGAGTCCTGGGGGTGGGAGGGGAAGCAGTGCCAGAATCTTTGCCTCCCCTTCCTGGGGCGAGCTGGGTAGACAGAGCCAGCTCAGGGGCGTGGGGAGAAGCAGAGCGGTCTAGGCGGCCAAGAGAGTCCCAGGAGGACGTACAGAGGGACTCTGTTACAAGGAGGCAGCCAGGGCATCCGTCCCAGCTCATGCCCGGACGTGTTTTCTCTTCTAGCCACGCTTCTAACATCGTGTGAGCTGACCTGGAAGCTCCGTTGGTCCCTGCACATTAGACGGCGCCAGCGTGGGTTTGGCCCAGGAATTCCCACTACACAGAGTGCTGGAGGCAGGTGGGACTCACCGGGCCATGTGTGTGGCTGAAACCCTGGGCTGATGTTTACAGAGCTGTGTGAAGGAATTGGGTGCACCACGTTCCCAGTGATGTAGTGGCTGTTATATAGGTGTGCATCCCTGCCTGCCCTGCCCATTTGTTTATGAGTATGTGCCCTCTCTAGAGACTAGCCCAAAAAGATAAATAAAAGCTCCAAGTTTAGGGAGAACTGGTGGTAATTCTCTTTGTGCTCAAGTGACAGAGGCCTATTTTTGGAGCTGAAGATCCCAAGTTCTGCTTCCCATGCTTGGCTAACAGCCGGCATCTCTGGTGTCTGTCTGCAGTCAGCCCTGGTTCAGTAAAAGTAGTCCATCACAGAAGGTGTAGTTCATCACATGACAGGTAGCTAGAGAGAGGAGGATAGAACAGGCGAATCAGGAGATCTGGGTTCTTTTTATGGTTCTGCTTCGACTGACTGTGACTTGTAGAAATTGCTTAACATCTGTGCCCCAGGGACTGACTACAGAGAATATTTCAGTGATCTACTTTGTCTTTTGAAGTAAAGTACCTGCTGAAGAAAAGCATTATATATCTTTTTCATCAAGCCATACATTGTACAAATACGTTTATAGTTATAAACTGACAACTGCTCTAAATATCAGATATTAAAGCAATACCCTAATTAACTCTTTCTGATCCTTTCATCATCAAATATTGAAGTGCCAAACATTAATTAAACAACAGAACACCCTTGTGAAGTAATTAATTATTATTAACCTCATTTTGGTGGAGTGAGTGTAAGTGGTGTAAGGGAAGTCAGTGACAGAGGTGGGAACTGAATTCAAGTTTTGACTTTCACACCCCTGCTCTAGCTACTAAAAAACACTGATAGGGTCTTAAGACATTTTGTGTTACTGACTACAGGTTAACGGATCTTACTTTTAAAAATAAAACTGCTCCATGGATGTGATATCTCAAACTTTACTTAGCACATACTACGTAGATATGTAATACTACTATGTACAAAAGGGCTTAGTTACCTTAAGTTCCTTTGGCCCTTTGTCATTCACTCTAATTCCCTTAGTGTGGTATGCTACATGAAATGCTGTAGCAAGAGTGTCTCTCTTTTGGCTTTTTAAAACATACAATTAAGCACTGGTCTCTGCTGCTGTGGGTCTTAATTTGTATCTGATGTGATTTCTACATTCTTGCCAGAAAGCACCACATATGAGATTGCCAAACATGATGGGTGTGATCAAAGACATGAGCCCAGCTAAACATTAGTGCCCTGCCTTAGCTGTTCTGAAAGCCAGAGGTGCATGGTTCTGCAGTGATTACAAGGAAACTGTTGAAGTAGAAATTATTGCCATGGAGCTGCTGTCCCAGAGGTTTCAGGAGTGTTCCAGAACTTGGATGGTGAAGGAGATGGATTGTCATGGCTGGATTCTTAGGAGGGGTTTTTCCTCAAAGGGTTCAGTTGTCTGGTGTGTTGGGAGCTGTTATTTCCACAAGTGCTTGGCCTAATTTGTGCCCACAGCTTCTGCAAGCAGTGGCTGGTAAAGAGCCTTATCTGCCAGAACCGAGGTCATGTAATAGATGATTCTGCTTCTTTCTGTGCAGGAAAGTAAGTACAGATGTTCATTTAGTCTAGTCACAAAAAACGGTGTGGAGCAGACAGGTATTCTCTCCATTTTAAAGATGGATAAACTGCGGCACAGTGAGAATTAATACTGATAAATAGCCTATTAAATATCAAACATTAAATGTATCACCTTTTTATTTCTATGCAACACTTTTTATTTATCTCATGTAATAGAACTGTCATATTCACATGTACATTAATATCAATGATATAATGCTTCCCTCTCTTAGTTTCTCCAAGTCTTTCTCCCAGTATCCTCGTTTATTATTTATTTATACTCTTTGAAAAGAACACAGAAAACAAGAAAAAACTTGTCTATTTTATTTATCTATCACAACTTAATATTTGTCAAAAAAGAACATGAAATCCCTGCTAGCACAGTATGAACTGTCATACAGAGCTAGTAATTTCACAGGCTGTTAGTACTGCTTCCTCTCTCTAGTTTTTAAATTCTTTTTTCTGACTCTACATTGTTTTTAGTTTCTAATTTTATTTTCACTTTTTTGTCACTTTTGCAGAGATATGCACATGACCCCTGAAAGCACATATTTGTTGTAGTTGTGTGCTTTTTCAGATAGCCAAGTCATGTGTAACTCACAGAGTGATTTTGTGTGGTAACATGCTGAAAAACTTAACACATTTTAATTCAGCAACAAACTAAACAGAATGACTGATGGCTGTGGAGGTGGGAAGATGGCAGAATGCAACTCATTCATCAGAATAGCTCGATATTCATAGATTATAAACAAATGTTCTCTATTACTAACTGCTGTTGGCAAGAGATTTGTGTATCTGGCAATGTGGGCATCATGGCAAATTTTAGTAAAAGTCATAGAAAGGTCATAGTTATGTTAAAAATAACCAAATTTGGTTGTATCCAAATTAACTCCTTTAACTTTATAACAATAGTATTCATCAGATACCTTCTCCCTACCAAAGCACTCACCATACAGTACAACTGTATTGTTCAGTTACATTACATATTTATGTATGCACACGTGTGTGTGTGTGTGTGTGTGTGTGTGTGTGTGTGTAAATAAAATTAAAGCCTTTCCGAAAAATAGAAATGTAATTTCTAAGATATAAACAATTTTGATTGAAAAAGATGTTGAGAAGATAACAATCCAGAAGAAAAGATGGGAGAAGGATTTGGAGAAAGAAATTGATCTGCACGAGTGGGTATATGTGTGGGAAAGGGGATATACATCTTCAATTTGTGTAGCTCATAAATAAAATTTATATAAATTTAGTGTGTAAATGACATTAGACTTCAGTTCAGATCCATCATATTGTTGCTGCTAGAGAAAAGCTCTGTTAGAGAGATTGTGGGGGAAATGGGAACATACTTGCACATGTGGTAGTTGTGTCCAGGAATTAGAAAGTTTTGAGAGGAAATTATTAAAGAGATCCATCTTATGACAAAATGCTGGCTTCTTAGAGATCCCCTGACCCCCTTACTTAATGCTCCAGTAAAGGATCTGTATTTTAAACAGAATGACAAAGTATTTTCTTCTTATTGCTAGCAGCTAGACTTTGTATTGCACATTACTGGAGAAATGTGACTCCTCCTCCTATGGAATTGTATTATATAAATAGGGTGTGTTATATAAGAAAGTAAAATGTGGGCTGTCCGTGTAGAGGAAAAGCTTTCACACCAAGTACTTACACAAGCGAAACTTCAGAAAGAGGATTGGTTTTTAGAAATTTGGTCATCCTTTTTAACACACTCAGAGGAGGAGAACTCAGTCAGCAAACCAGAATCTTTAGCCAGGTTCTCTGAATATTAATCTGATCCCAAATAAGTAATAAATAATGTATTAGTATGATTACAACCAATAATGTAACTTTGCCTTAATACAAAAAATTCAAAAATACAAATACATTAAAAGAACCAAAATACTGACAGTTTTTCCAGCACTTATGGAATAAACTTGTCTCCAGTGATTTCAGGAAGACCAGGATGAAATGGTTAGGTCAGATCACCAGTGGTATAAGAACAGTAAGAAAAATTGTATGTGCAGTGCTAAAAGTGGTGAGCTCTGGACTCTTTCCTTTTCCTAGAAACACTTCTTGGTACAGTAAATCCTCACTTAAAGTTGTCCCGGTTAACATTGCTGATCAATTAGGGAACATGCTTGTTTAAAGTTATGCAATGCTCCTTTTAACGTCGTTTGGCAGCTGCCTGCTTTGTCCACTGCTTGCAGGAAGAGCAGCACGTTGCAGCTAGCTGGTGGGGGCTTGGAACCGGGGTGGACCAGCAGCCCACCTATCAGCTCCCTACTCCCCTAAGGTCCCTGTGCTGCAGCCGCCCAGCAGGCTATCAGTTGCAGACTATCAATTGCCAGCAGTTCAGCTGTCCCTTCCCCCACTGCCATGTGCTGCTCCTGCCCTATGCCTTGAGCTGCTCCCAGAGACTCCTGCTTGCTGTGCGGGAAGGGGGGCTAATGTCAGGGTGTCCCCCTCCCCCCTGCTGCTGCACCCCACTTACCCCTTCTCCATATAGAGCAGGGAGGGGACACCGGCAGAGAGAGACAGAGAGTGCTTGGGGCTGCAGCTGCTGTCTCAACTTCCTGATCCACTTAAAAAGACAGTGCACTTAAGAGTGGGTCAGCTTACTTAAAGGGGCAGTGTGCCCCTCTCTCTCTCTCCCACAAACAAGGTGTGTGTCTGTCTCTGTCTGCTGTGCTGTCTCCCCTCCCTCCTGTTCGTGCTGCCTTGTGTGAGAGGCTACATTAACAACAATGTGTTAACCCTTGAGGGCTCAGCCGAGGGCTAGTTCATCATTTAGCAGCAAGGCATTCCCTGGGAAATATCCCTCCCTCTTCCACCCTCTAACTTCACCACCTCAACCAAGTTTCACAATCATCATAGCTGTGAACAGTATTAAATTGTTTGTTTAAAACGTATACTGTGTGTATATCTATGTAATATATAGTTTTGTCTGGTGAAAAAAATTTCCCTGGAACCTAACCCCCCCTATTTACATTAATTCTTATGGGGAAATTGGATTCGCTTAACATCGTTTAGCTTAAAGTCGCATTTTTCAGGAACATATCTACAATGTTAAGCGAGGAGTTCCTGTACACTTTGCGCCTAGAAAGTGATGGCCATTCATATGTAAGCATTTGTTAACAGTTCTTGCATCATGGCATCTGAGATTATTTCTTGGCATCTGTTAACTTTTAGTACCTTCTTGGATATGTAGAAAAATAGAAGCAATAAAAAATTCTATTTGGACAATTCCTAGTGTAAGCAGAGTCAGGATGAGCTCTACCCTGACATCTGGTGGTGAATTGTGGCGAGTGTGGAAAAGAACTCCAGGGGCTGATCTTGTTTGCATAGGCACACCCACCCGCCTGGCATGAAACAACAGCAACTGAAAGTGATTACTTTGGCTGGTGTGGGATCCCCAGTTTCTCTGTTATTGGGGCAGGAAGAATAACGTTTTGTTACCCTGATTCTGTGAATCAAGGCCAGTGGAACTGTTGTATGACAGAAGGACTGAGTGAGTCCTTCACCATTACCTAAGTAGCACTTGCTTGACAAGGGGTATGGGTTACAAAACCCAGTGAATTGAGAAAGGATGGTATTTATATTTGATGGCATGGGCTGCCTCTGATGGCTTGAAACACCAATTGCGCCTTTCCTCTCTCCAGTGTTGACTATCAGAGCTAATTTTGATTCTATTAGGAGTCTAGTTACAGACTGCTGAGCTGAATTTGCCTTGGGCCAGCAGTGGGGCTCCCCTACTCTGAGCTGAATACTATACTAAGAGCTGAAATCACAAAAGAGTTAAAGTCATTAAGTGCTGTGTTAACCAGTGGGGGAGCCTGAAGCTATATTGCTAAGCAGCTGGCAGAACAATTTGTGGGGACAACTGGAGGAGCAGCGAGTGGTGCGGAGCCTTGCGGGGACGGCTGGAGCGGCTCACAGGTCGGTGAGCAGAGCAGCTCGTAGAGAGGAGCGGTTTGTGGGATGGCAGGAAGTGGACTGGCTTGTGGTGAAGGCTGCGGCAGAACCCCACGGAGAGATAGATAGCCGGCCGGCCTTGGATCATGTGAGGTGCCCCTTAACACCCTGTGTGCCCCCCTTTTACTCTGGGGCTGCACTGACCAGGGACAGAGACTTTGGGGGTTGTTGGACTTTGGGGACTCTGGGTGATTTTGGGGTTGCTGGATTCAAGAACCAAAGGGAAAGGACACAGCCCAATTTGCTGGGGTGGGTTTTTTGCTCATGGTTTGTGTTAGGAATCCTGTTTGTGGTGTTTTCCCAATTTAATGCTGATGTCGTTTACCTCATGTTATTAAACATTTTCTGCTACACTCAGACTCCGTGCTTGCGAGAGGGGAAGTATTGCCTCTTAGAGGCACCCAGGGGGTGGTATGTAATTGTCCCAGGTTACTGGGTGGGGGCTTGAGCCGGTTTTGCATTGCGTTATTGAAACGGAACCCCTAGATACAGAAACTGGTCCTTGTTGCTGCCAACTTAGATGGGCAGAAGGGTTACACTAGCAAGGCAGCAACAAAATGGAGGATTGTGAACAATCCGGACAAGAAGGGCAATAAAGAAAGCAGACAAATAAATGCAACTGTGATGGGGTGTTCACCCCACACTTTCCTTGAAAGGGTTAATGCAGACTGAGAAGCGGGCTAATTAACCCAATAGGCCACAGTGGAGAGGAATCAGGTGACTAAGCAATCCACTGATTGAATGAGGAAGCCAGATGAGGAGGGGATTATAAAGGCTGGAAATTGGCAGCAAAGGAGGGGAAAGTCTGTAGTCACTCCCTGGGAGAAGGGAGGTGTGTTTGGGCTGGCAAACCCAGTGAGAGGAGAAGCCAGGACAGGGCTCAGGGAAAGGCAGTAAGGCCTAGAAGGGAACAGGCTTTGATTGCTGGCTAGAGAGTCCCTGAGCCAGAACCAGTGTAGCGGGCTGGCCCGTGTTTCCTTGCCAGCCATTGACGGAGTGGCACTCCAAGCAGCGGCGGCTCCGGGCACCAGCACTCCAAGCGCGTGGCTGCCGGTCGCCGTGGGGGTAGCAGTCAGGCTGCCTTCGGCGGCATGCCTGCGGGAGGTCCGCCGGTCCTGCGGATTTGGCGGCAATTGGGCGGCGGGTACGCCGAAGCTGTGGGACCGGCGGACCTCCCGCAGGCATGCCTCCGAAAGCAGCCTGCCTGCTGTGCTTGGGGCGGCAAAAAAGTTACAGCCGCCCCTGACTACAAGGCAGTGAATGGGAAGACTGCTTAGGACTGCTGAAGGAAGTCTTTGGTACCCCAGGAGAGGAAAACAAGAAGACTGACTGGCATAAAGAGGCAGCAACAGCTCCTACTGTGATAGAGGGGATGCAGACTCAAAGAGAGGTGGAGAGACAGTGGGCAACTGCAGAAAGAGGTGATGCTCTTGCAAGCTCTTCTCCAGAACCTCCAAGAGGAGGTGCCATCTTAGCGGTGTGTGGAGCCCCTCATCACAGCATCTTTTATTTATTTAAAGAAATAGTATTCTTCTTCAAGTGCTTGTTCATGTCCATTCCAATCAGGTGTGTGCGCGCCGCGTGCACGCCAGCCAGAAGATTTTCCCCTTAACAGCGTCCGTAGGGTCGGCCTGGTTGCCCCCTGGAGTTGCGCCTTCCTGGCGCCCAATATGCAGCCCTGCTGATCCGCCACCCCCTCAGTTCCTTCTTACCGCCAGTGACGGCTAGCTGGAACAACTGTTGCTCTTGCATTGCAAGTGTTTTTGGCAGTGTCCACTTCAGTTTCCATAGTTTAAATAGTTAATTATTAGTCATAGTTGTGGTAGTTGTTAAGAGTTTTTGGGGTTCCCCCCCCAAACAACGTTTTCCCTGGTTCTGGGGTATGCCCCAGTCCCTAGGTTTCAAACTCTGCGAGGACTGTGGCAAGTTTATGCCCAAGAGTGACCCGCACTCTTCCTGTCTACGGTGCCTTGGGGAGAGCCACCAGAAGGACAAGTGCAGAATCTGCAAGGGATTTCACCCTAGGACCCTTAAAGACATCAAAGGCTGAAAAGCCTGCTAATGGAAGCGGCACTCCAAGTGCAATCCGACTCGGGGTTGGCAGAATCCACGCCGAGCACTTCCTCGTCGGTCCACAGTGCTCCGGTGCTGTCGATGCACTAGCCGGTGCCGAAGAAGGACGCTAAGGACTCACGGCACTGCCACGGCTCCGCCCAAAAGAAACCTTCTTCTGTCTGGCACCGTTCTCAGTCCCCGGTGTCACAGAAGAAGAAAAGGCTGCATAGGGGCCGCTCTCCCCCTCCAAATACCAAGGGACCTGCAGCATCAAAGCACATTAAGAGCCAGGCCACCTCGTCTCTCCCACCTTCCAGGGTCTCGTTGACTCCTGCCCCATCTCGGGTACAGTTGAGTCTGAACCCCTCAACGGTACCCGGACTGCCAAGGGGATCACCTCCGGCTCCCCTCAACGCCAGAGGCATTTGAGGCAGCCTAGGACCTTATACATCTCACGGTGCCTTCCTCCCTGCAGAGGAGAGACAAGTCACCAGTGACTGCGGCCCCAGTTCCAATCAAGGGGCAAACCAGCGATGATAGGGCGCCAATCACCATCTTCGGCGCACCTCTCCCCGGCATGGCCCACCCACGCTGGGGAGCTGCACTGCTCTCCGGCGGCCCAGAGTACTACTCCTCCGTGGTCCTCCTACTTGGAGACCTCGGAGTCGGAATCCTACTGCTCCGATAGGACCAGAAGCAGGAGGTCCAGATCCCGCCACAACCAGCCCTACCCTGCACCGTGGCCTCCATAGTGTCAACCTTCGATGCAGTGGCCCTTTTGAGTGAGCAGGGCCCGCTGCCAGACCTCTCCTCCTCATCCTTCCCTGATGAAGCTGTGGCGGGGACGTCGATGGCCCCAGCTTTGGAGAATAACAGGGTCCTCCAACAGCTCTTATGTTGCATTGCCCAGAACTTGGGCATACAGGCAGAGGAGGTGGTGGAGGAATCCGACCCAGTTGTTGACATCCTTGCGCCCTCTGGACCCTCTCATATCACCTTGCCCTTAATAAAGATGATTACAGAGACAACGAAAACCCTATGGCAGACCCCTGCATCTCTGGCCCCTACGGCCAAGAGGAATGAGAGGTGGTACTTTGTCCCTTCTAAGGGATATGAACATTTGTACATCCACCTACCCCCCGACTCCCTGGCGGTTGATGCAGCCAATCAGCGAGAGTGCCAAGGCTACCAGGGCCCCTCCCCTAAGAATAGGGATCCAAAAAGACTAGACCTTTTGGGCAGGAAGGTCTATTCCACTGGGGGCACTATAGCTCCGCATTTCAAATCAACAGGCCATTGTGAGCAGATACACACACAGTATGCGCTGCGATTGCCAAGTTTGCGGAGCTCCTGCCGCAGGACTCTCGCACAGAGTTCTCGGCATTAGTGGAGGAGGGAAAGCTGGTCTCCAATGCGTCCCTACAGGCGACATTGGACGCAGCTGATGCAGCCTCACGTCCAATGGCCACGGGGGTTGTAATGAGGAGGAGTTCCTGGTTGCAGGTCTCTGGTCTGCCCCATGAGGTCCAACAAACAATCCAGGACTTCCCCTTCGAGGGTTTGGCCCTCTTCTCCAATAAGACAGATAAAAGACTCTATAGTCTGAAAGACTCAAGGGCCACCTTCAGATCTTTGGGGCTCCATACCCCCGCCAGTCAACATAGGCATTTCTGGCCGCAGCCTCCCTCAAGCTCAGAACCGTGAGGACGCTCCTTGTAGGAGGAATAGGAGTGGTAGAAGAAGGCAGCACCCCTCCTCAGGCCAGGGCTTGGGCCAGCCCAAGCCACCGCCCGGCCCCAGACCAGCCTTTTCAGGGTGTGATCGAGGATGGTACACCAGTGCTGGAACTGGATCCAACCTTACTTACCTTTTCGTCCCAACTATCCCCTTTCTACCGTCCATGGTCCCATATCACTTCAGACCGCTGGGTGCTCCACACAGAAGAAAGGGGATATTCCATCCAATTCTGTGCCCTCCCACTCTTCCACCCCTCTTCCCATCTCTCTTCAGGGACCCCTCTCATGAGCAACTTCTTATACAGGAGGTGCACTCGCTCCTCTCTGTAGGGGCAGTGGAAGAGGTTCCTCGGGAGCAAAGGGGCAAGGGCTTCTACTCCCAGTATTTCCTAATACCGAAAGCCAAGGGTGGGCTCAGGCCCATCCTAGACCTGCAAGAACTCAACAAGTTCATCAAAAAACTCAAGTTCCACATGGTTTCTTTGGCCTCCATTATCCCCTCACTGGATTCAGGAGACTGGATGCCGCCTTCGACTTGAAGGATGCATACTTTCACATAGCAATAATTCCACCCCACAGAAAATACCTCAGGTTTGTGATGAACAACAGCCACTATCAGTTTATTGTCCTCCCATTTGGCCTGTTGGCGGCATCTCGGGTGTTCACCAAGTGCGTGGCAGTCGTGGCGGTGTTCCTGTGTAAGCAGCAGGAACAGGTGTTCCCGTATCTCGATGACTGGCTGATCAAAGGCCACTCCAGATCTCGAGTGGAGGCGCAGGTTGGCCTCATAAGAAGGACGTTTGATGAACTGGGTCTCCCTCTAAACGAGGCCAAATCGACACTCTCCCCTGTACTGAGGTTAGAGTTGATAGGGGCAGTGGTAGACTCGACTCAAGCAAGGGCATACCTCCCAGAAGCCAGGTTTTGGTCACTGGGCGACATAATACGGGGCCTCAGGCAGTTTCCCACCACTACAGCAAGGAATTGCCTGAAACTGTTGGGGCATATGGCCACTTGTACCTACGCAATACAGCATGCCAGACTCAGGCTTCGCCCGCTTCAGTCATGGCTAACGTCAGTATATCGACCAGTTCGAGACGCTTTAGACAGTATCCTAACCCTGCCTTGCCCGATACTAGACTCCCTCCTGTGGTGGCTCAACCAGGCAGGGGGTCCTGTCCTTGGCCACAGGCTGTCATGTGTGGCCTTGGTATAGTGCTGTGGCGCTGAGGATCCCAAAGTGCCTTAGAAATGTGGTTGGGGATGATTGGCTCTGTCATACAGAGAGGGAAACTGAGGCACGGAGCTAGGCGGGTGCCTGAGTGGAGCTTTACAGTGAGTCAGGGTCAGGATGCACAAGACCTGACCCTCTGAGCACCCTCCTCCCCTATGAGTGCTGGAAATAGAAGCCAGGAGTCCTAGCTCCTCTGCTGTAACCCACTAGACCCCCCACTCCCCTCCAGAGCTGGGGATGGAACCCAGGAGTCCTAATTCCCAGCTGTTTTCATTAGGAATATTCCACTTGGGAGCAGGAAGCAATTACATGATTTTAATCCATTACTTCCATACTAAGGTGATGGGAAATATAGACGAAAACAAAGGTAGATGTTATCTAAGTTGATTAGTTAGGTAGAGAGATTTACTAAATGCTTAATTCAGTAGTTTAATTGTATAAGGACTAAATAACTGTAAAAAGAACTTCATAACCCTGTAGTAAGGACTGAGGAACCATCTAGTGACGAATGAATAACCATGTAGTAAGCACAGAGCATCTATGCAATAAGGACTGAGTACTAATGTAGTAAGAACTGAGTAACAATTTAGTTGAGTAAGGAAACAATTTAGAGTGAGTAAGGATATAGTAAGAACTGAGAAACAATGTAGTAAAGACTGGATAGCCATCTAGTAGGGAATGAGTAGCCATGTAGTAAGGACTCAGTAACCATCTGGTAGGGAATGAATAACCATGTAGTAAGCACAGAGCATCTATGCAGTAAGGACTGAGTAGGAAGGACTGAGAAGCCATCTAGTAAAGAATGATTAACCATGTAGTAAGGACTGTAACCAAGTAGTAAGGACTGAATAGCCACATAGTAGGGACTAAGGCCCAGCTTTGCAAAGGTATTTAGGTGGCCAATGTTGCAGAGAGGCGCAAGTAGGACTTACCAAGTCTTACACAGGTTAGGTGCCTGCAGCTCATGGAAGGTCAGTGGGAGTTAGGCACCTAGCTCTGGCACTTTTGTCAAGCCCAAGAGGCACCTACCTGCATTCAGGTGCCTAAATACCTTTGGAAATCTTGTCCTAAGTAGATGTGTAGTCATATAATTATCATCCCTAGCTCTTAGTAGCCTTTGTCATCAGTCAGTCTCAAAGTACTTTACAAATGAGGTATCGTGGGGAAACTGAGTCACGGGGAGGGTAAGGGACTTGCCCATGGTCACCCAGAAGGCCAGTGGCAGAGTTGGGAATAGAACACAAGTCTCCTGAGGCTCTGTCTAGAGGCTTTATCCTCTCGTGAATGACAAGCCAAAATACAGAGACTCTGTGTAGTAGAGACTGTGTCACCATGTGGTAGGGATGGAGTAACCATGTAGTAGGGACTGAGTAACTGTGTAGTAAGTTCCCCAGAATGCAGATCCTGGCCAGTAACATGTTATGCCCCATGGTGTCTCAGCAGATCACACAGATACTCACGGGCATTGTGCAGGTAGTTTTCAGCATCATCTTCACCCTGGCGAATGAGCACCAGCTAATAGCGATACATGTGGGGACCCCCTTTTGGACTGGGATCCTGGTAAGTCCTAGTGGTGGGGACTTCGGGGGATGTGTGAAAAGAAGGAGGACATCGTCTCCAAATCCTCACTGTAGCGTGGTTTAGCCAGCCAGCACCGTGCCCTGAACCCGGCTTCCCGGAGCATGGCCAGTGGTCTTTGGAAGCCCAGCTGGCACAGCCAGGGGTGGCAGAGTGGTGACTGGGGCACTGGCCATGGGGCTTGGAGAGCCCCCTGACCTGCCGCTGACCTGCTGGGTGAGCTCGCATGTCCCTTCAGTGAGTCCTCTGGGTGGCCACTGGCTGTGTGTCTGTGCAGAGCCCCGACCTATCACAGGGGCTTCTTTGGCCCCCATCCCCGCAGCACCTGGACCCCTCCCCCATCTTCAACTGAGTCCCCGTGGGGCATACAGAGCCTCTGGCATGGGGGGAAAGGGAAGAATGCAGAACCCAGAACCCCCTGGCATGGAAGGGAGGGGAAGTGGGGGACACATAAGGACCTTGGCATGGTGGGGAGGGAGCCTCTGGGATGTGTAATGAGCTTGAGAAATGTGTGACCTTCCCCCCCCCCCCCGGTGTATTGATCCTCACCCTGCCTGTGAGGGAGGGAATGCCATTATACCTAATGCATGGAGGGGAAACTAAGGCACCAAGCGAGTGGGGGGCACTGGGATGGTCTCACCTGTTGGGCAAAGAGTGGGCAGCAGCTTTCACCCATTTCTGCTTTTCCCCCACTACATCCTTTCAGGGTTCATTTGTGTGGAAGCTGCCAAGAACCCCAAGATCTCACTGGTAAGGAACAAGGCTTTTGTCCCCTGTTTTTTGAGCTAGTTGGAATATATTGGGGTTCCCCCCCCCAGGGAAAGTTAAATGAAACATGAAAAATTTGGGGGGGAATTCACTGCAAATTCCAAAGGAAAATTTTGACTTTTTCCCCAACATTGAAAATTCTCATTCAAAAACTGCCCAAACGGCTGAAAATTGAAACATTTTACTCAAAAACCGTCACGAAAGGAAGAATTTCCAGGGGGAAATTGCCCAAAATTGAAAAATTTCAGCCCAAAACAGCCACCAAAAAATTCTCCCCCCTCCCAAGTTTTTTCTGACGAAAACAGCAGCCCACCCCAAACAGCTGAAAACGGCCAATTGACTGCCAAAATTTGCCCAAGAAAGAGCAAATTTGTAGCTGGAAGCTGCTAAAAAGTGCAGGGAAAATGAAAAATGTCTACTCAAAATTGCCCCAAAGCCCAAAACGTCGCCACTGAAAACTGCAGCGAATGGCGGAAAGCCACCCGTTTCGGGCTGAAGATTGTAACGAGGAACAGAAGAAGAGCTCTGGAGATCAGGCTGGCTTGCCTCTTTCCCCAGCGGAAGCTGGGACCTCACCCGCCTTGTCTCGCTAGACACTAAAATCTCCACCGACCTGCTGTACCATGGAGGCTGGGCACAGGCCGAGGGCGTCTGGAGGGGTGCAGGATTGAAGGGCGGGAGGGTGGCTGGGGGGATGCAGGGGTGGGAGGTGTGGGGTGTGTGGACGACATAGCTGGGCGTCCTGGCCCCGCGTCTCTGATGCCTCCTCTCCCAGGTGAAGGCCATGCTGGCTATGAATACCCTCAGTGCCATAGTGGCCGGAGTGGGCATCGTCCTCTATTCGCTCTCGCTTATCTTCTACTACCCGCACGGAACCTGCCAGTGGATCGAGGAGTCCAAGTCCTGCGCGCCGACTTCCCGAGTGCCTGCGGTGAGTCCGGCCGCCCCCCGGGCCTGCCCAGCTCTGCCCCGCGAAGCTGGGGGCACTGGTGCTATCTGTGACCCTGCTCATCAGGCCGTGGCCCAGGAGTTGGGCCTGATGCCTTGAACGCCATTAGGGGATGCCATGCTGCAGAGAGGGGGTAGGGGCTCAATGGAGGGCGCCATGCTGAAGGGAGCAGGGTGGGGGCTCAGCAGGGGGCGCCGTGCCGCGGGGAGCGGGAGGCTCAGCAGGGGGCGCCGTGCTGTGGGGAGCGGGAGGCTCAGCAGGGGGCGCTGTGCCGTGGGGAGCGGGAGGATCAGCAGGGGGCGCCATGCTGCGGGGAGCGGGAGGATCAGTAGGGGGTGCTGTGTGTATTGTCAGTCAGTCCCTTGTGGATCTCCCCTGGCCAGGATACCATGTCTGGGGTGGCCACGATTCTCCTGGTCTTCACCATCCTGGAGTTCTGCATCTCCATCTCCAGTGCTGCTTTCGGGTGCAAAACACTCTGTCGGGACAGCTACAGCGACATGGTGACAGCCTCTGTGCGAGGGGCTGGGGGGCTGGGAGCCAGGACTCCTGGGTTCTATCCCAGGCTCAGAGAAGGGAGCGGAGTCTAGAGGTTAAAGCCAGGGGTGAGGACTCCTGGGTTCTATCCCTGAGTATGTGAAAAATTTGTCATAGAATCTCAGGATTGGAAGAGACCTCAAGAGGTCATCTAGTCCAACCCCCTGCTCAACCCCAACTAAATCATCCCAGCCAGGGCCTTGTCAAGCCTGACCTTAAAAACCTCTAAGGAAGGAGATTCCACCACCTCCCTCGGGAACCCATTCCAGTGCTTCACCCCCCTCTAGTGAAAAAGTTTTTCCTAATATCCGTGCCCCACGCCAGCTGCTGGCCGACCCCAACCATTGCGAGCTGCTGCTGGCCCTACAGTGTCCCCCAGGGGGCAGCGCAGCATCTGGGTCAGCATCGTGGCTGGTGACGACCGGGACTCGCTCCTGATGGTGCCATCTACACTAATAGCGTGACAGCTTCCTGCTGCGGATTTAAAGAGACAGTGCGAGACTACAGTGTGGAAAATTACAGCCTCTTTCTTTCTTTCTTCTCCCCTGCCGACAGGATCGGATTCCTCTCTGCTGCACATTCACCCCTGATCTCCCCACACCCAATAAACGTGTTTCATACGAACGACCAGCCCCCGTTTCTGCCTCTCTTATTCATCAGGCAGAAACGGGGGCTGGTCGAGCTCCCCGATCTGGTGGAGGTGAAAGGAGCATGTTATGGGCATGAAACCTGAGCCAGCCCCAGGCACTGGCAGTTCAAATTAGGGTTACCATCCGTCCGTATTTCCCCGGACATGTCCGGCTTTTGCGTCTCTAAATAGCCGTCCGGGAGGAATTGGTAACAAGGTTAAAAGGTCCGCGATTTTTTCCCCCTCGCCTCCCTCCCTTCCATGCAGAGTGCGGCGCGGCTGATTGGGTGGCTGGGCCGATTGAGCCGCTCCCATTGGCCTCCAGCAGCCAGAGCCCCTCCCCTGCTCCCCCCTCCCGCTGCCTGCAGCCCGGTGTAACCACACAAACAGCCCCACCGGCAGCGTGTTTTGCCTACACATGGAGCCAGCATCTGACCGGCCTGGGCATGGTAAGGGGCAGGGCCGTAGCAACAAAGAACGTGGCCCCCTCCGAACGGTGGCCCCCTCCGAACATGTGTCCGGGCGGGGCCCCTTACAATGCAGAAACTGGAATGCGGTATTTATTTTGCCACTTTTAGGGGCCCCCTTCCTTGCGGGGCCCCCTCCGGTCGGAGGGTACGGAGGGCGCTCGCTACGCCTCTGGTAAGGGGAGTCCTGGGGGGCAGTCAGGGAGCAGGGGGAGGGTTGGATGGGTCCCCGGCCTCCACCTGCCACCCCCCCTCCGCACGTCCCTCCCCGTGCCCCCCCCCCGCCTGCCTCTCCCTTGCCTGCTTGTACTGCCAGAGCCAGCAGCAACTGCTGTCTGCTGCCCCCGGGTCCTAGTGCCCCCATCCACTAATGGGAAGACAGGCTGCCCTTACCCTGCCCTTCCACCCTAGCCCTGAGCCTCTCCAATCCCCAAACCCCTCAGTCCCAGCCCTCATCCCCCCGCACCCTAATCCTCTGCCCCAGCCCTGAGCCTCCTCCTGCATCATGAACCCCTCATCCCCAGCCCCAGCCCTCATCCCCCTGCACCCTAATCCTCTGCCCCAGCCCTGAACCCTCATCCCCCTGCACCCTAATCCTCTGCCCCAGCCCTGAGCCTCCTCCTGCATCATGAACCCCTCATCCCCAGCCCCAGCCCTCATCCCCCTGCACCCTAATCCTCTGCCCCAGCCCTGAGCCTCCTCCTGCATCATGAACCCCTCATCCCCAGCCCCAGCCCTCATCCCCCTGCACCCTAATCCTCTGCCCCAGCCCTGAGCCTCCTCCTGCATCATGAACCCCTCATCCCCAGCCCCAGCCCTCATCCCCCTGCACCCTAATCCTCTGCCCCAGCCCTGAACCCTCATCCCCCCGCACCCTAATCCTCTGCCCCAGCCCTGAGCCTCCTCCTGCATCATGAGCCCCTCATCCTCAGCCCCAACCCTCATCCCCCCGCACCCTAATCCTCTGCCCCAGCCCTGAGCCCCCTCCTGCATCATGAGCCCCTCATCCTCAGCCCCAACCCTCATCCCCCCGCACCCTAATCCTCTGCCCCAGCCCTGAGCCTCCTCCTGCATCATGAACCCCTCATCCCCAGCCCCAGCCCTCATCCCCCTGCACCCTAATCCTCTGCCCCAGCCCTGAACCCTCATCCCCCCGCACCCTAATCCTCTGCCCCAGCCCTGAGCCTCCTCCTGCATCATGAACCCCTCATCCTCATCCCCAGCCCCAGCCCTCATCCCCCTGCACCCTAATCCTCTGCCCCAGCCCTGAGCCCTCATCCCCCCGCACCCTAATCCTCTGCCCCAGCCCTGAGCCTCCTCCTGCATCATGAACCCCTCATCCCCAGCCCCAGCCCTCATCCCCCTGCACCCTAATCCTCTGCCCCAGCCCTGAACCCTCATCCCCCCGCACCCTAATCCTCTGCCCCAGCCCTGAGCCTCCTCCTGCATCATGAACCCCTCATCCCCAGCCCCAGCCCTCATCCCCCTGCACCCTAATCCTCTGCCCCAGCCCTGAGCCCCCTCCTGCATCATGAGCCCCTCATCCTCAGCCCCAACCCTCATCCCCCTGCACCCTAATCCTCTGCTCCATCCCTGAGCCCCCTCCTGCATCATGAGCCCCTCATCCTCAGCCCCAACCCTCATCCCCCTGCACCCTAATCCTCTGCTCCATCCCTGAGCCCCCTCCTGCATCATGAGCCCCTCATCCTCAGCCCCAACCCTCATCCCCCCGCACCCTAATCCTCTGCCCCAGCCCTGAGCCCCCTCCTGCATCATGAGCCCCTCATCCTCAGCCCCAACCCTCATCCCCCCGCACCCTAATCCTCTGCCCCAGCCCTGAGCCTCCTCCTGCATCATGAACCCCTCATCCTCAGACCCACAGCCCTCACCCCTGCACCCCCTCCTATCCCCAAACTCCCTCCCAAACCCCCTCCCCCTTCCCACACACCCCCTCCTGCCCTCAAACTCCCTCCCAAAGCCTGCACCCCCTCCCTTTGCACCGCCTCCCACCCCCAAACTCCATCCCAGAGCCTGCACCCCTCACCCCCTCCTGCACACCCACCCCCTGCCCCAGCCCGGAGCCTGCACCCAGCACCCAAACTCTATCCCAGAGCCTGCACCCTGCACCCCTCCTGCACCCTAATCCCCAGCCCAGGACCTGCACCCCAGACCTCCTCCCCCCACCCAACCGCCCTCCCAGAGCCTTAGGCAGGTGGGAGGGGCGGGTTCTGGGCACCACCAAAATTTCTACAACCCTGCCACCCATGTGAGTGGATAAGGGTCGGGCAGTCAGGGGACAGGTAGGGTCCTAGGGGGGCGGTTAGGGTGGGGGGTTCTCAGCAGGGGGCAGTCAGGGGACAAGAAGCAGGGGGGGTTGGGGGTTCTGAGGGGGGCAGTCAGGGGGTGGGAAGTGGATGGGGGCGGGGGTGGGGCTAGGGCGGGGCTAGGGCGGGGCTTCCCCCCCCCCCACCACAGTGTCCTCTTTTTTGATTGTAGAAATATGGTAACCCTAACCAAAGCCAATTCTAAATGGCTCTATCTCTTGTTGGTTCAGCGCCTATTTGGTAAAGAAAGCTGTCGCATCCAGGAAAATCTGGGCCCTTCTATTAGTAGGAGCACATGTCCTCCACTCTGTATCTGGGAAGTTAAAGTCTCCCACAATCACACAATTCCGAGCAATATTTTATTTAATTAAAAGCATTACAAAGGTTTCTCTCTCTCTCCAGATCCAGATCAGATCCTGGGGGCTTTAGCACATGCCAGTCACTAGCCCAGGGGAACCCCTCTGGTAGCTTTCTTCCCCCAACTGATTTTGGCCCAGACTCTTTCTTATCCATTCCATTACTTCTCATTTCTGTACAGTCTGCCTCCTCATCAATACACATTGCTACTCCAGTGCATCATTCTCATCTTCGCCCCTTCTTTCACAAACAGCCCCTCGGCCTCGGCGCTGCCTCCCTCGTTTGCAGCTCCCCCACCTTCCACTCCTCCCTGCCCAGGCTGTTTCTGGGACGCCTTCCAGCAATGACCTTGGTTCTGCTCCACCTCAGGCTTGGATCAGCCTCTCTGGCTGAACTCTAAGGGTACGTCTACACTTACCTCCGGGTCCAACGGCAGGCAATCGATGTTCTGAGATCAATTTATCGCGTCTTGTCTAGACGCGATAAATCGATCCCGGATCGATCCCGGAAGTGCTCGCCGTGGACGCCGGTACTCCAGCTCGGCGAGAGGAGTACGCGGCATCGACGGGGGAGCCTGCCTGCCGCGTCTGGACCCGCGGTAAGTTCGGACTAAGGTACTTCGAATTCAGCTACGTTATTAACGTAGCTGAATTTGTGTACCTTAGTCCGAAGTGGGGGGGTAGTGTGGACCAGGCCTTAGGGTATGTCTACACTGCATGATTCCCAGGCCGAGCAGATGGACTCATGCTCGCTTAGCTTGAGCTAATGGGTGCAGATATTGGACGTGGGCAGCAGTTCTGGCTTTTTGGCCACCCCAAGCAAAAGGAAAAAAAATGGGGCAGCCAGAACGGCAAAGCAAAAAAAACCCTGCGGCGCGGACCGGCTAGCGGGGGGAGGGGGAGGGAGCGGACGGGAGAGAGAGAGAAGGGGGGCGGCCAGGGCTACAGCGGGGCGCTGCCACGCGGTCCCTCCCGCCGCGCCGCCTGCTGGGAGGGCTCCGCTCCGGTCGGCGGGGAGGGAAGGAGGAGGACTGCCCTGCCGGGCTTGCTGCAGGGCACTCCTGTCCTCCGCGCCGCCGCCCCCTACAGGGCGGCCGGAGCAGAACAAAAAAAAAAGCGGCCGTGCCGCCCTAGGATTGGGCGGAATGCCGCCTCGTTCAATCTGCCGCCCCAAGCACCAGCTTGCTCGGCTGGTGCCTGGAGCCGGCCCTGGCCCCTGTTTGCCCACTGGGATCCAATCTCAGGTGGGTAGGCAGAGCTACACCATCCACAGAACTGTTCTTAACGCTAGATCAGCTTGAGCTAACACGAGTCTCCCCGCTGCAGTGGCTAGATGCGCCCTACACTTCTTGGGGCAGAGACCTGCCTCTAGCCCTCCAGCTCTGTTGGTTACAAAGAGGTTGGGGGTTCAGTGTGTGTCCCCCTCCTAAGTATTGAGCTCAAGGCTGGATGCTGCTAACTGGCAAACTCAAGGCAAGTGGTACAACTCAATTTGTATTTGTTTATAATTTCAACAGATAAATTGATTTTAAAAAAGCTTAAAAATAAGTTTTCATGGTTGTGCAAAATGATAGGGGGGAAATGCTTAAAACCATTTTTATCTTCACAGTTGCAGGAAATTGGGGCGGGGGGGGGGTCAGGCAATATTTATTTAACAGTCGGTGCTGACATTCAACAAGTGAGAGCTTCATAAACCGTTAAAACACCCGTTGGCAACATCACCTGTCAAACTATACAAAATGTCAAGAGCCTTAAATCAAACTCTGAGAAGTGATCAAGCTACCTTGCCTGTCAGTTTCAGTTAGCAGCAGCGGGGGGGTTTGGGGTCAGTTTTGTGCATGTGTGATGAAATCTACGATTACTGACACTTACCGATTTGAGAAAAAAAATCTAATTTTTCCTCATGAGCCTAGAAGCATCATGGACAAACATCTCTAGGAAGCTGGTGTTCCTAGTGGCCAGAAAGCCAGAGTCCAGCCCAGCGCAAAGACCAGGTTGAAAATTACTGCTGGGAGAAATTTTTAAACAGTAGAGTGCCACCCCTCCCTCCCTGGGCTGTGGCTGCTGCAAACTCTCACACGTCCTCCCTAGGAAGACTGTAGGAAGGTTTGTCTAACGCCTAGGGTTAAGGGGATCTGCCGGGAGCCTCCTCCTCATCCCCGGGGAGCCAGGTAACCCGCCGAAGCTGCCTGCAGGCTGGGGATGGGGGAGGAGGGCGGTGCGGAGCCGAGAGCAAGCTGGCAGCCGCATGCAAAACCCGGCTCCGGACTTCGAGTCTGGAGCCCAGTGCTGGCTGACAGAAAGGCGCAGCTTTTGGAAAATGTCCTCAGGGGAAGCAGCTGCTTCCCCTGCACCCCCCTTAGCTACACTATGGATTCCCTTCGCCCATCTGTGGAATGTGGTGGGGGCTGCAGCTCACCCCCTGTGGCGCAGGAGGGCGCAGGTGTGGGGCGCTGGGCTCCGATGCACCTGGAGGGCAGCTCGGGTGGGGCGGGGCAGGGCCTGTGGTTTCCGTTCAGCGTTGCCTGGTGCTGGGCCGTTGCACAAGCCCCAGCCACGCCGCACAGTGTGCCCCGAGAGGGAGTGGGGGGCCAAGCAGATGATCCAGCACCAGGGGGGAGAGGATATGTGGTTGGGGGGAGGGAAGCCTTGGGCTGCACTGGGGGAGTGCAGAGCAGAGGTGACACCCCAAAAACCTGCAGCAAAGGGATGGACAGATGGAGGGGGTGGGGTGGATAGAGGCGGCAGCGAGCCTAAAAACTAAAATGGGAGGGGGGTCTAGTGGTTGTGTGGGGGAGGGGGGTTGGTAGTCAGAATTGCTGGGTTTTATCCCCAGCCCTGGGAAGAGAGTGGGGTCTAGTGTTTGGAGTGGAGGGGGGAGGGGCGAGCCAGGACTCCTGGGTTCTCTCCCTGGCTCTGACTCTCTCTTGTGCAATCCCTCGGCAGTTACCCAACCCGCCAGCGTGTGGGAGCGAGGGGGTGGGGCCGGGTTGCGACAGGGCCCAGAGTCCCGTGCCGCCCCTTTGTTCCTCAACCAGGGGCAGGGTGGGGGATGGCCTGGGAGACCCGCTAAGAAAGGTGCTTCCCGTGGGTTTGTGTGTGGGTCACGCTGCCCCCTGCTGGATAGACCGTTCTACATCAGACCCATGGGCCCCTTTAGCCCAGTCTCAGCCAGGGTCAGCCCCTGGGAGCCCATCCCCCTCTGTCGCCACGGCTATGTCTGTTGGTCTGTTGGAAAGGTCCATTCCCATTGGTAGCTGTCCAGTGGCAGTGAGTTCCACGGGCCTCGGCACATGCTGTGCGGGGCAGGAGGACCTTGTGTTGGGAGCAGTGGGAGTGAACTGTGTGTGGTTGTGTCTCTGAGCACAATTGTGAATATTCCGGTGTGTGTGTGGCTGGGGATGTGATTGTTTCTCTTTGAGGGGTGGGCTAATGTGTGCCCCAAGTGCGTCGTATGTGAGTGTCTGGGATTGTGTGAGTCCCTTTGTGCGTCAGCGTGTGTGACTGGCTGTGTGGATTTGTGTGTGTGTGTGTGTGTGTGTGTGTGTGTGTGTGTGTGTGTGTGTGTGTGTGTGTGTGTGTGTGTGTGTGTGAGAGAGAGAGAGAGAGAGAGTGCGACCTGCTGCAGGATAGAAAGTCCTGCAAAAGCATTTCCTACCAGTTAGCCCAGCAACACGCTGACACTGATACAAACACAATGTCTCACACGCACGCACACACACACACAGCAGGGCTCAGCCCATCCAGCAGGGGGCAGCAGGGACACACACATCTCCCTAGGGCCAGCTTGGATGAGTTCCCATCACGACCTGGTACGGTGCTGGTGCCCCCACACGGGGGTGGGCAGTGAAGGGAAGGCACTGATGTGATGGATTTGGAAGGAAGCACTTCAGGAAAATCAGTCAAGGCCCTTAGCCGAGCTGGGACACAGACACAGTTACCCCTGCACCACCCTGGGAGGGGAGTGGGGTCTAGTGGTCAGAGCGGGGTGGGGGCTGGGTGCCAGGACCCCTGGGTTCTATCCCTGGCTCTGGGAGCAGAGGAGGGGGGGGGCTAGAGGTTAGAGCAGGGGGACTGGGAGCCAGGACTCCTGGGTTCCATAGTGGCAGCGGTTTTTTTCCTGTGTCTCCCTCCCTAGAGATCCCAGCCCAGCCCCCTAGAGGAATCTGAGCAGGGTTGGGGGGTGGGGGGGAGGTTGCCCTGCCACTTCAGAGTCATGATTCGATCCCCTCCCCCCCCCCACCACGTCAGAAAGTAGGAGCCCCTCCCCACATGTGGAGGAAGCTAGTGAGTTTCTTGGGGGTCTCTGGCAGAGGTGACAGCACCCACCAGACACCCCCTCCTGGCTGCAAGGAGACCCCCCTGCACCCTCCTGGACAGCCCCCTGCTACGAGCGGCCCAGGGGCGCCCAGCCAGGGTCAGGAGGTGAGATGGGGCCGCAGTGGCAGGAATGGGGCAGAACTGGGGGCTGGCTACACGGGGGGGAAAAAACAGGCTGCTCTGTTAAATATTTCCAAGGTTATCGCTGAATACAGGTTTTGGGAATGACTTGAGGGAAATATTTTGTTTCCAAACAGACTCCATATACCAAACGATGGTGCTAATACGCTCCCCCTGCGCCCCTCCCCCATCACCCCAGTATCTAAGCATCTTCGTAATCCGCAGGGTAGTTCCCCTCCCAGGCTCAGGCGAGGGTGGGAAGCGCCGCCAGCCCCATTTCCCGGACAGGAGAACTGAGGCCCAGAGAGACTGAGTGATGTGCCCGAGGGCACCTGGGAACGGGAGGCTGGGCCCGGATTCTTTTTCTTAAGGAAGTTTCTGCCCTCCCGCCTCCCCGGTCTGGCCTGCTCCCGGGTCGCTGGGTGGTGCAGGGGCGGGGCCGAGGGGGAAGCGGCGGGCCGAGGGCGGGGCCTTGGAGGAAGAAGCGGCGCGGGGGCAGGGTCCTGGGGAGAAGGGGCGGTGCGAGGGCGGGGCCTGGGGGGAAGGGGCGGGGCGGTGGGGGGATTAGAGGGAAGGGGCGGTGCGAGGGCGGGGACCCGGGGGGAAGGGGCAGCGTGGCGGTGGGGACTCCGACTCGGGGAAGAGGCGGCGCGGGGGTGGAAGCTCGGGGAGAAGGGGCGGTGCGAGGGCGGGGCCTCGTGGAAAGGGGCGGTGTAGGGGTGGGGATTAGAGGGCGGGGGCAGTGTGGGGGCGGGGACTCGGAGGAACGGCAGCGTGGCCGTGGGGACTCGGGGAAAGAGGCGGCGCGAGGGCGGAGTCTTGGGGAAGGGGCGGTGCAGAGGCGGGCCCTAGAGGGGAGGGGCAATCCAGGAGCAGGGATTGGGGGAAGGGGCGAGTGAGGGTGGGGGATTGGGGGAAAGGGGCGGGGTGGGGACGGGGCCTTGGGGGAAGGGTCGGGGCAGGGCCAGGCTTTCAGGAAGAAGGGGAAGCACAAGGGCGGGAACTCGGGGGAAGAGGCGGTGCGGGATTGGGGAATCGGGAAAAGGGGCGGTGCGGGGGCGGGGATTCGGGGGAAGAGGCGGCGTGAGGGCGGGGGATCGGGGAGAAAGTGAAGCGCAAGGGGGGAACTCAGGAGAAGGGGCGGTGTGAGGGCGGGGCCTTGGAGGAATGGGCGGGGCTTAGGGGGAGTGGCAACGTGGGAGCGGGGATTCGGGGAAGGTGTGAGGGCGGGGACTAGGAGGGAAGGGCGGGGCATCGGGGAAGGGGCGATGCGGGGATGGGGATTGGGGGAATGGGCGGAGCGAGGGCGGGGCCTGCAGGTGAAGGCGAAGCGTGAGAGAGGGGGCTCGGAGGAAGGGGGGGCGGCCACGTTCCGGCGCTGGTGGCTCCCCCCACTTTTAGGGACCGGAAATTCCATCGCTCCTGCACACCCCCCGCCCCCAGAAAACTCCCCTTGATACACAGCCCGGCTCTCGCTGCCCGGCTCCCTGCGCTGAGCGCAGCAGCTGGGGGGAGCGCAGGGCAGGGACGGTGCGGGCCCGGGTGCTGGATCAGTGGCGGAGGGACGCGCCCCCAGGGCCGGTTCCGAGAGCGGGGCTCCGGCAGCACATGGCACACAGCGTCTGTTGCAGGCAGCGAGAGTAGTTGACACCTGCTTGTTTTAGGGAGTTATCTCCCTAGCAACAATCCTTTGCAATCGTATTTGTTTCTCTACTCAGGGTAAGAAATTAGTTATCTCCCTAAAACAAGCAGGCAGTTTCAAATGCAGTATTTGTGTAATTTGCATGCCTCAATAATGTTTTATGTATTATGCTGCTTATAAGCTGTTGAATATTTAAGTGGACAAGGATAAATCCTCTTCATACAGTGTTACTTAGAATCATAGAATATCAGGGTTGGAAAGGACCTCAGGAGGTCACCTAGTCCAACCCCCTGCATTGTTATTGGGAAGTCCTTTGCTGGCAACATTTGCAGCGCTGACTCACAGTCCTCTTCTAAGGGCTTGATCTTGTTTTACTGAAGTTAGGCCTGGCCTACACTACGAGTTTAGGTCGACTTTAGCCACGTTAAATCGAATTAAGCCTGGACACGTTCACACGACGAAGCCCTTTCTTTCGACTTAAAGGTCCCTTTACTCCACCTCCGACGAGGGGATTAGCGATAAAATCGGCCTTAGCGGGTCGGAATTGGGGTAGTGTGGACGGAATTCGACGTTATTGGCCTCCGGGAGCTATCCCACAGTGCTTCATTGTGACCGCTCTGGACAGCACTGTCAACTCAGATGCACTGGCCAGGTAGACAGGAAAAGCCCCGCGAACGTTTGAATTTCATTTCCTGTTTGCTCAGCGTGGAGAGCACAGGTGACCGTGATGGAGTCCCAGGATCGCAAAAGAGTTCCAGCATGGACAGAACGGGAGGTACGGGATCTGCTCGCCATATGGGGAGACGAATCAGTGCTGGCTGAACTCCGAAGCAGTAAACGAAATGGCAAAATATTAGAAAAGGTCTCCAAGGCCATGAAGGACAGAGGCCATAACAGGGACGCACAGCAGTGCCGCGTGAAAATTAAGGAGCTAAGGCAAGCCTACCACAAAGCCAGAGAAGCAAATGGAAGGTCCGGGGCAGAGCCGCAAACATGCCGCTTCTACGCGGAGCTGCATGCCATTCTAGGGGGTGCAGCCACCACTACCCCAACCGTGTGCTATGACTCCCTCACTGGAGAAACACACAGGGAAGAGGGTTCGGAAGCTGAGGATGGAGATAATGTAGATAGCTCACAGCCGCAAGGAAGCGGAGAAACCGGTTTCCCCAACAGCCAGGATATGTTTATCACCCTGGACCTGGAACCAGTAACCCCCGAACTCACCCAAGGCGTGCTCCCAGACCCTGAGGGCACACAGGGGACCTCTGGTGAGTGTACCTTTGTAAATATTACACATGGTTTAAAAGCAAGCGTGTTTAATGATTAATGATTAATTTGCCCTGGCAATCGCGGCCAGTACAGCTACTGGAAAAGTCTGTTAACGTGTATGGGGATGGAGCGGAAATCCTCCAGGGACATCTCCAGAAAACTCTCCTGGATGTACTCCCAAAGCCTTTGCAAAAGGTTTCTGGGGAGGGCTGCCTTATCCCGTCCGCCACGGTAGGACACTTTACCACACCAGGCCAGTAGCACGTAGTCTGGAATCATTGCATAACAAAGCATGGCAGCGTATGGTCCCGGTGTTTGCTGGCATGCAGACAACATCCATTCCTTATCGCTCTTTGTTATCCTCAGGAGAGTGATATCATTCACGGTCACCTGGTTGAAATGGGGCAATTTTATTAAGGGGACATTCAGAGGTGCCCGTTCCTGCTCTGCTGAACAGAAATATTCCCCGCTGTTAGCCACGCGGTGGGGGGGAGGGGTGAAGTGATCATCCCAGAGAATTGGGTGTGTGGGGGAGGGGAGTTAGTTGGGTTTGTGCTGCATGTTAACCCTGAAACCGCAGCCCCTCCTTTCACAGTGCAAACCCATTTTAAATGGCCAACCCAACGGGTGCTTGGTATGGGAAATGAGAGCACTACTGTTTGAAACCATTCCCACATGTTAAGAAGGTTAAAAAAGCCAAAAGACTGTGTCTTACCATGGCTGCCTGCAAGCTGAAATCTGTGGCCTGGCACTGCGTGAGTGATCTCTCACACCAAACCGGCAGGCCCTCAATATAAGAGGAAAAATGCGACCTTGTAACGAAAGCACATGTGCTGTGTAATGTGAACAGCAAAATTTAACGTGAAAGAGTGTACCCTTTGTTCTCTAAAATGTGTCATTTTAACCACCTCTCCCTTCTCCTCCACCAGCTGCAAATGTTTCTCCTTCACAGAGGCTAGTGAAGATTAGAAAGAGAAAACGTAGGATGCGTGATGACATGTTCACAGAACTACTATGTCCTCCCACGCTGACAGAGCACAGCAGAATGCGTGGAGGCAGTCAATGACTGATTACAGAAAAGCACAATATGAACGAGAGGAGAGGTGGCGTGCTGAATCGCGGGCTGAAAATGATAGGTGGCATCAGCTTGCAGACAGAAGGCAAGAGTCGATGCTCCGGCTGCTGCAGCATCAAACTGATATGCTCCAGCGTATGGTTGAGCTGCAGGAAAGGCAGCAGGAGCAGAGACCGCCGCTACAGCCCCTGTGTAACCAACAGCCCTCCTCCCCAAGTTCCATAGCCTCCTCACCCAGACGCCCAAGAACACGGTGGGGGGGCCTCCGGCCACCCAGTCACTCCACCCCAGATGATTGCCCTAGCATCAGAAGGCTGGCCTTCAATAAGAGTTAAAGTTTTAAACTGCAGTGTGTCCTTTTCCTTCCCTCCTCCCCCACCCATCCCGGGCTACCTTTGCAATTATCCCCCTAGTTGTGTGATGAAGTAATAAAGAATGCATGAATGTGAAGTAACAATGACTTTATTGCCTCTGCAAGCGGTGCTCGAAGGGGGAAGGGGAGGGTGGGGTGGTTGGCTTACAGGGAAGTAGAGTGAACCGGGTGGGGGGGGGGCGGAGGGTTCATCAAGGAGAAACAAACAGAAGTTTCACGCCGTAGCCTGGCCAGTCACAAAACTCATTTTCAAAGCTTCTCTGATGCGCACCGCGCCCTGCTGTGCTCCTCTAACCGCCCTGGTGTCTGGCTGCACGTAATCAGCAGCCAGGCAATTTGCCTCAACCTCCCACCCCGCCATAAATGTCTCCCCCTTACTCTCACAGATATTGTGGAGCGCACAGCAAGCAGCAATAACAATGGGGATATTCTTTTCGCTAAGGTCTGAGCGAGTCAGTAAGCTGCGCCAGCGCGCTTTTAAATGTCCAAATGCACATTCCACCACCATTCGGCACTTGCTCAGCCTGTAGTTGAACAGGTCCTGACTCCTGTCCAGGCTGCCTGTGTACGGCTTCATGAGCCATGGCATTAAGGGGTAGGCTGGGTCCCCAAGGATCACGATAGGCATTTCAACATCCCCAACGGTTATTTTCTGGTCCGGGAAGAAAGTCCCTTCCTCCAGCTTTCGAAACAGAGCAGAGTTCCTGAAGACGCGAGCATCATGTACCTTTCCCGGCCATCCCACGTTGATGTTGGTGAAACGTCCCTTGTGATCCACCAGGGCTTGCAGCAGCATTGAAAAGTACCCCTTGCGGTTTATGTACTCGGTGGCTTGGTGCTCCGGTGCCAAGATAGGGATATGGGTTCCGTCTATGGCCCCACCACAGTTTGGGAATCCCATTGCAGCAAAGCCATCCACTATGGCCTGCACGTTTCCCAGAGTCACTACCCTTGATATCACCAGGTCTTTCATTGCCCTGGCAACTTGGATCACAGCAGCCCCCACAGTAGATTTGCCCACTCCAAATTGATTCCCGACTGACCGGTAGCTGTCTGGCGTTGCAAGCTTCCACAGGGCTATCGCCACTCGCTTCTCAACTGTGAGGGCTGCTCTCATCCTGGTATTCTGGCGCTTCAGGGCAGGGGAAAGCAAGTCACAAAGTTCCATGAAAGTGCCCTTACGCATGCGAAAGTTTCGCAGCCACTGGGAATCGTCCCACACCTGCAGCACGATGCGGTCCCACCAGTCTGTGCTTGTTTCCCGGGCCCAGAATCGGCGTTCCATGGCATGAACCTGCCCCAGTAACACCATGATTTCCACATTCCTGGGGCCTGTGCCTTGTGAGAGGTCTATGTCCATGTCAATTTCCTCATCACTCTCGTCGCCGCGCTGCAATCGCCTCCTCCTCGGCTGGTCCTGGTTTTGCTTTGGCATGTTCTGGCTCTGCATATACTCCAGGACAATGCGTGTGGTGTTCATAGTGCTCATAATTGCCGCGGTGATCTGAGCGGGCTCCATGATCCCAGTGCTAGCTATGGCGTCTGGTCTGAAAAAAGGCGCGAAACTAGTATCTGATGGACCAGGGGAAGAAGGGAGGGAGGGAGGAAGGGAGGGGCGAGTGACGACATGGCGTACAGGTACAGGGAATTAAAATCAACAAAGGTGGCTGTGCATCAGGGAGAAACACAAACAACTGTCACACAGAATGGCCCCCCCCAAAGATTGAACTCAAAAGCCTGGGTTTAGCAGGCCGTTGATTTGACGGAGGGAGGGGGAAGCAAATGAATACAGAACAAATCTATTTTTTACATCTTAAGACGACGGTGGAGCATGACTGATAGCCCTCGACATCTTTTGGGTGCTTAGCAGCAAATACTGGGCACCACATTTTTCCTGTATTATGACGATGGTCTTCAGACCTATTGCACGATCTGCTGCTTAGAGAAGACTCTGCTAATGTGCAATGGGAACTTGGCAGAAATGACTGATAGCCATCAGCATTGTCATTGTGAAGGCAGCAGAATATGACTGGGGGGATGGGGGACTGGGGGACATACAGAGTTCCAGCCACTGCTGTACAACAACAACGGTTACCAATCATAATATACCATCTACTGTCAAAAAGCAAGGGACTACCAGCACCCAGATTGCTATTAAAGACTACCAGTCATGCTGCACCATCTACCAGCAAAGGGCAATTAGCAGCTGCTGCTGTGTAGCAATGCAGTCCCACGTCTGCCAGCACCCAGATGACATATGGTGACGGTGAGCTGAGCTGAGCGGGCTCCATGCTTGCCGTGGTATGTTGTCTGCACAGGTAACCCAGGTAAAAAGGCGCGAATCTATTGTCTGCCGTTGCTCTGACGGAGGGGGAGGGGCCTGACAACATGTACCCAGAACCCCCCGCGACACTGTTTTGCATCATTCGGGCATTGGGATCTCAACCCAGAATTTCAATGGGCGGCGGAGACTGCGGGAACTGTGGGATAGCTACCCATAGTGCAATGCTCCGGAAGTCGACGCTAGCATCTGTACTGTGGACGCGGTCCGCCAACTTAATGCACTTAGAGCATTTTATGTGGGGACACACACAATCAGCTGTATACAACCGATTTCTATAAAACCGGCTTCTATAAATTTGACCTAATTTTGTAGTGTAGACATACCCTGAAGTCAGTGGGAATTTTACCACTGGTTTAGCTTGGATCTGGACTGGTTCCATACTGGAGCTCCTGGAACAGTCCTCTCTCCTCCATGTGATCTCATCCTGCTCCCTGTGTGACAACGGGAATATTTGCACAAGGGGAAAGGAATGCAAGAACTCTCTCCTGTGGGGACACTGCTGAGAAACACTGACCCAAAGCCCACACTTCCATAACGCCTGAGAACCAGCCTTTTCAAAATTTTATGAAACAGTAGAATAAAAATGAAACAAACAGCTGCCAAAGCAGCTAAACCCCAATCAGAAAAAAAGAAAAACAGATAAAGCGATAGAAAACACAGTTGAACGGTATGAGCATTGAAACAGCCCAAAACCTTTTTTTTCTATTTTTTGAACCACCATGTTCTCCCCAGAGGGAGACACACCGTACCTGGAAGTACTGCAATACCAGGTTGATGCATGGAGTGGATGGAGCAAGCTCCTAGTCCAACTCCCTGTTCCAAAAATCCATTTAATATAAAGTTCTCACATCGAGAACATATCAGATATTAAACTGATAAGAACAGATTTAAATTTTATTAGAGAATATTTAAAAATAAACGGTACAAAAGATTTGAAGAGTCAGTTGTCGGTCATTGGGGGAACATACAGAGTATGGGGGGGATGTTGTTATGTCAGGGTTGGCAGCACACATAATACATACAGACTGTGATGTCTCCAATGGGGGGGGTAAGCGGTGGGCGAGATCAAGACACAGTTGGTAAGCGGTGAGGGTCAATCATCCGCATAGGGGGTACAAATAGTCATGGGTACGAGTAGGTGGGCTGGGTAATGGTGATGGGGCGACCCTCACGTGGTGGGATTCGGTTAGGTTGGGTAGGTTCGGGGTTCAGCGAAAGAGGCCCAGCGGGGGGGAGGGGTTAATAGGTCCCTTCCCCCTTGTGGGTGGGTGAGGTCTCCCCGGCTCACTCTTGGCATTGGCGGTGGCCGGTGAGGTTGGGTGGGTTCAGGGCTCAAGGGATAAGGCCCATCGGGGGGGGGGGGGGTATACAGGCCCCTTTCCCCTTGCGGGTGGGCGAGGTCCCACCGGCTCACTCTCGTTATCGGCGGTGGCCGGTGGGGTTGGGCTGGTTCAGGGTTCGGGGGGGATATGGGTCCCTTCTCCCTTGCAGGTGGGCGAGGTCTCCCCGGCTCACTCACTGAGTTGTCGGTGGCCGGTGAGGTTGGGTGGGTTCAGGGCTCCGGGGGTAAGGTCCCGTAGGAGGGGGTTTAAGGGTCCCTTCCCCCTTGCGGGTGGGTGAAGTCTCCCTGGCTCATTCTCGGTATTGGAACTGGCCGGTGGGGTTGGGGCTCAGGGGGTAAGGACCCTTCCCCCATGTAGGTGGGTGGGGTCTCCCCGGCTCGCTCTCGGAATTGGCGGCGGCCGGTGAGGTTGGGTGGGTTCGGGGCTCAGGCCCGGGGGGGGGAGGGGGGGGGGAGGGTTAGTGAGTCCCTTCTCCCTTGCAGGTGGGCGAGGTCTGAGCTCAAAGAGCCGGGAAGCGATACCTTTCCTCCGAACAGCGCGCCCCCCTCGCGCTCCCATTTCTTTCCATATCACGAGGACCTGCTTTCAAACCTTCCTAGCTACGTGCCAATCGCTGCCCCGAAGTGACTCCGATACACTCACTCAAAGCACCAACTCTCCACACCGAATTCTGCTCCCACACAGAGAATTCTCTCCGCCCGCTTCCTTGGGATCAGCCAGCTGGTCTGTGTTGCCGCCAGACACCGCTGATCTGCATAACCCCGCCCACTGACGTGTGACGCCTCCCATCGGGGTCAACTCCTCGCCCTGCCTGCAACAGACGCTGTGTGCCACGTGCTGCCGGAGCCCCGCTCTCGGAACCGGCCCTGGGGGCGCGTCCCTCCGCCACTGATCCAGCCCCCGGGCCCGCACCGGCCCTGCCCTGCGCTCCCCGCAGCGGCTGCGCTCAGCGCAGGGAGCCGGGCAGCGAGAGCCGGGCTGTGTATCAAGGGGAGTTTTCTGGGGGCGGGGGGTGTGCAGGAGCGATGGGATTTCCGGTCCCTAAAAATGGGGGTGGGGGGGCACCAGCGCCGGAACGTGCCCGCCCCCTTCCTCCGAGCCCCCTCCCTCACGCTTCGCCTTCACCTGCAGGCCCCGCCCTCGCTCCGCCCATTCCCCCAATCCCCGTCCCCGCATCGCCCCTTCCCCGATGCCCCGCCCTCGCACCGCCCTTCCCTCCTAGTCCCCGCCCTCACGCCTTCCCCAATCCCCGCTCCCACGTTGCCCCTCCCCCTAAGCCCCGCCCATTCCTCCAAGGCCCCGTCCCCACACCAGTCCTTCCCCCAAGACTCCGCCCCCACACCGCCCCTTTTCCCCAATCCCCCGCCCTCACTCGCCCCTTCCCCCAATCCCTGCTCCCGGATTGCCACACCCCTCTAGGGCCCGCCCCTGCCCCGCCCCTTCCCCTGAGGCCCCGCCCTAGCACCGCCCATTCCTTCAACGCCCTGCCCTTGCACCGCCCCTTCTCCCCGAGCTTCCACCCCTGCGCCGCCTCTTCCCCGACTCGGAGTCCCCACCACCACGCTGCCCCTTCCCCCCGGGTCCCCGCCCTCGCACTGCCCCTTCCCCCCAGGCCCCGCCCTCGCACCGCCCCCTTCTCCCCAGGACCCTGACCCTGCACCAGCCCTTCTCCCGGCGGCCCTGCCCCCGCGCTGCTTCTTCCTCCAAGGCCCCGCCCTCGGCCCGCCCCTTCCCCCTCGGCCCCGCCCCTGCACCATCCAGCGACCCGGGAGCAGGCCAGACCGGGGAGGCGGGAGGGCAGAAACTTCCTTAAGAAAAAGAATCCGGGCCCAGCCTCCCGTTCCCGGGTGCCCTCGGGCACATCACTCAGTCTCTCTGGGCCTCAGTTCTCCCGGACGGGAAATGGGGCTGGCGGCGCTTCCCACCCTCGCCCGAGCCTGGGAGGGGTACTACCCTGTGGATTAGGAAGATGCTCAGATACTGGGGTGATGGGGGGGCGGGGAGTGTATTAGCACCATAGTTTGGTATATGGAGTCTGTTTGGAAACAAAATATTTCCCTCAAGTCATTCCCAAAACCTGTATTCAACGATAACCTTGGAACAGACAGAGCAGCCTGGTTTTTTTCCCGTGTAGCCAGCCCCCGACCTGGCGCCAGCTCCCAGTTCTGCCCCATTTCTCCTACTGCGGCCCCATCTCACCTCCTGGCCCTGGCTGAGCGGCCATGGGCCCCTCGTAGCAGGGGGCTATGCAGGGGGGTCTCCTTGCAGCCAGGAGAGGGTGTCTGGTGGGTGCTATCACCTCTGCCAGAGACCCACAAGAAACCCACTAGCTTCCTCCTCATGTGGGGAGGGGCTCCTACTTTCTGACTTGGGGGTGTGTGTCGGGGGGGAGGTTCCGTGATGTCAGAGCCCGGGGGAAGGGGGGGGATCGAATCATGATTCTGAAGTGGCAGGGCAACCTCCCCCCCGCCCCCCAACCCCGCTCAGATTCCTCTAGGGGGCTGGGCTGGGATCTCTAGGGAGGGAGACACAAGAAAAAACAGCTGCCACTATGGAACCCAGGAGTCCTGGCTCCCAGTCCCCCTGCTCTAACCTCTAGCCCCCGCTCCGCTCCCAGAGCCAGGGATAGTACCCAGGGGTCCTGGTGCCCAGCCCCCACCCCGCTCTGACCACTAGATCCCACTCCCCTCATCATCATCATCCAAGCTGGCCCTAGGGAGATGTGTGTGTCCCTGTCGCCCCCTGCTGGACGGGCTGAGCCCTGCTCTGTGTGTGTATGTGAGAGAGCGAGACAGGGCTCAGCCCGTCCAGCAGGGGTGTTTGTATCAGTGTCAGTGTGTTGCTGGGCTAACCCGTAGGAAATGCTTTTGCAGGACTTTCTATCCTGCAGCAGGTCACACACACACACACACACATATACACACATCCCTCCACAAGTCCACACAGCCAGACAGTCACACACGCTGATGCACAAAGGGACTCACACAATCCCAGTCACTCACACACGACACACCAGGGGCACACACTAGCCCACCCCCCCAAAGAGAGGGACAATCACACCCCCAGCCACACACACAATCACCCACACACACACCGGAATAGTCACAATCGTCCTCAGAGACACAAGCACACACAGTTCACTCCCACTGCTCCCAACACAAGGACCTCCTGCCCTGCACAGCATGTGCCGAGGCCTGTGGAACTCACTGCCACTGGACAGCTACCAATAGGAATGGACCTTTCCAAGAGACCAACAGACATAGCCGCGCCCGTCATAGATTACAAGCCCATATCCCGTGGCCAAGCTAGAACACCCTTAATTCTGCCCCCTTTGTATATTTCAAGCCCATATCTGGTAGTGGAGCTAGAGCAGAGCTTTTAGAGGGAGGTGCCCCATCTTAATGCAAAGACTCCAAGGGCTGCAGAATCTGCTCCATCCCTGGGGAAAATCTGCTCCTCATTTCCAGTCTGGATTTGTCTGGCTTCATCCTCCGGCCATCAAGTCTCGCTCTGCCTTTGTCAGCTGGGTTAAAGAGCCCTCTGCGCCCCCAAATCTCCTTCCCAGGGGGGAGGTTGGTGGAGAATGTGGGGGGGTTTGTAATCATTTGATGACTCAGTTTCCCCACTTGGTTGGGTGTGAAGCTCTCCATTGGGCGTGCAGGGCTTAACTTCTCCCAGGGGGAGTGAGACACAGCCAGATGTCAACTAGGCCTGCCGGGGCTGGAACCTGGAATGGGAGGCCCAAGGACCAGACCACATTCTGCAAAGCAGCAGGCAGAACAGGGGGTCTAGGTGTGAACTGCGCCTGGCAAAGATTTACATTGGTGGCTGCTCAGGGCAGGGGGGAAGCAGAGCAGCCAGCATGTGCCAGGCGCTCGTAATTCGCCCAGCTAGTCCTCGCTCCTTCACTGTGGACTCCCGCCACCGCCCTGCCCAGGGGGCCGGCTTCTAGCGCCTGCTTGTGACGTTTCCAAACCAGCCTCTGCAGGTTTTGTCCCAGGAATCCTGACTCCCAGTTCCACCCCCTGCTCTAACCACCAGACCCCACTCCCCTCCTAGAACCAGGGATAGAACCCAGAAGTCCAGACCCCCCCCCACACACACACACACACTAACCACCAGACCCCACTCCCCTCCTAGAACCAGGGATAGAACCCAGAAGTCCAGACCCCCCCCACACACACACACTAATCACCAGACCCCACTCCACTCCTAGAACCAGGAATAGAACCCAGAAGTCCAGACCCCCCACACACACACACACTAATCACCAGACCCCACTCCACTCCTAGAACCAGGAATAGAACCCAGAAGTCCAGACTCCCCCCCCCACACACACACACACTAACCACTAGACCCCACTCCCCTCCCAGAACCAGGGATAGAACCCAGAAGTCCAGACCCCCCCCACACACACACACACACTAACCACTAGACCCCACTCCACTCCTAGAACCAGGGATAGAACCCAGAAGTCCAGACTCCCCCACACACACACACTAACCACTAGACCCCACTCCCCTCCTAGAGCTGGGATAGAATCCAGGAATCCTGGATCCTAGCCCGCCGCTGTAACCACTAGACCACTGTAACCCATTCTGCTCGGAGAGCTGAAAATGGAACCCAGGAGTCCTGGTTCCCATTCTGCCCATCCCCTACCCCCCACCTCTCACCACTAGCTTTTCTTGACATGTGAAGATGAAACCTGGTGCCATTAAGAGCCAGGAAGTCTTTATCACAGTTCCTTTTCCTCCCCTGAGCCCCAGCCCCTGCCAGCCCAGCACACGGGCTAGTGGGTTACAAATCCATGAGCAGGGATGTTTGTCTATCTGCCATAGCCCACTGCCTCCCTGGTTACTGTCGGACGGGGCTCCCAGAGGCTAACGCAGCCCCAGGGCCAGGGTAAGTGCTGTGCTCCTGGGATCTCACACTCCCGGGAACTTGTGTTTGGAGTGTGGTTGTGTGTGTATGTGTGTGCGGGGGGTGGCGGGGAGAGACAGAGGCTGTGTTTAGAGTCTCAAAGCATCTTAAACTGAAACGGAAGGTGTTTCTCTTAGTTTAGTATCAGTTGCCCCACCCCAGAGGTGGCTGCATCTCAGCGCTGGGCGAGCCATCCCCATGGGGCATTATGTGCGACTGTTCCCCGGCTGCCCTGTGCCAGAGGTGGCTGCAGCTCAGCACCCGGTGAATCATCCCTCCCTGGTATTATGTGTGGCTCTTACCCAGCTGCTCCACCCCAGAGATGGCTGCATCTTAGCACCGGGTGAGCCGTCCCTGCCTGGTGTTATGTGTGGTGTTTCCCGGCTGCTCCACCCCAGAGGAGGCTGCATCTCAGTGCCAGGGGAGCTGTCCCCGCACAGCATCTGTGTGCAGCTGGTAACTGGGTTATATGGTGTTTGGATGAAGGAGTAATTGAATTTTTAAATATAAGATCTTGTAGGTTTATTATTAGTTATTATTTGCACTGTAGTAGTGCTGAGCCCCAAGCCCAGGTGAGCACCCCAGTGCGCTAGGAGCTGCGCAAACACAGGAATACCGCTGCCCCTCTGGGAAGTGGGAGCAGAATCCAGGGCTTTGTAGGTCAGTTACCCGAAGGAGGAGAAATTAGCACCGTGGCAGCTGGGTATATTCTCAGTGCAACTTGTTTCTTTGCTATATGTGCACCAGTCCTGGACACAGGGCCGGTGCAAGGAAGTTTCGCGCCCTAGGCAAAACTTCCACCTTGCGCCCCCCCCCAGCCCTGCGGCAGCTCCGCGCCCCCCCACACCTTGAGGCGCCCCCCCCTGCGGTGGCTCCCCCCACTGCCCTGAGGTGCCCCCACCCGCGGCAGCTCCCCTCCCGGGGACCCATGCGGCAGCTCCCCACCCCAGCTCACCACTGCTCCGCCTCCTCCCCGAGCATGCCGCCCCCGCTCTAATTCTCCTCCCCTCCCAGGCTTGCGGTGCCAAACAGCTGATTGGCGCTGCAAGCCTGGGAGGCAGGAGAAGTGGAGCGGCGCCCACGCGCTCGGGGAGGGGGCGTAGGAACGCTGTAAAAAAATTGGGGGCACCGCTTTTTGGCGCCCCCAAATCTTGGCGCCCTAGACAACCGCCTAGTTTGCCTAAATGGTAGCACCGGCCCTGCCTGGACAGACGTGGTTGTAAACAGCATCCAGGGAACTCTTTCTGTGGGGACTCTCAGCAGAAACCACCAAGGCCAGGTTCCCAGGGAGCAAATAACTCTCCATAGACTGAGGGATTGAGGCAGCGAGCACCCCAGAGAGAACTAAAGTGCAAAAGCGAATGAAAAACAAATGTCTTCCAAAGCCTGAACAGTTGCTTGCATACTAAGGACAAATTGTAATAGCACCACCTGGAGGCTTCTGCCAGAACAAAGATAAGGAGCGCCTCATGTAGACTGAATTCCCCCTGGGGTCTTTGCTGAGCCATTCTGTACTCCATACTCATCCCCCCCCCCCCCCCGCTAATGCTCACCTCCCCTCTAGGGGGCAGAGGAGAGCTCAGTCCCTATGGCCCGTTCAGCGAGCGAGGGGCTGGTTAACGCCATCTGGGGTGTGGATTTTGTGCTTCAGACACGTTTGTTAGGAACAGGTCTGAGATGCTCACAGCTCACTCCACCCAGCCGCCTACAAGGGAAAAGCCCCTGCCCCCTCCCCGGATCTAACCATTAGATCCCACAATTCTCTCCAAGCCAAGAATAGAACCCAGGAGTCCTGACTTCCAGTCCCCCCTGCTCTAACCCATTGGACCCCCACTCTCATCCCAAAGCCAGAGATAGAACCCAAAGTCCTGACTACCCGTCCCCCTGCTCTAACCATGAGACCCCACTCCCCTCCCAGAGCCAGGGAGAGAACCCAGGAGTCCTGGCTCCCAGCCCCCGCCCCTGCCCTAACCTGTAGACTCTGCTCCCCTCCCAAAGCTGGATAAAGAACCCAGGAGGCCTGCTTTCACCACTAGCAAGATCCAGACAGCAGATAATCGCTGGCCCCTTCCGCCTTCTCTAGAGATCCTGTTCTTAGAATTGTTGTGTCACATCAGATCTTCCGAGACACCTCTGGCCCCAGTAGGGGAGAGAGAGAAGGCCCCAGCTAGAGGAACTGTGTATCACAGCAGGGGAGCCAGCCCCCTGGGACGCTGGGTGAGCCCATCATGTCCAGGCTGGGGGGCTGTACCCTGCTCAGCAGCGACTCTGGGAAGGACCCAGGTGTCCTGGTGGAGCCAGATGGCCCATGAGCTCCGTGGGCGATGCTCTGGCTAAGAGGGTGAGCTGACCCTGGGCTGGAAGCACAGGGGAATAGCGAGTAGGAGCTGGGATCCCCGCTCGACGTGACATTGGGGAGACTGCGCGCAGCTCTGGGGGGCCGCACGTCAAACAGGGTGTCCGGAAATGGGGGAGGTGTCAAAAAAGAGCAACGGGGACAATCCGAGGGCTGGAAAACCAGCCCGAGAGCCAAGCACTGAAGGAGCTCGATCTAGCGAGTTTAACCCAGAGAAGGCTCAGAGGGGACAAGATCCTGGTCTGTCAGCACCTCCCTGCTGGTGGGGGGAAGGTTTCGGGGAGCAGAGGGCTCGTTAACCCAACAGACAGGGCAGAGTGAGAGCTGATGGCTGGGGGATGGAGCCAGAGAAATCGAGACTGGGAATAAGGGGCAGATTTTCCCCAGGGAGGGGAACTGACCCTGGGAATCACTGCCCCAGAGACAGGGCAGAGTCTCCAGCCCTTGGAGTCTTTCTATGGAGATCAGACATCCCTAAAAGCACTGCTCTAGCTCGACCATCAGATCTGGGCTGGAGGCCGGGACCCCTGGGGGGCGGTCTCCAGGCTGGGCAGACTGCGTGGGCACCACGGTCCCTTCTGGAGTTAAGATGGGCAGATCAATGAACGCAGCAGTAAGCAGCAGGTCTGGGAGCTTCTCAGTTCTCCTCGGCGAGGCAGGAAGCTGCGATGCTGAATAAAGCTAAACACTGCGCGGTCGTTATTACAATTTACCACATGTGTTACGGTCACATCTAATGGCCCAACTGAGATCAGGGCCCCTTTGTGCCAAGCGCTGCCCAGACACACAGCGAGAGACAGGCCCTGCCCCAGCTGAAATTGGGGTCCTGTTGTGCCAGGCGCTGCCCATGCACAGCAAGAGACAGTCCTTGCCACAAAAACGTTTGAAGGCTAAAGAAACAAAAGTAAGATTTGTATCCACCTTGTACAGGTGGGGAAACTGAGGCACGGAGCGCTGCAGTGGCTTGCTCGTGGTCACATGGGGCCCTGTGGCAGCATTGTGTAGCCCATAGAACTAGCTTTAGCATTTATTTGATGGGGCAGTAATGCAAGCAACCCACAGGCCTGTCTCCTGTGAGACGCTGGCATCAGCAGTTAGCATAAGGCTTGGGGCCTATGAACTTTGGCACAGATAAATGGCCCAACCGTGACCCCTAAGTTTTGGGGACGTGGGAACAGAGTGTTTAAGGGGGAGCTTTGTCCACAACGACACCAGGAACAGGAGCTAACACCAGCTTGCGGATAGTTTAGCATGGGACCATCGGCAGCTGTCTGACCACCAGAGAGCCATGACCTATGGGAGAAGGGCCCCCAGCACTGGTAGTGGGAGGAGATACACATAAGGAAGAGGGGAGACACCCCTATGGAACAGGCATTAGGCAGGGTGATGTCAGCGTAACGTCATGTACAAATCGCATCCCAGCCTGCGGGCAGGAGGAGAGCGCGATGTAGCCCTTGGGCGGTGCCGGGGTGACGACGAGGAAGGTGATGCTGAGGAGGAAGATACTAGGTTGTTCTGCACGGGACGGTTCCGAGGGACACGCTGCCGTCTCTCCATCTACCTCGCTGGGCTGGAGCCTTTGTGACTTTGCTAAATGTGCTAATAATTCCTCAAGTGCGAGTGTCACAGCTGTGCCCATCGGGGCTCCCAGCTGAACCCCAGTTTCCATAATCCTGGGCCTGACCTGGGGACACGAACCTGCCAAACCTCACCGGGATCACTGGGAATTCTGAAGTAATCAATAGAATGAATATGCGACTCCTACATCGGGCTCCAGCTGTGACTAGATCCCAGATCTCCTGCCGCAGCCCCCAGCCCAGCCTCGCTATGGAACCCGTAGCCTTTCTGGGACACCCTTTGTGCTGAAAACCTTTTCATAGGAACCTTTCCCGGGCCCAAATCTGGTTCCCTTTTCTTGTAGGCCCCACGTCAACGTTCACCCTGGAGGAGATGGAGGCCCTGCTGCTGCTGGCCCTCTCCATCCTGACCGGTGAGTGGGTCTGGTTGCGCTGGGGCTGGGGCTGGGATGCAGTAACGGGGATGAACAGGGAGCCAGGAATTTGGCAGACTCTGCCATGGCGACGGCTCCACCTGCCAATGCTTGGAATCCAGCAGGGGGCAACTGGAACGACTGGGGTTCAGTTGCAACCTCTAGGGGGCGCTGTGCTGCAGAGAGCGAGGTGGGGGCTCTCCTCTGGCAGTCAGGGCTGGCCCCGATGCCCCAGGGCAGGACTAGGGGGCGCTGTGCTGCAGCGAGCAGGGTCGGGGCTCTCCTCTGGCAGTCAGGGCTGGCCCCGATGCCCCAGGGCAGGACTAGGGGGCGTTGTGCTGCAGAGAGCGAGGTGGGGGCTCTCCTCTGGCAGTCAGGGCTGGCCTCGATGCCCCAGGGCAGGACTAGGGGGCGCTGTGCTGCAGCGAGTGGGGCGGGGCTCTCCTCTGGCAGTCAGGGCTGGCCCCAATGCCCCAGGGCAGGAGTAGGGGGTGCTGTGCTGCAGAGAGCGGGGTGGGGCTCTCCTCTGGCAGTCAGGGCTGGCCTCGATGCCCCAGGGCAGGACTAGGGGGCAAGGTGCTGTAGATAGCAGGGTGCTGCTTCCCCTAAAGGTGCCGGCTCCCAGGACTGGGGGGTGACCCTACCCGCGGACCCTCTAGCCGGATGGAGCGGCTCATGCGTGACGATTCCTTGCTCTTACACCTACCCCGAGGGGCAGCTAGTCAAAGCCGTGACCTGGAGCCGGGACAAGGACAGAATTGTGCAGCTCACGACAGCAGCGGGGCAGGGCTATGACAAGGTCAAGCACGCCCAGTTCCTGGGCGACCTGCAGCACAACTGCACCCTGCGCCTCAACCCGCTGGCGCTCAAAGACGGGGGCGCCTACTCCTTTGAGTTCCAGACCCAGAGCCAAAGCTGGAGAAGCCCCCGAGCCGTGTGCCTCACGGTGTCAGGTAATCCCCGGCTCCTTTTGCAGAAACGGTTCACCAACAACCCAGCCTGGCCCGGTGCGGCGTTATGTGTGGCTGCTCCCCAGATGCCCTGCCCCAGAGGTGGCTGCACCTCAGCGCCCATCGAGCCATCCCCAAGGAAGGTTGCTGTACACCTCTCATAACATTTCACTCAAATCAAATGACCACATTCTGCAAAGCTGTAAAGAAACAGTGGAGTCTGATGGTTAGAGGAAGCCTAAACTGGAGTCAGGACTCCTGGGTCCTCTCCCAGCTCTGGGAGGGGAGTGGGATCTAGTGGTCACAGCAGGGGAGGCTGGGAGCCAGGACTCCCGGGTTCTCTCCCAGCTGTGGGAGGGGAGTGGGATCTAGTGGTCACAGCAGGGGGGGCTGGGAGCCAGGACTCCTGGGTTCTCTCCCAGCTCTGGGAGGGGAGCCTGGTACAGGTCACACCCCCACCTGGTCTTGAGGAAGCTCTCAAAGAAGGGGCAGTGGCTGGTGACTGGAGGTGGCTGTACCCGTGGCTGTGCCCCCAGCAGTGACTGGCTCCCCCCTCACCCACCCTGCACAGAACATCCCTGCAGGGTCAAATATAGCATTGCTAGGGCCCCCGGAGCCCTGAACGGCGACTTGCTCTGCTCCATCTCCGAGCGCTGTGCCTCCTCCGGCCTGCATTGGTACGACGGAGCCGGCGCGCGGATCCTGGAGGAAACTGAAGCTGGCAAAAGCAATAGCAGGCTGAGCATGCACATCATCTGGCAGCACCGGGGGGCGGCGCTGGAGTGCCGGGTGCGGGGCTACCGGAATAGGTGCCTCCCCAAAAGGTCCCAGCCTCCAGCCACAGGTGAGTTGCATTATGTATGGGGCCTTCCCTTTCTAGGGGGCGGCAGCTCCCATCAGGCCCCAGGGCAGGGGCTGGCTGGGGGGCAGGGAATGGGGCACGGGGCCTTTCCCCTCTAGCAGGCACTGACTCTAATCAGGTCTGAGGGCAGGGGTCTGGCTGGTGCTGGGGGTGGGGAATGTGATACGCGACCTTTCCCCTCTAGGGGGCCCCAGCTCCCATCCGGCCCCAGGGTGCGGGACTGGCTGGCTCAGAGGGGCAGGGAATGGGGCACAGGGCCTTTCCCCTCTAGGGGGCGTTGGGTCTGACCCATCTCCAATGGCCTTTTCAGGCCGGCCCCCCCGCCTGAAGGTCCTGGTGGACACGGAGGTCCCAGGCCCGATCAGGGAGGGTGACTCGTTCACGCTGAGATGCGTGGGGGACAGCGGGTCGCTGGACCAGGTCTACTTCTGGATTCACAACTACGAGGACCTGCCCATGGGCCCCTCTCAGCAGATTGAAGGGGCAACCTTGTCTCACGGGGGCAATTACACCTGCATGAAGTGGGTCTCCGACATAGGGCGTGCCTACCTGGCCATATCCCCCACCACCTATGTGGCCATCCTTGGTGAGTAGCCAGTGCCAGGGCGGGGCCACAGCCCTGGGGGTGGGGCCAAGGAGCACAGATGGGAGGGGTCCTTGTCTCACCTACATTCCAAATGGGGGCGGGACCACAGCCATGGGGGCGGAGCAGGAGAGCACAGATTGGGGGGCCTTTCTGTCACTGACATTCCAGTTGGGGGCAGGGCCACAGCCATGGGGGTGGAACCAGGTTCACAAATGGGAGGGGGCAGGGGCCCTCCTTTCGCCACCACTTGGATATGGGAGTGGGGCTAAAGCACTGGGGGCGGAGCCATGGAGCCCCTCAGCCCCATGCCATGCTGCGCCTAAGCCCCCAGCTGCCGTCCCACAGGAGCGTCATTAGGTCATATCTCATTCCGCTTCCTCTGCAGTCCCCCCTGTGGTGCATGTGGTGGCCACCCCAGGTCCTCATCGCAGGACCGGGGAACCCCTGTCCCTGACGTGCCGGCTGGACACCAGCGCTTTTGGCGGATTGGGCTTCTCCTGGTACAAGGATGGCGAGCGGCTGGGGTGGCCACAGGCGGAACTGGCATTCCCGGGCGTCCAGGTGGCTGATGGGGGAGAGTATCAGTGTGAGGTGGACAACATCCTAGGGAAATCCACCTCCCTGCCACTCACCATCACTGTTGTGTGTAAGTACTGGGTGCATTTGACTCCACATTACACATTACATAGCCAGGGAATGGCTTAGAGTCCCCCATGCACCATGGCTGAACCCCGCACAGTCCTTCTGCAAGGCCAACCAAAATAAACAAGCTCCCAGCTCGTGCTCCAGCTGGGTCCGCTTTGTTGACCAGGCTCCAGTATCTCTGTCCACAGAGCCATCTAGCGGCCGAATGACGTTGCAAATCAACCTGTCACAGGCCGAGAAACACCCGTTCAAATAACGTACATTTAGTTGAAATTTAATATTTTTTAATCATCAGGAAAAATATCTGGTTTGCCCCCCTCAAAATTAGCTCTTTGCCGGACTTTTCATTACATTTTTCACCTCCATTTTTACCTACAGTGTTTTCAAAGAGCAATTCATGGGCGGTGGGTGAATGAGCTGTTGGGGGAGCCTAGTCCCCGGCCCCTCCCTCGCTGCCCGAGAACGCCCCCTCCCCTTCTGCCTCCCCTTCCCTGCTGGAGCCCGGAGCCCAGAGCCCGGGTGGGTGTGTTCCTGCTGCCCCCTGCTGGAGGAGCTGAGCCCTGCTCTGTGTCTGTGTGTGTCCCTGCCCGCCACCTGTGGCCGCCGGCTCCCCCCATACACCTCCAGTCCCAGAGTGCCCCCAACCCCGGCGCCGGGCAGCATTGCATGGCCCCAGCCCCAGCGGCCCCAGCCCCAGGCCTCACGAGCACAGGCCCCAGCCTGCCTGCCCCAGCCTCTCAGCCACGGAAGAGTGGGAAGGGAACTGGAAGCAGGCAGGAGGGAGTCTGGGGGCGGAGTGTGGGTGGGGCCACGCCTGGCTGCTTGGGGAGGCACAGCCTTCCCCGTCCTATAATACCCGCCACCCATGGGGCAATTGTTGAAAATTATAATCAATTAAAGTTAAATAAACTTTTAAACAGAAAATGGGGCGGGGGGGGGAGATTGGCAAACAAAATTGTTTAGGTTTTTGGGAAACAGACAATTATGACGGCTGAACAGAACCATCTTTGATCAAAATGCAGATAAAACAATGGATGAAAATTTGGAGGGAATGTTTGATTCACAGTTTAGCAAAAGTTTCAAATACCAAATTCCCAAAACTTTTTGGGGCAAAAGTGGGGGAAACGGCTCCATTTTGTACCCAGCAAAACAGAAACACACATTTTTGTGATCATTCACATTTTTTCTTCCATTGGCCTGTGCAGCTGCCCGCACCAGGGGGCTCTGGTCTCACTTGGGGCAGGGTCTGTCTCTCGCTCTGAGTCTGTGATCTCAGCAGGGACTGTCTCTGGCTGTGTGTCGGGGCAGCGCCCGGCACAATGGGGCCCTGATCTCAGCGGAGGCTTCTAGGTGCTATTGTAATAAGAGGAGATTGGAGGCTTTATGAACCTGGAAGAAACTCCAATGACCAATAAACACTTGGGAGGGAAATTCTCCTGGTTAAAAACCCAGCTCCCTTCCTGCCCCCTCCACTGAGACTGGCCTTCATTGTCCCCCCTAGGACTATGCTGCCCCCTCAACCAGCTCCCACCTCCCCATCTCCCCTGTGCCTGCCCCACTGCACCCTGCATGACACTGGAGCTAATGACCCTATTCTCCATCCCTGCCCCCCACAGACGGCAGTGACTGGTACCAGCTGAGCCCTGGCCCCATGGCAGGCTTCGGAGCAGGGGTCCTGCTGCTCTTCCTCCTGAGCAACCTCGGGGTTTATTGTCTGGCCAGGAGAATCCGCCAACGGAAAGAACTGAGGGGGAGTCAGCAGGGTAAGGGACTCCCCGGGGTGGGAATTGGGGGAGGGGCAGGAAATGGGGGGCCTCTGGCTGCATTGTGGAAAACCTGGAGTGTGGGCGTGTGAAGGAAATCAACCCACTGCTGTGTGTGTGTGTGTGTGTGTGTGTGTGTGTGTGTGTGTGTGTGTGTGTGCGCGCGCGCCGCCCCCTGCTAGAGGGGCTGAGCCCTGCACTGTGTGTGTGAGGGTTGGAGGAAGCGGTCTGCTTTGTGGGGGGGCAGAGGGCATTGCCAGAGGGGGGAATCGATCGATTTTGGGGGAAATGTTTAAAGAAGGAAAATAAAGAGTGAAAGGGGATAATTGTGTCTCCTTCCCCAGGGGGCAGCAGAGAGGACCCCAGCGCCCCACAGAGAGACTCGCTCTATGAGGTCAGTGGGGGGGGTCTGTTAACCCCTGGGTCCCCACTGCCCCCACATACTGCCTGGAGTTGAGTAGGCAGCTGCAGCCTTTGCCCCCCCCCTCCCCCCGAGTGAACCCCTGACCCCAGCTGGACAGAATCAGCACAACCTGAGCATGCGTCATAGACCCCATCCCGATAATGGCTATGGGGAGATTTTCCTTCACATCCAATAGCCAGGTCCTGCCCTGGCACAGGAGGCTGGGAGATCTCTCCCCAAATACAGTCGGGGATGCTCGTTGTTAGTGCGCCAGGTAACTGCAGTTCACAGCTCTGCAGGGCAGTAAAGGTGGGCATGGAACACAGGAGTCCGGACTCCCAGACCCACCCCCCGCTCTAACCACTAGACCCCACTCTCCTCCCAGAGCTGGGGATAGAATCCAAGAGTCCTGGCTCCCACTCCTCTGCCCTGCCCCCATTACTGCAGGTACAGGCAGACATCACACACAGGTCTCCTGCTGGGGGAGTGTCCCCTCTTTCCAGGGCCGGTGCAAGGAAGTTTTGTGCCCTAGGCGAAACTTCCACCTTGCACACCCCCACCCCAGCTCTGCAGCAGCTCCCCCGCCCTGAGGCGCCCCCCCCCCCAGCGGCAGCTCCCCCCTCGGGGAGCCATGCGGCACCTCCCCACCCCAGCTCACCTCTGCTCCGCCTCCTCCCCGAGCATGCCGCCCCCGCTCTAATTCTCCTCCCTCCCAGGCTTGCGGCGCCAAACAGCTGATTGGCGCAGCAAGCCTGGGAGGCGGGAGAAGTGGAGCGGCGACCGCGAGCTCGGGGAGGGGGCGTAGGAACAATGTAAAAAAAAAATTGGGGGCACCGCTTTTTGGCACCCCCAAATCTTGGCGCCCTAGACAACCGCCTAGTTTGCCTAAATGGTAGCACCGGCCCTGCCTCTTTCACACAATCTGTCTCTCTTCCTGTGTCCCCGGCAGGAAATCCCATGTGCTGGGGAGATTCCCTGCCCCTCGGACGATGCCGGCGACTATTATAACAGCTCCAAGGACTATTGTAACTGAGCACGGCCGAGATCCCTGCAGTCCGCAGTCCCCTCCGCGCCGCCGCAACCCGGATCTTGATAAGAGTCCACCGCTCACGCCCCAGGCAGCATTCACCCACCTCCATGAGCTGGGGAAACCCAGGAGAACCCAGGAATCCTGACTCCTACCCCTCCTCCCAGCTGGCAGCAGAGCCCTGGGGCAGGACTCACTTGGGCCACTGGATCTGGGCATTTCTGGGGCAGTTTAATTGTAGCTTCGATTTTCCAGGCTGTGTTGGCTTTCGGGAGGCAGGTCGGCCTAGCAGATAGAGAACAGAATTGGGAGGGAGGTGATCTGGGGTCTGCCTGCCCATGGGCAGCTCACAGCCCTGCTCCGTGCCTCAGTTTCCCCATCTGTGCAAGAGGGGTAATGATCCTGCCCTCCTGTGTATAGCACTTGGCGATCTCTGGCCGGAAAGCGCTAGACACGGGCAGGATGTCGTTACCGACCCCACTGCTGTTTTCTTTCAGTTCCAGCCCCTTTCTCAGCTTTAACACAGTTTTCATCAGGGAATTGCCTTTGTTTTGTTTCTTGTTATTGGATAATAAAGTGGTTTTACAAAACCATCAGCTTGGGTGACTGCTGCTGGACAGGGAGGGTTTGCCGAGGGCAGGGGCCTCCGAGGCTCGAAAGCTAAAGGAAAAAATGACACAGCAAGCAGCCTTCCAAAGCTTTTTTTTAGCAGATTGCGCAACCGGGAGCTAATCACGCTCTCCGGTGGGGAATTTAAAAAAAAAAAGCAGAAGCCCCTCCCCGCAATGCCCCAAAAGAAGCAAGGCGTTACTTAAAGAAATGGATCCCAAATCAATTTGTTTTACTCTGTATCAAACTTATACAGGGTAAACTCATAAATTGTCCGCCCTCTATAACACTGATAGAGATATGCACAGCTGTTTGCTCCCCCAGGTATTAATCACTTACTTTGGGTTTACTAATAAATGAAAGTGATTTTATTAAGTATAAAAAGTAGGATTTAAGTGGTTTTAAGTAATAACAGACAGAACAAAGTAAATCACCAAGTAAAACACGCAAGTCTAAGACTAATACATTAAGAAACAGATACAGGTAATATCTCACCCTCAGAGATGTTCCAATAAGCTTCTTTCACAGACTGGACGCCTTCCTAGGCTGGGCCCAATCCTTTCCCCTGGTACAGACCTTGTTAGTTCCAGCAGGCATCTTAGGTGAAAAGCAGGGGATTTCACATGACTGGGACCCCCCTTGTCCTGCTCCACCCCCTTTTATAGCTTTGGCACAAGGTGGGAATCCTTTGTCTCTCTCTGGGTCCCCACCCCTCCTTCTAAATGGAAAAGCACCAGGTTTAAGATGGATTCCAGTATCAGGTGACATGGTCACATGTCCTGTGAGACCCCCAAGCCTCCATTCTTCCCAGCCTGACTCACAGGAACACAGGAAGCTTGCAAGTAAACAGAGCCATTTACAACCAATTGCCCTAGTCAATGGGAGCCATCAAGATTCCAAGCCACCATTAATGGCCCATACTTTGCATAATTACAATAGGACTTTAGAGTAATACTTCATATTTCTAGCTTCAGATACAAGAATGATACATACATACAACTAGGATGAGCAGATTATAAGCTTTGTAATGATACCTTACAAGAGACCTTTTGCATAAAGCATATTCCAGTTACATCATTTTCACACTTATAAACATACACCTCTACCCCGATATAACGCGACCCGATATAACACGAATTCGGATATAACGCGGTAAAGCAGCGCTGGGGGGGGGGGGGCTGCGCACTCCGGTGGTGTTAGGGGGCTTATTCCTTCACCCTCTCACTGCCCTGGTCCTTCTCGCATGAACAGAGAGCAACAATACCCGAAGTCCAAAGGCGCAAACAATTCAATGTTTATTGGGGTGAACTTCCAGCAAGCATGATTCCAGTTTCCTTCCTCAGTGTCCCCCTTCCCAGCTCTGACACCACAGAGCCATCCCTGTTCCCATTCCCCCCTTAGCAGAACATGATTCCAATTTCCCCACCCCCATTCCCTGTTCCCATTCCCTCCTCCCTTCCTGATTGACTGCAGACTATATAGTAAAACTTGAGTTCTGCTTAGCTATACCTTAACCAATCATTTTACTGAAATTTAACTAACCAATCCTAACATACTGTAACGTGGTTATTTAACCAATTATATTCCACCACCTTAATTAGTTTACACCCAACAAAATTAATATACAGCAGACAGAAACAATCACAGAACCAGACAGAGACCATGCAAATAAATATACAAAACAATACAGAAGTGAGGATTTCACAACTACATCTATACAGACATAAGGGTTTTCCAGCTGTGTCTATTGATAAGTGAGTTCTTACCAGACAGAAAACTATCAAACTCAATTTCCTTTTACATGTTCTAGGCTTTTCCCTTTATCTGGAGGTGATAGATCGGATCAGCTTCCTAACAGCCCCAGATTGCCTTGTTTTAATGTGACTAGTTTGGAAAATGTGAGGATGTGACCGTTCACTTCTCAGCTTATGGCTGCCTCTGCTGCTTAGCCAAAGGCCTTACTTAGCCTAAGAACAGAGCCTCAGACTGTCACAGTACGAGAAGGCCCTTACACAGACAGACAGTGATTTTAATTCTTTCTTTTATTCCTCTATAACTAGCTAAGTGATAAGAATACACCTAAATTCCTAAAGTATAGGCCTTTACAGACAGGCCTGAATATCTATATCCTAACAGGTGGATCAAAGCAAGTTCGAGATAACGCGGTTTCACCTATAACGCGGTAAGATTTTTTGGCTCCCAAGGACAGCGTTATATCGGGGTAGAGGTGTATTTTTATAAAGCATAGGTAATGTCACAGGGGCGGTGCGTGTGTGTGTGGCTGTGCAGATGTGTGTGTTCGTGTGGCTGGATTTCTGCATGTGTTTGCATCTGTTAGCAGTTGTGTTGGTGTGTGGCTGGATTTGTGCGGGTGTTTGTGTATGTTTGCAATTGTGTTTGTGTGTGTGCATGCTCTGCTGCCCTCTGTCGGCTGCAGTGACAACCGCTTCTCCATGTGTCACAGCCCCCATACTGTCGGCCCCGGTGGCGATTCCCCCATCCTACATGGGCTGGCTAGCCTGACCTTTCGCCCGTCTGTGGAGTGTGGTGGGGGCTGCAGCTCGCCCCCTGTGGCACAGGAGGGTGCAGGTGCGGGACACTGGGCTCTGATGTACCTGGAGGGCAGCTCGGGTGGGGCGGGGCAGGGCCTGTGGTTTCCGTTCTGCGTTGCCTGGTGCTGGGCCGTTGCACAATCCCCAGCCACGCCGCACAGTGTGCCCCGAGAGGGTGGGAGGCCAGGCAGATGATCCAGCACCAGGGGGAGAGGATATGTGCCTGGGGGGAGGGAAGGCCTTGGGCTGCACCGGGGGAGTGCAGAGCAGGGGTGACAACCCAAAAACCTGCAGCGAAGGGATGGACAGGCGGGGTGGGTGGATAGAAGAGGCAGCGAGCCTAAAATCTAAAACGGGAGTGGGGGTCTAGTGGTTAGAGTGGAGGGGGGAGGTGAGAGCCAGGACTCCTGGGTTCTCTCCCTGGCTCTGACTCTCTCTTGTGCAATCCCTCCGCAGTTATCAAACTCGCCAGCCAGCATGTGGGAGCGAGGGTCCTTGTAGAGGTCCTGGAGAATCTGGAGGAAGGTTTCCAGCATCCCGAACTCTCCCAGAGTGGCAAAGATGTGATGGTGGGGACCTCCTGGCCACTGGGTGTCAAAGTTCTCGAAGTTGTCAGCCTTCGCCAGCTCCTCCGTCCAGGCGGTTTGCCACGACGTGGTGACCCTCGCTCGCGGCCGTCGCTCCTCCTGCTGTGCTGTCTCCGCAGATTCAGGTGCTGCGGGGACGATCTGCGGCCTCGTTGTCTCTCAGAGTGGGGAGCGGTGTTGAGGCGGATCTTGAGGTGGGGGTCCTGGTGCAGTGTGCGGGGGAGGGGGCAGCTCTCGGTGTCTCCGAGACAGCCCTGGCTCTTTTGGGAGGGAGCGGGGTTCTGGAAGCACCGGTGCTGGACTTTGGGGGGACACGTGTCTGGAAGTGCTGGTTCTCCTGCAGGCAGTATCCGGCTGGGGGGTCCTTGGTGGGGCACAGGAGTTTTTGTGGTTGGGGTGTTGCTGGACAACCCTTGGAGGAGGTGTTGGGTCTCCCAGGGGTGGGGTCTCGCCGTGGGATCTGGGGGCTGCGGGAGGCTCCTCCGTCGGCTGGATCTCGCCGGGCGGCCTGGGGGGCGGCACTGGTTGCTCCTACGGCAGGGTGGTATCAGGTTACCTGTCGGGGAGCGCTGTCCCGGCTCCCATCCATGTTGTGCCGGATGGTCTCTATGAGGTTGCTGAGGCATCTGGTGAGGTTGCTGACTTGCGAGAGGCAGTAATCCCCCTCACGGCAGGGTCCAGCGTGGGGATTCTGGAGACAGGGCTGGCTCTTTTGGTGGCGCCGTCCTGTCGGTCGGTCCTCGAGGTGGAGGTCGTGCTTCCCTCGACTGGCGGTTGGTCCCCCCTTACGCCTTGTGGCTCTGGGGACACTGGCTGGCGTGCTGAAGCCAGAGCATCGGTGGGGGTCAGAGTTGGGATCCACAGGGTGTCAGCAGAATTGGTCATCGCCATCGTGAGGGGTCCCTTGCATGTGGTTTGATGATACTTACATTTCTTTTGAGTCTCAAAGGGTAGGTCGCAGCGGCTACACTGGAAGGTGATCAGCTTGTTGTGGGCTTTCCGAACGTGCTTGCTGAGGGCCCCGACGGTCTGGACTTCACGGAAGGGAAAGCAGAAAGGGCAGAGGAGGAGGTCTGTTGGGATCGGGTACTGGAGGTAGGTGTAGTCCTCTTCCCCTTCCTTACTCTCTGTGGGGCGGACCTCTGTTGTGCCTGCAGACTCGCTGGGTGGTTCCTCCCTGCCCCTTTTTCCCGATGCCCTGCCCTGCACTGCCCCTCCCCCCAGGCCCTGCCCCTGCACTGCCTCTTCCTCCAAGGCCCCGCCCCTGCACCACCCCTTCCTCCGAATCCCCACCCCCGCACTGCCCCTTCCCCCGAGGCCTTGCCCCTTCACCGCCCATTTCCCCCTAATCCCCACCCCTGCACTGCCCCTTGCCCCGAGGCCCCGCCCTCGCTCCGCCCCTTCTCCAGTCCCATCCCTGCATCACCCCTTCTCCCCAAGCTTCCACCCCGCATCGCCCCTTTCCCCAAGGCCCCACCCCAATGCTGCCCCTTCCCCCGACACCCTGTCCTCGCACCGCCCATTCCTCCGACACCCCGTCCTCGCACCGCCCCTTCACATGAGGCACTGCCCCTGCACCACCTCTTCCCCGAGGCCCCACCCTCGCACTTCCCCTTCTCCCCAGGACCCAGCCCCTGCACCAGCGCTTTTCCCGGCAGCCCTGCCCCCGCGCCGCTTCTTCCTCCAAGGCCCCACCCTCAGCCCGCCCCTTCCCCCGAGGCCCCGCCCCTGCACCTAGGGTGACCAGACAGCAAATGTGAAAAATCGGGATGGGGGGTGGGGGGGTAATAGGAGCCTATGTAAGAAAAAGACCCAAAAATCAGGACTGTCCCTATAAAATCGGGACATCTGGTCACCCTACCTGCACCACCCAGCAACCCAGGGGCAGGCCAGATCGGGGAGGCGGGAGGTGTGACACTCTGTACCTCGGGGGAACACTCAGCACCTCCATGTTCATCCTTATAAAACGATTGTGTGGTATCCAATGCAAAGTTTGTCATGTTGGGTGTCTTCGGAAGGCTCATGATGCACTGAGCATGGTTGTTATAGTGAGGTTATAGTAATTGTTACAGTAATATTACAGTAAGGTTATAGGTTATAATTTCATGTATACAGTTATGAGACTGAAAATGTATCCTCATGGCTTAAAGCAAGCCCAGGGAAAAACTCTCCAAGAGCAGAGGGTCAGTTCACACCTCATCAGGGCATGTATTGGACAAACCCAGCCCAGCCTCACAGGAACAAAGGACACTGGCCTAGGCAACAACAAAAGTATCTGTTAGACCCTCGAGTGAGTCACCCCCTTTCCTTTGGTTAGTTTGGGACTGCGATGAGGTTAATGCTCACCTGACTCATGGGGCGGGGGGGCAAAGCCAAGCGGAAAGAAAGAACATGAGAAAAGGAAAAGACATTTTGTCATGCTCTCTCTCTTCTACCTACATCTACAGACACCACCACCACCAGCAGGCATAACTGGACACTGCAAGACGGAGGTTCCTAGGGTTGTGTCTGGGACCGGAGATATTGGCTAGTGTCATTCGGTTGCACAATCCAAGGAGCAGCTTTAGGCCAGAGGCTGTGCGTGAACAGCCCAGGAGTGGGGGTTCTCACAGCAGAGCAGTGTAAGGCTGGCTCCCAGAGGCAAGGATAGGTGTGACCTAGCAGATCACCAGTCCGGATAGCACCAGAGGGGAACGTCACAGCGGGGTCTACAGGTTAGAGCAGGGAACGAGGAACCAGGACTCCTGGGTTCTCTCCCTCGCTCTGGGAGGGGAGTGGGTTCTCGTGGTTAGAGCAGGGGGATGGGTAGTCAGGACTTGGGGTTCTATCTCTGGCTTTGGGATGAGAGTGGGGGCCCAATGGGTTGGAGCAGGGGGACTGGGAGTCAGGACTCCTGGGTTTCTATGCTTGGCTTGGAGAGGGGTGTGGGATCTAATGGTTAGATGGGGAGAGGGGGCAGGAGCTTTTCCCTTGTAGGCAGCTGGGTGGAGTGAGCTGTGAGCATCTCAGCTCTGTTCCTAGCAAACATGTGTCTGAAGCACAAAATCAACACCCCGGAGGTATTAACCAGGGCTGGCTGAACATAGGGGTACCATACGTCCGGATTTTCCCGGACATGTCCGGCTTTTTGGTCCTCAAATCCCCGTCCGGGGGAATTGCCAAAAAGCCGAACATGTCCGGGAAAATACTAGTCCCCTGCTTACCTTAGAGCGGCTCCGGCAGGCTGCGAGCTGCAGGCGAATTCCCCCGCGGCAGCGGCGGCTGCTGCTCCCCCCAGACACCTCAGCTTTGTGTAGCTGAAGAGCCGAGCTGCCCGAGCACTACCAGCTTCACGGTTTGCCGGGCAGCCCCCAGACCTCCAGACCCTGCGCCCCCGGCCGGGCGCTTCCCCAGCACAGCCGGAGCCCAGGAGGAGAAGCGACCGGCCGGGGGCGCAGGGTCTGGAGGTCTGGGGGCTGCCCGTGAAGCCGGTAGTGCTCGGGCAGCTGTTTCGCGTGGCTGGGAGGGAGGAGGGGGAATGCGGGGCGCTCAGGGGAGGGGGCAGAGTTGGGGCGGGGACTTCAGGGAAGGGCCGGGGTCAGGGCCCCATGGAGTGTCCTCTTTTTTTAATTTTTAAATATGGTAACCCTGGCTGAACAGGCCATGGGGACAGAGCTCTCCTCTGCCCCCTAGAGGGGAGGTGGGCATTAGCAGGGAAGCCAGGGCAGTGGTTCTCAAACTTTTGTATTGGTGACTCCTTTTACACAGCAAGCCTTTGAGTGCAATCCCCCTTAGAAATTAAAATCACCTTTTTTATAGTGAATACTATCAGGGCCGGCTCCAGCATTTCTGCCGCCCCAAGCAAAAAAAAAAAAAAACCCGCGATCGCAATCGTGACCGGCGGCGGCAATTGGGGAAAAAAAAAAAAAGAGCCGCGATCGGCGGCGGCAGTTCAGCGGCAGGTCCTTCGCTCCTAGAGGGAGTGAGGGACCTGCCGCCCCCGAATTGCCGCAGGTGCCGCCCCTCTCCCTTGGCCGCCCCAAGCACCTGCTTGTTAAGCTGGTGCCTGGAGCCGGCCCTGAATACTATTATAAATGCTGGAGGTGACAGCTTGCGACATCCGCCCCCATGTAATAACCTCAAGACCCCGTTTGGGAACCCCTGGGGTACAGAATGGCTCAGCAAAGACCCCAGAGGGAATTCAGTCTCCAGGGCACGTGAGCTGCGCCTTATCTTTGTTCTGCCAGAAGCCTCCAGGTGGCGCGGTTACAAATTGCATAGGGGCCACCTTGGAGCCTATGGTGTGACCCAGGTGAATGGGGGACAATGCAAATTGCAGCTCCCAGCAGGTCCCGCCCCCCCGAACTGCAGCTCCCGGCAGGCCCCGCCCCCACATAACTACGGGCCCCGCCCCCCCGGACTATAACTCCCGGCGGGCCCCGCCCCCCCGGACTATAACTCCCGGCAGGCCCCGCCCCGCGAACCACAGCTCCCGGCGGGCCCCGCGGCTCCCATCGGGCTTTGCGGCAGCGGCTGGCGCGCCCGGCTGTTCGGGTCCCGGCATGGAGCGGGGCGGACCCGCGCTGGAGCTGAAGCTCTGGGCGGCCCAGGAGATGGGGCTGCCCCCCGCGAAGGTGCCCCCCGACGGGGCCTTCCGCCGGTGAGAGCCCCGGGCCCCCCAGCGCGGGATCCCCCCGGCTCCTCCCCCCGCTCCCCGGGACTTCCCCCGTCTCCTGTTCCCCGGGTTCCCGTTTCCCTCCTTGTCCTCCCCGGGCTCCTGCGGCTCCCTCCCGCGGCCCCCCTTCCCCTGCTCCCTCGGGGTCCCCGCTTTGGGGGGCGGCCTCGCTCCTTCCTCCTTGGACCCCCCTTGCCCCGTCTCCTTGGTACCTCCCTCCCTTCCTGCCCCAGCCCCCCCCGCCTATCATACCCCCCCCGGGACCTCTCTTCCGCGTGGGTTCCCTGCCAACCCCCTGCCCTATGGCCCCCACCCCACCTGGCCCCATTCATTATGGCCCAGCTGTGGGGCCAGACCCCCCCCCCACTCCGCTCTCCCCCAGAAAAGGGCCTGCCAGCCCCGGAGATGTTACCCCTGAGCCCTGTGAGGTTACCCGGATGAGCCAGGCCTGGAGGGGGGAGAGAAGGAAAAGGGGCCGGGGGGGGGGGGGGAATATACAGTCCTGAACCGAGGGCCTCCCATGCTCCTTGTAGAGGTTTCCAGTCATGTCCCCCTGTCGCTCTATCCCCAGGATGTGCTCAGGCCAGTGTGCGGAGATCTGGAGATACGTCACCCGGCACGTGCACCACCAGAGGTGAGAGGAATGGGGCGTGGGGCCTTTCCCCTCAAAGGGCCGCTGGCTCCCACCCGGCCCCACAGCAGGGGACTGGCTGGCTCAGGGAGGCAGGGAATGGGACATGGGGCCTTCTGCTTTTCAGGTCTCCTCCTAGAGCCAGGGGTAGAACCCAGGAGTCCTGGCTCCTGGCCCCCCTGCTCTACCCACTGGACCCCACTCCCCTCCCAGAGCCATTGCTGTTTCTGCAGTAGATTCACCTCTCTCTCTTTCCTCACAGGAATGTGAAGAAGATCCGAGGGAACTTGTTGTGGTATCCTTTCCTCGTTCCCCTCCGCCTTGGGGACTTGTTACTATGGGCAACTTTCTCACCAAGGGGCCCATCCAGCCCAGTGTCCCACCCCGTCCCTGCCCCCTAGATCAAGCCCCTGGGCCCATCCAGCCCGGTGTCCCCGTTCCCCTATAGCAGTGGGGAGCGGGTTTAATTTCCTTGTTGACCCTTGGCTGGCGTCTGTCTCCTGGCCTTGGACCCCCCTAGCCTGGTGGCTCCGACCTCTCCCTGACGTCTGTCCGTTCAGGCCTCTGTCGCTCTCCACGTTCAGCCTCCTTTACTCAGGCCTTGCCTCAGGTACCAGCATCTGGAGGAGGCAGAGGTGAGGGGGCCGGTGGAGACTGCTGGTTGAATGGGGCATGGGGCAGGTGTGGATAGGGGCGTGTGGGTGAGGGCTGTCAGTGGGATGGGACGGGACGGGTGTTGTGGGTGGGACTGGGTGATGCTGTGCGGTGTGGTGAGTGGGGGCGGTGGGTAGGGGATGGTAATCTGGATTTGGAGGGGCGGGGAAGGGGATCAGGGTGCTGTGGGGTGGGATAGAGTGGATCAGGGTAGGGGATGGAGTTGTGGGGCAAGTGAGGATCAGGTGGTGCTGCGGGGTGGGAGCAGTGGGTGGGAAGTCAGTTGGGGTGGGATTGTGATGCAGAGGGGTGCTATGGGGTGGGATAGGGTAGGGGACAGTGGGTGCCTTGTTGCTGAGCTGTTGGTCTTGGAAATGGAGGTGGGATCAGTGGGGCGGGGGATTGGGGTGCTGTGGGGTGGAACAGGGGACCTGCCGTGGGGTGAGCAGGATGCCTGGGTCTATAGCGGTGGGTGGATGGGGGGCACACTCACCCAGGAGAAGCCCCGCCCCCAGTCGGTGTCTCCCCCTCCTCACAGGGAAAGCCCAGCAGGTCGGAACCGGAGCAGGAGCGGCACCGGAAGCTGGCCCAGGGGGTGGCTCGCCTGCGTGGGGAGCTGCAGCAGTTGGACCTGCAGATGGAGACGGCCCAGCGCGAGGTCATGGCTGACGGTAAGGGGGGAGCCCCAAGGATCTGTGGGGCCAGCATAGTGTGTGCCCCCAGCGCTCTACCCCAGCCCATCACTGTGGGGGTGGGGGGCACAAAGTCCACCCCAGTCCTCCCATCTGTTCTCCCCCAGCACACAGTGGGATCGTCCCCCTGTAGTCCAGATCCATTTCCCCCCCATTTCTTCGTGGGGGGCAGGATTGTTCCCCTACCCTGCCCTCCTTGGGGGCACCATCTCCCCACGTGGTCTCTTCCCCACCCGCAAGGTTCCCGTGGCCCATGGGGCTGCTGCTTTTTTCCCCCATGCTCCCTCCCCAGACAATTGTGATGGGTGTGAATCCCACAGGCCTCAGGATTCCTGGGTTCTGTCTCCTACTCTGGGAGCAGGGGAGAGGCTGGGAGCCAGGACTCCTGGGTTCTATCCCCAGCTCTGGGAGGGGAGTGGGGCCTAGCGGTTAGCGTCTGAGGCTCGGGGTGGGGTTTCCCTGACGCTCTTTCTCCTCCCACCCCACAGAGATCTCCCTGGAGGCGGCCCAGGAGCGGATCCGCGACGCCCAGCGCCGCTCCCTGCTGCTCAAGGCCTATGCGGCCCGCACGGCCAAGGAGCGCCAGCAGCTGCAGGCCAGCGTAACACAGCTGGGGGGGCGGCTGGAGCAGCTGCAGGACATCAGCAGGTGTGGGGGGGGGGGTTCCGTCCTTAGCATGGGGTCCCCATTGCTCCTGGTCACATCCCCCAGAATCCTTTGCTCCCGAAGCACTACCCAGTGAACATCTCTGCTGGGTAGTAACTCCCAGAATCCTTTGCTCCTTGGGAGGGAGTCCCATGGCGTGTGGCATTAGGGATAGGGGACTGCCCATCCTGGGTAGCGTCTCTCCGGATCCTTTGCTCCATGGCAGAGTCCCACTGTTGATGGGGCCTGGGTTGGGGTGAGGGTGGGGGGATGTCCTGAACTGTGCTTCCTCCCTCCCCCACCCCATTTTCACGGCCTCCTCTGGTCTCTGCAGAAAGGCCAAGGTGGAGCTGACGGTGGGAGGGAAGGTGCCTGACCTCGGACTTGCTGGCGTGGAGCCTGAAGTACTGGTGAGTGGGGAGGGGACAGTGGGTAGATTCCCGGGTGGGCAGAGAGGAATTTGGGAATCCTGCTCCCCTGTGCTAGTTGGGGTGGTGATCTGGGGGTCCCAGTCCTGGGATCTTGAGGGGATCTGGAGATCCCAAGGCAGGATCTAGTGACACGGGGTACCCGGTGATCTGAGCCCTGTGAATGCCAGCATGGGGCTCTGGTGATCTCACCGTGGGATCTGGTGATGGGGTTTGGTTGGGGAGGAGGAGGGAATCGGACTGAGCCTGGTGCCGGGACCCGGGGGGAGTCTGTCGGGCCATTGGCAATCAGGACTTGGGATCCTGAGGGATCTCACTGAGCCTGGTGCCTGGATCCCAATAAAGGGGGGGGATCCAGTAGATCCTGGTGATTCCACCAGTGATTCCTGGTGATCTGCAGCTTTCTTGAGGGCCGTCGTCTCCTCCCCACCCCGGTAACCCGTCCAAGTGTCTGTCCGTCTCTCCACAGCGGGACGTGCGGACGGCCTGCCAGCTGCGCTTCCACTTCCTGAAGTCGCTCTTCGAGCACAGCACGTCTGGGGCCCTCCCGTAAGACCCTGCGAGCTCCCCTGCCCTCCCCTTCCCCTCCGCCGCTCTGTTTCTGACCCGCCCCATGTGTGTGTCTCTCAGCAGCGGGACAAGCGAGGAGCTGCTGGACGCATCCTACCAGCACTGGTTGAGCACTGTGGAGGTAACGGGGGAGGGAGGCGCAATAGGGTAGGGACCCTGGGGACGGCTCGCATGGTGCAGAGATGCAGCCACCTCTGAGCTGGGAACAGCTGCACATAACACTGCGCTGGGTCAGCTCACTTGGTGCTAAGGTGCAGCCACCTCTGGGAGGGGCAGCTGGGCGCCCCTTAACGCCGGGCATTGGGGCAGCCCTGACTGCTGGGGGGATTCCCCCCCGCCCTGCTCCCTGCAGCACAGCGCCCCCAGTGCCGGGCTGGGGCATTGGGGCCAGCCCTGACTGCCCAGGGAGAGCCCCCTGCCCTGCTCCCTTCAGCACAGTGCCCTCTAGCACCGCACTGGGGTATTGCAGCCACCCTGATGGAGGGTACAGCGTCCCTGCCCCGCTGTGGCTCATCCCACCTCTCTGCCCACGCAGGACATGGTGGGTTCCCACCCTCCCAACCACGTCCTGGCAGCCCTGGAGCACCTGGCCCTGGAGAACACCCTGCAGATGCAAGAGCTCACCAGCCGCATTGACATTCCCCGTGACGTAGAGGCGCTCAAGTGGGTACCACTAAGGGGGTGGCAGTGTGGGTGCATGGTGCTGTATGGAGCCGTCGCCCCCCAGTGGTGGGGGCGGGGAGGGTGGCAGAGTCAGAGCTTGGGAGAGGAGCTGCTGTGGGGCTTTGGCCCCCTGGTGGTGGCAGTTTGTACTGCAGGGGGCAGAGTCAGGGCTCTGGGGGGCTGTCACCCCAGCGGTGCTGCAATCACTCATGGCACCAGTGCTGGGGCCTGTACCTCTGCCCTCTGGCCTGCAGGTTCCGCTACGAGAGCGCCCGCCTGGAAGACCTGGCGGGGCCGCCAGCAGCCCTGCCCTCGGTCCGGGGCCTCATACAGGTGAGTGGGGACATGGGGAGGGGCAGGCAGGGCTGTGTCTGGGGGCTGGGCAGTCCCAAGGGCTAGGATATAGTGCAGGGGGAGGGGTGGCACATCTGGGGGCTGGAGGTTCTGGGGGCTGGGATATAGCAGGGGAGGGGGCTGTATCTCAGTGCTGGGGGGTCCCAGGGACTGCGGGGGGACCTCAGGGCCATATCTCCGGCTGGGATATAGCGGGGGGAGGGGGCAGTGTCCCCTGGCCCCTCCTTACCTGCTCCCTCCCCCCTGGCTGCAGGAAGGCTGGAGCAGGTGTGAGGAGCTGTGGGTGCAACAGCTCCCCCTACAGGCCCGGGAGCAGCACGGCACGGCCCAGCTGGCCTCCCTCCTGCAGGAGATGCACCGGCTGCTGGCGGACAGCTCGGAGCGCGCCATCCTCGCCAGGTAGCTGCCCCAGGCTCTGGGAGACACCCCGCCCCCTCGGCTCACCCCTGCACAGTTGATGACCACCCACCCCTGGGAGACGGTCCCCTGCTGGGGAGACTTCCCGCTCCAGGGGTCCCCCTGCGCTGTGAGGGCCCCCTGGAGAGCGCTCCCTGCTGGGGAGACTACCCTGTTCCGTGGGGTCCCCCTGTGCTGTTGGGGCCTGTGGTGAGCACCCCCTGCTGGGGAGACATCCCCACCACCCAGGGTCCCTCCTGCACAGTCAGTGACCACCCACCCCTGGGAGAGTGCCCCCTGCTGGGAAGATTCCCTGCCCATGTGGTTCCCCCCACCCCCAGACCTACAGAGTGCGCCCCCTGCTGGTCCCCATCCGCCCGCTGAGCCGGCCTATCCCGCCCGGCCCCAGGGCAGTGCTGGAGCTGGAGCTGCGGGCTGTGCGGCTGGCGGGGCTGCGGGATGGGCTGCACCGGGGCTGCCGGGAGCTGGAGCGGGAGGCGAGTGCCCGCCACGCCGAGCTGCAGGCCTTGCAGAGCAAGCGGCAGCGCATCTTGGACTTCCGCCACTTGGTGGTGAGTACGGGGGGGAGGGAATCTGGGGGTTAGAGCAGGGCAACCTCTGGACATGGGATCTGCCTGGGGGGTAGGGGGGCAATAGGGCACACACTAGGATATGGGGGGGTTGGCTGGGAAGGGTCCCATGGGTGGGGGGTTCTTGGAGGGGGATCCACAGGGTACATGGCTGGCCTAGGGGGAAGGAAGTAGAGGGGGTGCATGCTGGGGGGGAATATAGGGGTGTGGGGATGATGAGGGAAGGGAGGGAGTGGACAAGTTGTGGGAGGATGGGGGTGCCTTCTGGGGGGAAAGGGAGGGATTGCGGGGCTGAATATAGGGGTGCTTTGCTGGCACAGGGGGAGCAGGGACACTGTCTCGAAGCAGCCCCAGGACTGAACCCCCCCCCGCCCCCCCCCCAATCCACCCAGCGCGAAAAGCAGCAGCACGTCCGGGCGCTGATCAAAGGCACCTCCTACATCAAATCCCAGCTCCGCAAGGACCAGGCCGAGGTGAGACACCCCCACCCGCCCGCACTATGGAGGAGGCTGTGGGGCAAGACTGAGGGGCACTGGCAGGGCTGCGGGAGTGGGCCCCAGGATTTGGATGGCAGGGAGCTGCTGGTTGGGACTGAGGGGGCATGGCAGGGGGCTGTGGGGCTCAGGGCTGGGAGGGCAGGGGGTTGTGGGGCTGGACTGAGGGGCACTGGCAGGGCTGTGGGAGTGGGGCTCAGAGCTGGGAGGGCAGGGGGCTGTGGGGCGGGACAGAGGGGCACTGGCAGGGCTGGGGGAGTGGGGCTCAGGGCTGGGAGGGCAGGAGGCTGTGGGGCAGGACTGAGGGGTACCGGCAGGGCTGGGGGAGTGGGGCCCAGGGCTGGGACTTAGGGGCACCAGTATGGTCTCCCCCGCACTCTCTCTCAGGTCCAGGCCTTCGTGCAGAGGAAGCTGCTGGGCCTGGAGCAGGACGTGACGCTGGAGTCGCAGCGGCTGCACGGGGGGGTGGAGCGCGAGGTCCGGCAGCTGGGGGCCATCGCCCTCCCCTGCCTTCTGCGCCGCAGCCTCCTGGGGTGAGCCCCCCACCCCCCGGTCTGTCTGAACTGCCCCGTCCCCCCATCCCCTCTTGGGGTGCCCCAGGGGCTGGATTCCCATATTGGGGGAGCCCTCTGGCCTTAGGTGGGAGTACCTTGGATGCAGGGCTGTGCCCCCCATCCCCCACTACTGGACTTGGGGTATGCAGGATTCCTGGGATCTTGTCCCCCCTCCCCCCACCTGTGCCCCATTGAAACGGGGCTCGGACCCGCCCTGAGATCTGCAGGTTCGAGGGGGTAGGTGCCCGCCGAGCAGTACTGATACTTTGCTTCTCTGCCCCATGCTGGGGTTGCCGGTCCTTTGCGAGGAACATCAGTACTTGGGCAGTGGTGTTAATGCTGCAGTAGCGGCATCGAGACAAGCAGAAGCGTTGGTGCTGGGGAATACTAATGAAAACCCGGTGTTCTCTGGGAGGAGAGCTAATACCCTGAGAATGGGGCAGGGGCTTTAATACTCTGGTGGGAGCATGAATACTCCCTCCAGGGTAATAATACTCTGAGAGCATCGGTATCCGACATCTGGGGTGGGAGGATTAATACTTTCTGGGCTGATAATGCTCTAGGAGCATTGGTAGCCTATAGCGGTGAGAGGAGCATTGATACTCTCTGAGGTATTAATACTCTGCACTGGTACCTGCTCTCCCTGGGGTACCAATGCTGTACTACCCTGGCAGGCGGCTGTTACGACGGGGCCCCGCAGCCCTTCCCGGGGAGCAGGGGGGGAGGTGGGCTGGGGTGCCTGGTGAGGATGGGGGGTACCGGAGGGTGGGGGATTCAGGGGCTGATCCTTGGCTGCCCTGACCCAGTCGTCCCCCGCCTCCAGGTCCCAGCAGGTCCCGGCCCACGAGCTCTCCATCCATAGGCTGGGCCGGACGGCGCTCGCCCAGCACCGGGCCTTCCTCACTGTGTGCCAGGCTTCCGGCTTCCCTCTCTACAAGGTGAGACGCACACTTGGTGGAGCAATGGGGCAGGGAACGGGGAGGTCTCCCCACAGGGCAGGAGTGAGACCCTCTTCTGGGGGGAGATGGGATGGGGGGCCCTGGAGGAGGGGGTGGGGCAGGAGCACCCCCCTAGTTTATTCTGCATTAAACCTCCCTCGAGTCCCATGGGGAGTGATCTTGGGGGGGGGGGGGGGGGCAAGGCCCTGTCTCCCCTCACCCCCCGTCTCTGTCTTTCTCTGCCCCAGGCCCCGGAGCACCTCCTGCCCCACATGGCTGAGCTGAAGAAGGAGCTGCTGGCCCTGCGTGCCCAGCTGGGCTACAAGAGCCAGGTGCTGGCCAGCCTGCAGCAGCGCCAGGGCTCCCCGGGGACCGACGCACAAGGTGAGATCCCCTCCATGGCTCCAGACGGACAGGGGGACGCCCCCCCCCGCCTGCCTGAGGACCTTTCCCAGGGTCTGCAAGGGGCACCCTCCTGGCACACAAGCCGGCCTGAGGGGCCGCAGGACCATGGCATCCACCCAGCAGCTCAGCACCCTCTCCGCCCCCCCAAAGCCATAACTCCTCCAGGCCTCACCGACGTCTCTTCCCCCAGCCCTAGTGCAGGCCCTGCGGGACCATGACCGGGAGCAGGCCGGAGCCCTGGGGCCGCGGATCCAGCTGGTGACGGAGCAGTGCGGGCAACGCATCGAGCGCTGGCCCGAGGTGCAGGCCGCCATCGACGCCTGGTGAGGAGGCCCCACCCACCTGGTTTATGGGACGTCTTGTTCTCCAGAGGGGGGAGGCTCTGCCCATCCTGTGCTGGGGGTCGGTTCTCCCCTGCCTGGGGTGGGGGCTGTGAGGAAGAAGGGGGCTTGCCCAAGTGGTGGGGGCACCGGAGGGACTGATCGGGGGGGGTTGGGGTGGGAAGGAAGGGGGTGGCCTGGTGCCTCTGGAGAATGGGTGTACCTAGGGAGAGGCCGGGGGGCATGTGCCATGAGGAAGGATGTCGGGGGACAGGGTGTGTGTGTGCGAGGGGGGTAAGGGTGGACGTGGGGGTGTCTGTGCTGGGGAGAAGCTGTGGGGGGCGGGGCCGGAAGGAGCCATCTCACTGCTCCCCGCTCTCTTCCCCTCCCTGTCTGCAGGTGGGAGCAGCCGGGGCAGTTCGCCCTGCCTGCGGAGCACCGCCTGGGCCTCACCTTGCAGCAGTGGCTGGAGCGCTGGACCCTGGCCCTCAAGACCCTCCAGCAGCAGCAGCAGCAGCACAGCTGGGCCTGATGGCCCCGTCCTGCCTGGGAGGGGCTAGGGGAGCCCCTCCCCCAAAGGGGTGCAGTTGTAGGGAGCCACACCTATGTTAGGGAAGGAGTGCGGGTGGGACACGTCTCTATGGGGTGAAGTTTTTGGGGGCCTAGCCCAGTCCAGCTGTCCCCTCTTGCACAAGGTGGGGGGTCAGTGTTAAGGGGGTGACCAGATGCTGGTGGTGGGAGGGTTGGTGGGGCTGAGCGGAGGTTGGGGAGTGGCTGTCAGCTGTGGGGGGGATCCCAGATGGGTTTTGTGGCGTTCTGTAATTCACAATGTTCTGAATAAACTGACTAAATTCACATTCAGGTCCATGGCAGGGACTGGGACACGGGGCCTTTCCCCTCTGGGCTGCACCAGCTCCATCTGCCCTAGGGCAGGGACTGGGACATGGGGCCTTTCGCCTCTGGGGTGCACCAGCTCCCATCTGCCCTAGGGCAGGGACTGGGACATGGGGCCTTTCCCCTCTGGGGTGCGCCAGCTCCTATCTGCCCCAGGGCAGGGACTGGCTGGCTCAGGTCCATGGGGAATGGTCCCCTGCTAGGCGGCACCAGCTCTGTCTGGCTGCTCCCGGCCAGCTGGGCCTGTGATTCTGCCTGGACCCTCCCGCCCTCCCTCGTGCCCTGCCCAAGGGGCCAGTAAAGACGGCCCTGTCCCGAGCGCCTGAGCCCAGGGGTTTATTTCTGGGCTGACGTAGCAACAGCCCCGGCTGCATCTTCCTGGCCTGTCCTACCTGGCGCAGCCCCCCTTGGGGCAGGCAGGGATCCCGCCCCTGAGCTCGCCGCCCTGGCTGGGGCATCCCCTGCTTGGCAGAACCACCTCTGAAGCCTTTGGAGGGGTGGGGGGGCGGCTATGTCCTTGTCCCTCTTCCATGGAGAAACTGAGGGATGGAACAGGGAGAGGTGAGTGGCCTAAACCCAGGAGTCCTGGCTCCCAGACTCACCCCCTGCCGCTTCCTGTTGGAAATCAAGTGGGGGGAAGCTTTGCTGGGGGAGCACCCAGCTAGGAAGTGGGGGTAGACAGCACCTATCGCTGGGGGGCGGGGGCCCCTCTCAGGTTGGTTCCTCTGGCTCCCTCAGCCTGGGCCCTGGGAGCGTCCCAGAGCCAGCCGCCTCCTGGGTGATTTGCGGGGGAAAGGAGGATGCCAGCGCTCTACGTAGTGGTCCCCAGCCTTTCAGTGTGGGCGGGCGCTGGGCGACCAGCCGCCGAAATGCCGCCGAGAAGCAGCGTCATCGAGAAGTTTTGCAGCGACATTTCGGCAGCTACGCTTCTTGGTGTTGCCGCTTCTCGGCGGCTGCTTGTCCGGCGGCCGCGCTCCTCAACTGTGGGGTGCTCCCTTGTCAGTAGGCAGGCGCACGTAAATGCCCTGGCGGGCGCTATGGTGCCCACAGGCACCGTGTTGGGGACCACTGGCTCTACCCTTCCCCTGGGAGCGGATGGGGGCCTGAAGTCCCCTCCGCTGGTTGGGGGCTGGGGGGATACGGGCTCCCGCTGCCCCGCGCTGGCTGACTGTATCTGCAGGCTCTAGGCCGATCCCCAGGAAACAGCCCCAACAAAGCCCCGCAGCCCCCTGCAAATCAGACAATTCCCCTGGGCGCGGCCAAGATGCCAGTGGCCAAGGAGAGGACGGGACCCCACTGTCCTTGCCAAGGCTGCTAATTCCCCTCAGCCCAGTCGCGGCCTGACTGCTACTTCCCCTCAGCCCAGTCGTGGCCGGGCTGCTAATTCCCCTCAGCCCAGTCGCGGCCTGGCTGGTTAAAACACCCTCTGTCCGGACGGTGCTTAAAGTGGCCGGAGAACCGGGTCCGGGGGATCTAGCATCCTCCGGGTGCAGCAGCTTTCGTCCAACAGGCCTTTTAGTATTCAGGACTATTGATCTGTACAACAGCAGCCCCGAAAGAGACCGGGGCAGAATCAAGGCCCCCGTTGTGCTGGGGGCTGCACAGAGACAGAGACAGGCCCTGCCCCAGCTGAGATCAGGGCCCTGTTGGGCCAGACGCAGCGAGAGACAGGCCCTGCCCAAAAGAGTTTACAGGCTCCATGCCCAAAAAGTTGGGAGGAGAAACAGAGGCCCAGTGTCACACAACAGCACTGAAAATAGAACCCAGGAGTCCTGGCTCCTCCTACTCTAACCAGTAGTCCCCACTCCCCTCCCAGAGCCTCGATAGAACCCAGGATTCCTGGCTCCCAAAAAGGGTGGGAGTGGGCTCTAGTGCTTAGAGGAAGGGAAGCTGGGCGTCAGGACTCCTGGGTTCCATTCCCAGCTCTGGGGTTAGAGTGGGGTCTGGTATGTTAGCACAGCTGGGGCTGGGAGCCAGGACTCCTGGGTTCTTCCCATCCCCCCCTTAACCATCTCGCACAGCAGGAGGAGGCTGGGCAGGAAGTGGTGATGGGGTGAAAACTACCACGAAATGCAAATCTTCGAAGGCGCCTGTGCCAGGAACCGGGTGGTGCAGAAACCACGGCCCCCTCCCCACCTCTTATCCCCCCTTGACTGGCATTGGATCGTGCCCCCTATGAGCCCCAGGGGCCAGAGAATAGCCACAGTGCAGGGTGGCCTGGCCACACCCCTAATCTGCCCGCTACGGGCCCTTGGGGGCAGAGAATAGACACGGTCCTGGGCACCCCATCCAACTGAAGTGTTAAGTGTCACAGTGACCCAAGGTGTGTGTATAGGAGGGGGGTGGTGTGTGTGCGGATGGATTTATGCACGTGTTTCTGTATGTCTCGGTTTCTGCAGGGGTTGTGTCTGGATGGGTGTTTGTGTAGCTGTAGGGGGGGTGTTGTGTGTGTGTGGCTGTGCAGGTGTGTGTGTTCATGAGGCTGGATTTGTTCATGTTTGCATCTGTTAGCGGTTGTGTTAGTATGTCACTGGATTTGTGCAGGTGTGTGTGGCTGGATACATGCATGTGTTGGTGTATGTTTGCAATCGTTTGTGTGTGTGCATGTTCTGCTGCTGTCTGCCGGCAGCAGTAACAACCGCTTCTCCATGTGTCACAGCCCCCATACCGTCAACCCCGGTGGCGATTCCATCATCCTACAAGGGCTGGCTGGCCTGACCCTTCGCCCGTCTGCGGAGTGTGGTGGGGGCTGCAGCTCACCCCCTGTAGTGCAGGAGGGCGCAGGTGTGTGGCGCTGGGCTCAGATGCACCTGGAGGGCAGCTCGGGTGGGGCGGGGCAGGGCCTGTGGTTTCCGTTCAGCGTTGCCTGGTGCTGGGCCGTTGCACAAGCCCCAGCCACGCCGCACAGTGTGCCCCGAGAGGGAGTGGGGGGCCAAGCAGATGATCCAGCACCAGGGGGGAGAGGATATGTGGTTGGGGGGAGGGAAGGCCTTGGGCTGCACTGGGGGAGTGCAGAGCAGGGGTGACACCCCAAAAACCTGCAGCGAAGGGATGGACAGATGGAGGGGGTGGGGTAGGTGGATAGAGGAGGCAGCGAGCCTAAAACCTAAAAGAGGAGGGGGGGGTCTAGTGGTTGTGGGGGGGGCTGGTGGTCAGAATTGCTGGGTTTTATCCCCAGCCCTGGGAAGAGAGTGGGATCTAGTGTTTGAAGTGGAGGGGGGAGGGGCGAGCGAGGACTCCTGGGTTCTCTCCCTGGCTCTGAGTCTCTCTTGTGCAATCCCTCGGCAGTTACCCAACCCGCCAGCGTGTGGGAACGAGGGGGTGGGGTCGGGTTGCGACAGGGCCCAGAGAACCGTGCCGCCCCTTTGTTACTCAACCAGGGGCAGGGTGGGGGATGGCCTGGGAGACCCACTAAGAAAGGTGCTTCCCGTGGGTTTGTGTGTGGGTCACGCTGCCCCCTGCTGGATAGACCTTTCTACATCAGACCCATGGGCCCCTTTAGCCCAGTCTCAGCCCGGGTCAGCCCCTGGGAGCCCATCCCCCTCTGTCGCCACGGCTATGTCTGTTGGTCTGTTGGAAAGGTCCATTCCCATTGGTAGCTGTCCAGTGACAGTGAGTTCCACGGGCCTCGGCACATGCTGTGCGGGGCAGGAGGACCTTGTGTTGGGAGCAGTGGCAGTGAACTGTGTGTGGTTGTGTCTCTGAGCACGATTGTGAATATTCCGGTGTGTGTGTGGCTGGGGATGTGATTGTTTCTCTTTGAGGGGTGGGCTAATGTGTGCCCCAAGTGCGTCGTATGTGAGTGTCTGGGATTGTGTGAGTCCCTTTGTGCGTCAGCGTGTGTGACTGGCTGTGTGGATTTGTGTGTGGTAGCTGTGGTGTGTGTGTGTGTGTGTGTGTGTGTGTGTGTGTGTGTGTGTGTGTGACCTGCTGCAGGATACAAAGTCCTGCAAAAGCATTTCCTACCAGTTAGCCCAGCAACACGCTGACACTGATACAAACACAGTGTCTCACACGCACTCACACACACACACAGCAGGGCTCAGCCCATCCAGCAGGGGGCAGCAGGGACACACACATCTCCCTAGCGCCAGCTTGGATGAGTTCCCATCACGACCCGGCACGGTGCTGGTGCCCCCACACGGGGGTGGGCAGTGAAGGGAAGGCGCTGATGTGATGGATTTGGAAGGAAGCACTTCAGGAAAATCAGTCAAGGCCCTTAGCTGAGCTGGGACACAGACACAGTTACCCCTGCACCACCCTGGGAGGGGAGTGGGGTCTAGTGGTCAGAGCGGGGTGGGGGCTGGGTGCCAGGACCCCTGGGTTCTATCCCTGGCTCTGGGAGCAGAGGAGGGGGGGCTAGAGGTTAGAGCAGGGGGACTGGGAGCCAGGACTCCTGGGTTCCATAGTGGCAGCGGTTTTTTCCTGTGTCTCCCTCCCTAGAGATCCCAGCCCAGCCCCCTAGAGGAATCTGAGCAGGGTTGGGGGGGTGTGGAGGGGAGGTTGCCCTGCCACTTCAGAGTCATGATTCGATCCCCTCCCCCCCCCCACCACGTCAGAAAGTAGGAGCCCCTCCCCACATGTGGAGGAAGCTAGTGAGTTTCTTGGGGGTCTCTGGCAGAGGTGACAGCACCCACCAGACACCCCCTCCTGACTGCAAGGAGACCCCCCTGCACCCTCCTGGACAGCCCCCTGCTATGAGCGGCCCAGGGGCGCCCAGCCAGGGTCAGGAGGTGAGATGGGGCCGCAGTGGCAGGAATGGGGCAGAACTGGGGGCTGGCTACACGGGGGGAAAAAACCAGGCTGCTCTGTTAAATATTTCCAAGGTTATCGCTGAATACAGGTTTTGGGAATGACTTGAGGGAAATATTTTGTTTCCAAACAGACTCCATATACCAAACGATGGTGCTAATACGCTCCCCCTGCGCCCCTCCCCCATCACCCCAGTATCTGAGCATCTTCCTAATCCGCAGGGTAGTTCCCCTCTCGGGCGAGGGTGGGAAGCGCCGCCAGCCCCGTTTCCCGGCCGGGAGAACTGAGGCCCAGAGAGACTGAGTGATGTGCCCGAGGGCACCCGGGAACGGGAGGCTGGGCCCGGATTCTTTTTCTTAAGGAAGTTTCTGCCCTCCCGCCTCCCCGGTCTGGCCTGCTCCCGGGTCTCTGGGTGGTGCAGGGGCGGGGCCGAGGGGGAAGGGGCGGGCCGAGGGCGGGGCCTTGGAGGAAGAAGCGGCGCGGGGGCAGGGTCCTGGGGAGAAGGGGCGGTGCGAGGGCGGGGCCTGGGGGGAAGGGGCGGTGCGGTGGGGGGATTAGAGGGAAGGGGCGGTGCGAGGGCGGGGACCCGGGGGGAAGGGGCAGCGTGGCGGTGGGGACTCCGACTCAGGGAAGAGGCGGCGCGGGGGTGGAAGCTCGGGGAGAAGGGGCGGTGCGGGGGCGGTGCGTTGAAGGAATGGGCGGTGCGAGGGCGGCGTCTCGTGGAAAGGGGCGGTGTAGGGGTGGGGATTAGAGGGCGGGGGCAGCGCGGGGGCGGGGACTCGGAGGAACGGCAGCGTGGCCGTGGGGACTCGGGGAAAGAGGCGGCGCGAGGGCGGAGTCTTGGGGAAGGGGCGGTGCAGAGGCGGGCCCTAGAGGGGAGGGGCAATCCGGGAGCAGGGATTGGGGGAAGGGGCGAGTGAGGGCGGGGGATTGGGGGAAAGGGGCGGGGTGGGGACGGGGCCTTGGGGGAAGGGTCGGGGCAGGGCCAGGCTTTCAGGAAGAAGGGGAAGCACAAGGGCGGGAACTCGGGGGAAGAGGCGGTGCGGGGGCGGGGATTCGGGGGAAGAGGAGGTGTGAGGGCGGGGGATCGGGGAGAAAGTGAAGCGCAAGGGGGGGAACTCAGGAGAAGGGGCGGTGTGAGGGCGGGGCCTTGGAGGAATGGGCGGGGCTTAGGGGGAGGGGCAACGTGGGAGCGGGGATTCGGGGAAGGCGTGAGGGCGGGGACTAGGAGGGAAGGGCGGTGCGAGGGCGGGGCATCGGGGAAGGGGCGATGCGGGGACGGGGATTAGGGGGAATGGGCGGAGCGAGGGCGGGGCTTGCAGGTGAAGGCGAAGCGTGAGGGAGGGGGCTCGGAGGAAGGGGGGGCGGCCACGTTCCGGCGCTGGTGCCCCCCCCTACTTTTAGGGACCGGAAATTCCATCGCCCCTGCACCCCCCCCGCCCCCGGAAAACTCCCCTTGATACACAGCCCGGCTCTCGCTGCCCGGCTCCCTGCGCTGAACGCAGCAGCTGGGGGGAGCGCAGGGCAGGGACGGTGCGGGCCCGGGGGCTGGATCAGTGGCGGAGGGACGCGCCCCGACGGGCTGGTTCCGAGAGCGGGGCTCCGGCAGCACGGGGCACACAGCGTCTGTTGCAGGCAGGGAGAGGAGTTGACACCGACGGGAGGCGTCACACGTCAGTGGGCGGGGTTATGCAGATCAGCAGTGTCTGGCGGCAACGCAGACCAGCTGGCTGATCCCAAGGAAGCGGGCGGAGAGAATTCTCTGTGTGGGAGCAGAATTCGGTGTGGAGAGTTGGTGCTTTGAGTGAGTGTATCGGAGTCACTTCGGGGCAGCGATTGGCACGTAGCTAGGAAGGTATGAAAGCAGGTCCTGGTAACATTGAAAGAAATGGGAGCGCGAGGGGGGCGCGCTGTTCCGAAGAAAGGTATCGCTTCCCGGCTCTTTGAGCTCTGGTCAAGTGTAGTATCTGTTCTTATCAGTTTAATATCTGATATGTTCTCGATGTGAGAACTTTATATTAAATGGATTTTTGGAACAGGGAGTTGGACTAGGAGCTTGCTTCTTCCACTCCATGCATCAACCTGGTATTGCAGTACTTCCAGGTATGGTGCGCCTCCCTCTGGGGAGAACATGGTGGTTTAAAAAATAGAAAAAAAAGGTTTTGGGTTGTTTCGATGCTCATACCGTTCAACTGTGTTTTCTATCGCTTTATCTGTTTTTCTTTTTTTCTGATTGGGGTTTAGCTGCTTTGGCAGCTGTTTGTTTCATTTTTATTCTACTGTTTCATAAAATTTTGAAAAGGCTGGTTCTCAGGCGTTATGGAAGTGTGGGCTTTGGGTCAGTGTCTCTCAGCAGTGTCCCCACAGGAGAGAGTTCTTCCATTTCTTTCCCCTTGTAAAAATATTCCTGTTGTCCCGACATAACATCCCTCCCTCATACTCTGTATGTTCCCCCAATGATCGACAACTGACTCTTTAAATCTTTTGTACCGTTTATTTTTAAATATTCTCTAATAAAAATTTAAACCTGTTCTTATCAGTTTAATCTTTATTAATTTTCCATATGATAAGCTACTATCTTGATATATTGTATCAATTATCCTAAAGAGCTGATGGTGCCCTGGGATGCATCCCGCAATCCCTAACACGCAGCCTAAAGCTCTGTCCAGTGTCCCAGCACGCCCTGCTGCTCGGCACAGGCTCCCGGCTGTTGCTCCTGGTCCTCCCCGCACATCTCCTCAAATCTCTGCCCTAAAGAAGACTCTCGGTGCCCCAGAGCCATGGCAAACCAGCAGATCCAGAGGGAAGAGCGAGAACAGGAACACTCGCCCCCGAGATGCTGCTGCCGCAGAAAGCTCTTACACCCTAAGACCAGCCTGCAGGGACATCACCGAGAGAAGGAACATACACCCCGCTCCCCAGCCGCCGGGGGGCTGCCCCGCAGTGCTCCAGCCGCTGGAAGAACCTGCTGCTGCCACCAGGAGTCCACCCCCACGTGTCCCAGCTGCCGGAGAGGAGCCCCACCGACCATCTGCTCCTGCCGGGGCCAGGTATCTTCCCCACTAAGCCCCAGCATCTACTCCCTCCAGGGGACCCTCCCGCGGCTCCCCCACCGCCCATGCCGCCGGGGAGCTGCCCCCCCTCCCCCGAGCGGCTGCCCCCCCTCCCCCGAGCGGCTGCCCCCCCTCCCCCGAGCGGCTGCCCATGCCACCGGGGGACTCCTGTCTCACGCCCTGGCCGCCGCCGTTCGCGCAGCCTGGGGACCCCCGCCCCGCGCCCCAGCCGCTGCTGCTCCGGCCGCCGGGGGATCCCTGCCCCGAGCCCCAACCGCTGCCGCGTGTGCCCCTTGGGGAGCCCAGCCACGTGCTCCAGCTGCTCCTACCTCAGCCGCCGGCGGAGGACTCCTGCCCCACGCCCTGGCCACCGCTGCCTGGGCAGCCCGGAGAGCCCCACCGCGTGCCCCGGCCGCTGCTGCCCGAGCCGCCGGCGGGGGTTCCCCGCCCCGTGCCCCGGCCGCCGCTGCCTGAGCGGCCCGGGGAGCCCCGCGGTGCGCTCCAGCCGCCGCCGCCCGGGGACTCCTGCCCCTCGCCCAGCCCGCCGCTACTTGAGCGGCCCGGGGAGCCTCGTGGCGTGCCGCAGCCTCCGCCGCCCGGGCCGCTCGGGGACTCCTGCCCTGCCCCCCGGCTGCCGCCGCGCGAGCAGCCCGGGGAGCCCCGCGGCACGCTCCAGCCGCCCCGCCCGGGGACTCCTGCCCCGCTCCCCGGCTGCCACTGCCCGAGCAGCCCGGGGAGCCCCGTGGCCCGCCGCCGCCGCCCGGAGACCCCTGCCACGTGCCCCGGCTGCCGCTGCCTGAGCGGCCCGGGGAGCCCCGCGGCGCGCTTCCGCCGCCGCCGCCCGGAGACCCCTGCCACGTGCCCGGGCTGCCGCTGCCTGAGCAGCCCGGAGAGCCCAGTGGCGTGCCGCAGCCGCCGCTGGTCAGGCCGCCGGGGAACCCCTGCCCCGCTCCCCGGCTGCCGCTACCCGAGCAGCCCGGGGAGCCCCGTGGCGCGCTTCCGCCGCCGCCGCCTGGAGACCCCTGCCCCGCTCCCCAGCTGCCGCTGCCCGGGCAACATGGGGGACCCCACCACGTGGCCCAGTCACCGCTGCCTTGGCCACCGGGGATCTCCTGCTCCGCGCTGCTGCCGCCTACGCAGCCAGGGGATCCCCACCACTCGCCCCAGCCACCGCTGTCCGAGCCCCCGGGGGTCTCCTGCCCCGCGCCGCTGCCGCCTATGCAGCCAGGGGATCCCCACCACCTGCCCCAGCCGCCCCCGCCCGAGCGACCGGGGGCCTCCCACCCCGCGCCCCAGCCGCCACCGCTCGCAGTGCCCGAGGAGCTCCCTGATGCGCCCCAGCAGGCAAGACCCCGACCCGCCACCCGCCAGCTGCCACAGAACCTGAGTGACCTGCTGTGACGTTATTGATATAATCTGGGACCATATAGATCATTGTTGCAACCAAGGTCCTGTAGTGGCACCCAAATCTTGTATAAAGGGGGTCAAATGGGGTGTCTAAGACAAGGTTATGGAATTATGCTGTCTATATGTGTGTATCAGTGTTATAGTTGAAGTTATGAATATTGGCTCTATACTGTCTGTGTTGCAAACTTATGCTATGCTTCTGGGTGACATCCCAGACAAGCTGGTGTTAGCTCTGCCTAGCCTGCTTGATGGCCCATTAAGAACCATCAGCTATACAATGGACTCATTGAGAAAAGGCAAATATGCCTTGAGACTCAGCAAAGTATGCAGGGACTGGCCCATGTGACTCCAGACTCCATTCTGCTGTAATTTTCCACAGTAAGAACAAAGGGGTGTTCTTACACCTGGAAAAGACTATATAAGGCTAATGCCTCATCTCCATTGGGTCTTCAATCCTGCTTCACACCTCTGGAGGAACTTTGCTACAAGCTGAAGCTTTGAACAAAGGACTGAGGACCCATCCCAGTGGGGGATGTACTCCAGAGACTTGATTGGAACCTGCAGTTTATTCTATCGCTGCTGCAAGCCTGAACCAAGAACTTTGCCATTACTGTATGTAATTGATTCCATTTAACCAATTCTAACTCCCATCCCTATCTTTTTCCTTTTATTAATAAACCTTTAGATTTTAGATTCTAAAGGATTGGCAACAGCGTGATTTGTGGGTAAGATCTGATTTGTATATTGACCTGGGTCTGGGGCTTGGTCCTTTGGGATCAGGAGAACCTTTTTCTTTTACTGGGGTCTTGGTTTTCATAACCATTTGTCCCCATAACGAGTGGCACTGGTGGTAATCTGGGAAACTGGAGTGTCCAAGGAGATTGCTTATGAGACTTGCGGTTAGCCAGTGGGGTGAGACCGAAGTCCTCTTAGTCTGGTTGGTTTGGTTTGCCTTAGAGGTGGGAAAACCCCAGCCTTGGGCTGTAACTGCCGTGTTTGAGCAATTTGTCCTGAGTTGGCACTCTCAGTTGGGTTCCGCCAGAACCGCATTGTCACACCTGCCTGCCCAACACCTGGCACTCCAGCTGCCGAGTGACTCCCCCGCTGTCCACCAGCTGCTCCAGCCACCGGGGGACCCCCCAACCCTGAACACTCCCCCTAATGCCCCCCTGCTGTCAAGGGAACTCTACACTATGCCCCAGCCACCACGAGATGCCTCCCCTGTTCTCCTGCGGTTCCCGGACACGCCCCCTGCTCCCCAGCAGTCCCCGCCGCTGAGAGATGACCCCCCCCGACCCCCAGCGGGACACCTCTACCGGAGAAACCTCTACTACCGCTGGGACCCCCGCCCCACAGGGGGCAGACGATGACACCATCTACCTGAAATACCCCCTTGCCGCTGATGCGCTCATCTGCCCCATCTGCTTGCCGCCCCGACATTTCCACCTCCTTGGAGGAGTCACCAGGCACCTAAAGAGATACCACGGCAAATCCACCGCCTTTCGCTGCGCCCTCTGCGACCTGCCCTTCGAATCCCAGAAAAGATGCAAGGCACACCAGGCCAGCTGCAAGAGAGCCCGTACAGCTGTGCCCCGGCCCGCTGCTCCTGCGCCGCAAGGAAACGGGGCGCCCCCGCCAGCCGCTACCTCAAAACCCACTCCAGCCCTCAAGCCATTGAACCAGGGCTCCACCATTGAGACGGCACCCCCCGCAGCGGGCAACGTCGACCGAGCCCCTGCCAGCTGGACACCTTTCACATCCACCCAGGTAGCCCAGAAGCTCTCTGAGCTGAGGCGTCTCAGTGCCCTCCCGACGCCCAACCAGCACAACCCCATCCCAAGAAGGGTCAATGCCCCGCCACGCGTGGCCGCCCGAAATCCTGCCTCCCGCGGAACCGACGCCGGCCCTCAGGCCACTCTACGGGCACCAACCGCAGGTAGAGCCAACGCGACTCCTCAACCTGCACTGCGAACCCCACCCGCCGAGGATACGGGGTCCACCCACCAGCTCACTCCGCAAACCGCTGCTGCCAGAGGAGCCAACGCCACAACCAGGCCGCAGCACCAGACCCCCATCGTCGGGCGGACCGGTACGGCCCCAGAGGCCGCCAGGCCAATCCCTGCCGCCAGAAGATCGCACGCTTCCATGACAACCCCCCAGATGACAGCCGCACACGGAAGACCTGGCACCACCCCTGCACCCATTGACCCGGTCCAGTTTCCACCAACAACCGGTGGCGATTCTACCCCACCAGCGACTACGCCCCGGGACCCAACCGAGGGTTCCCCCTATCCACAAGCTTCTTAACCCTTTACAGGTAAAAGGATTTTGGAGTCTCTGACCAGGAGGGATTTTAGTACTGTACACAGAGAGCTGTTACCCTTCCTTTTATAGTTATGACAAGGTTCAATCATGTTATTGAACATGACTTTGATAAACCATTTCTGTTATACATTGGTATAACTTCTAACCCAATGCTAGCTGTAGTGAGACAGACCCAAGGATGGGGAGCTCTTGGGATGCCGTCAGTGATGTTTGTGTCATCCCTTCCTGCATCAATTTTGCGTTGGGGGTGTGACGTTATTGATATAATCTGGGACCATATAGATCATTGTTGCAACCAAGGTCCTGTAGTGGCACCCAAATCTTGTATAAAGGGGGTCAAATGGGGTGTCTAAGACAAGGTTATGGATTACTGGTTATAATTATGCTGTCTATATGTGTGTATCAGTGTTATAGTTGAAGTTATGAATATTGGCTCTATACTGTCTGTGTTGCAAACTTATGCTATGCTTCTGGGTGACATCCCAGACAAGCTGGTGTTAGCTCTGCCTAGCCTGCTTGATGGCCCATTAAGAACCATCAGCTATACAATGGACTCATTGAGAAAAGGCAAATATGCCTTGAGACTCAGCAAAGTATGCAGGGACTGGCCCATGTGACTCCAGACTCCATTCTGCTGTAATTTTCCACAGTAAGAACAAAGGGGTGTTCTTACACCTGGAAAAGACTATATAAGGCTAATGCCTCTGTCATAACTATAAAGGGAAGGGTGACAGCTCTCCTGTGTACAGTGCTATGGAATCCCTCCTAGCCAGAGACTCCAAATCCTTTTACCTGTAAAGGGTTAAGAAGCTCGGGTAACCTGGCTGACACCTGACCCCAAGGACCAATAAGGGGACAAGATACTTTCAAAACTTGGGGGGGGGAAAGGCTTTTGTGTGTGTCCTTTGTTTAAGGGGTTGTTCGCTCTTGGGACTGAGAGGGACCAGACATCAATCCAGGTTCTCCCCATCTTTCTAAACAAGTCTCTCTTATTTCAAAATTGTAAGTAAAAGCCAGGCAAGGCGTCTTAGATTTACTTTGTTTTTCTCAACTTGTAAATGTACCTTTTACTAGAGTGCTTATCTTGTTTGCTATACTTTGAACCTAAGACAGAGGGGATTCCTCTGAGCTCTTTAAGTTTGATTACCCTGTAAAGTTATTTTCCATACTGATTTTGCAGAGATGATTTTTACCTTTTGCTTTAATTAAAAGCCTTCTTTTTAAGAACCTGATTGATTTCTCCTTGTTTTAAGATCCAAAGGGGGTTTGGATCTGTATTCACCAGGAGTTGGTGAAAGGAAGGAGGGGGGAAGGGTCAATTTCTCCTTGTTTAAGATCCAAGGAGTTTGGATCTGTATTCACCAGGGAATTGGTGAAAGGTTTCTCAAGGCTTCCCAGGGAGGGAATTCTTAAGATGGTGGCAGCGGACCAGAGCTAAGCTGGTAGATAAGCTTAAAAGTTTTCATGCAGGCCCCTACATTTGTACCCTAAAGTTCAAAGTGGGGATACAGCCTTGACATGGTGGCACAGCGGTGGGATCGTTTTAAACCCAAAAGCCAGTAAGAGATTTTTTTTTCCCTTCTAGCTGCTTGGAGAGCAGAGCTGAAGGTAGATGCATATCTTATCTCTCCTTGCCTGAAGGCAGAGGTGTTAAGTTTTTTTAACAAGGTCCTTTGTTAAGAGAAGTGTTCAAATAAGTGAGCAAACTTTGATCTAGTAAAGGTAATTTACAAGCTGAATTGTTTTTTTTTCTTTTTACATCCTCGGAAGTAGCTAGTTAGAAAGTCTCTGTTAACTCAGCAGCACTCAGCAGGAGCCTGAGCTAAATACATCCCAGTTTCAGTCAACTGCAGAGGGTGTGACCCAGCACAAGAAAACAGGAAAATGACTACCAAAGAAGCAGCTAACAAAATAAAACTGGCCAAACTAGAAGCAGAAGAAAATGAAAGAAAACATCAAAGACTGCTTCAAATTAAAAAACTTGAAGAGGAGGCCCACAAAAGAGAGATGGAGCTGGAAAAAGCCAAAGAGGAGGCGAGAGAAAAAGAAAGGAAGCATGAACTGGAAGCAGCAAGTGCTAAGCAGGATGCATCAGACCATCCTAACAATTCCTCTCCAAGTACCACTTCCCATCCCAGAAAATTCCCCACCTACAAGGCAGGCGATGATACTGAGGCCTTCTTAGAAAATTTTGAAAGGGCCTGCCTTGGATACGACATCCCTCCAACCCAGTACATGGTAGAGCTGAGGCCGCAGCTCAGTGGACCCTTAGCAGAGGTGGCGGCTGAAATGCCTAAGGAACACATGAACAGTTATGAACTTTTTAAAAACAAGGCCAGACTCAGAATGGGGCTAACACCCGAGCATGCCCGTCGGCGGTTCAGAGCCCTAAGGTGGAAACCTGATGTGTCATTTACCCGACATGCCTACCACATTGGGAAAAATTGTGATGCCTGGGTATCAGGAGCAAATGTTAAATCTCTGGAAGATTTGCTTTCCCTAGTAAAAATGGAGCAGTTTTTAGAGGGTGTTCCTGAGGAAATAGAAAGGTACATCCTAGATGGGAAGCCCAAAACTGTAACCGAGGCGGGGGAGATTGGAGCCAAATGGGTGGAGGTGACAAAAAAGAAAAAAGCTAGTAGTAGTTGGAGTGAATATCAGAAGGGGCAAGCCGAAACAAAACCTTATCACCGGGGACAACCCAAGGCCCCACCCACATCCCAAGGGAAACCCCAGACGCCTTCTCACCCCACCACACCAGTCTCCATCAACCAACATCGCCCCGGTGATACCTTAGCAGGGCGATGTTTTAAATGTAATGAACTGGGGCATATAAAGGCTCACTGCCCCAAGAACCCCAACCGATTACAGTTCATTACACCCCAATCACACCAAAAAACCCCAGACCCAGATGCCTCTCTCATACCCTCGGAGCGAAGGGAAACCTTGAGAGTGGGCGGAAAGAAGGTTATCGCTTGGAGGGACACTGGGGCACAAGTGTCAACTATCCACCAATCCCTAGTGGACCCCAAACTCATCAACCCTGAGGCTACAGTGACAATTCAACCCTTCGTGTCACAGTCTGTAACCTTGCCTACAGCCCAGTTGCATGTCCAGTACAAGGGCTGGTCAGGAATGTGGACTTTTGCAGTCTATGACAATTATCCCATTCCCATGCTGCTGGGGGAAGACTTGGCCAACCATGTGAAGCTAGCCAAGAGGGTGGGAATAGTCACCCGCAGCCAGGCTAAGCAAGCTTTCACCCCCATCCCTGTTCCTGAGCCGTCCACCAGAGCCCCGTCTGTGTTACCGGAGACCCAAACACAGGTGGTGGAACCGGATCCCCTGCCAACGACTGCAACAGCCGTAGTGGATCCAATCCCAGAGACCCAGCCAAAGCCAGTCCCAGAACCGGAACTGGCAACGCAACCAGCACCAGAACCATTGCCAGCACTGAGTCCAGCACTTGCAACCCCGTCTACAACTCCAATGCCAGAGGGCACCAGCGAGCCTAAACTGGCGGAAGCAGCAGATAACCCTACCCAAGAGGCTCAGCCAGAGCCTAAAATACCACATAGTGCACCAGCGGACAGCGGTTCACAGTCAATGAAAAAAGCCCCAGCACCTGCATCGCTTCCAGAGGGACCAAGCCCCAGTCCACAGTCCAAGGAGGAACTGATGTCTCCAGCATCAAGGGAACAGTTCCAGGCCGAGCAGGAAGCAGATGACAGCCTTCAAAAAGCTTGGGCAGCGGCACGGAGCACCCCACCGCCTCTCAGCTCTTCTAACCGATCCCGGTTTGTTGTAGAAAAAGGACTTTTATACAAGGAGACTCTTTCTGGTGGGCACCAGGAAGACTGGCATCCTCAAAGACAGCTGGTAGTTCCCACTAAGTATCGGGTAAAACTCTTGAGCTTAGCCCATGATCATCCCAGTGGCCATTCTGGGGTGAACAGAACCAAAGACCGGTTGGGGAAGTCCTTCCACTGGGAGGGAATGGGCAAGGACGTTGCTAATTATGTCCGGGCTTGTGAGGTGTGCCAACGAGTGGGAAAGCCCCAAGACCAGGTTAAAGCCCCTCTCCAGCCACTACCCATAATTAAGGTCCCATTTCAGCGAGTAGCTGTGGATATTCTGGGTCCTTTCCCAAAGAAGACACCCAGAGGAAAGCAGTACGTACTGACTTTCATGGATTTTGCTACCCGATGGCCGGAAGCTGTACCCTTAAGCAACACCAAGGCTAAAAGTGTGTGCCAGGCATTAGCAGACATTTTTGCCAGGGTAGGTTGGCCCTCCGACATCCTTACAGATTCGGAAACTAATTTCCTGGCAGGGAACATGAAAAACCTGTGGGAAGCTCATGGGGTGAATCACTTGGTTGCCACCCCTCATCACCATCAAACCAATGGTCTGGTGGAGAGGTTTAATGGAACTTTGGGGGCCATGATACGTAAATTCGTAAATGAACACTCCAATGATTGGGACCTAGTGTTGCAGCAGTTGCTTTTTGCCTACAGGGCTGTACCACATCCCAGTTTAGGGTTTTCACCATTTGAACTTGTGTATGGCCGCGAGGTTAAGGGGCCATTACAGTTGGTGAAGCAGCAATGGGAGGGGTTTACGCCTTCTCCAGGAACTAACATTCTAGACTTTGTAAGCAACCTACAAAACACCCTCCGACACTCTTTAGCCCTTGCTAAAAAAAACCTAAAGGATGCTCAGGAAGAGCAAAAGGCCTGGTATGATAAACATTCCAGAGAACGGTCCTTCAAAGTAGGAGACCAAGTCATGGTCTTAAAGGCGCTCCAGGCCCATAAAATGGAAGCGTCGTGGGAAGGACCATTCACGGTCCAGGAGCGCCTAGGAGCTGTTAACTATCTCATAGCCTCCCCCACCTCCAACATAAAGCCTAAGGTATACCATGTTAATTCTCTTAAGCCCTTTTATTCTAGAGAATTAAACGTCTGCCAGTTTACAGCCCAGGAAACTGATGACGCGAAGTGGCCTGCAGGTGTCTACTATGAAGGAAAAAGGAATGGTGGCGTGGAAGAGGTGAACCTCTCCACGACCCTGGGACGTCTGCAGCGACAGCAGATAAAGGAGCTGTGCACAAGCTTTGCACCGATTTTCTCAGCCACTCCAGGACGGACCGAACGGGCATACCACTCCATTGACACAGGTAATGGTCACCCAATTAGAACCCCACCCTACCGGGAGCCACTTCATGCCCAAGCGGCTATACAAAGGGAGATCCAGGACATGCTACAGATGGGTATAATCCGCCCCTCTACCAGTGCATGGGCATCTCCAGTGGTTCTAGTTCCCAAACCAGATGGGGAAATACGCTTTTGTGTGGACTACCGTAAGCTAAATGCTGTAACTCGTCCTGACAACTATCCAATGCCACGCACAGATGAGCTATTGGAAAAATTGGGACATGCCCAATTCATCTCTACTTTAGACTTAACCAAAGGGTACTGGCAAGTACCACTAGATGAACCCGCTAAGGAAAGGTCAGCCTTCGTCACCCAGGCAGGGGTGTATGAATTCAATGTACTTCCTTTCGGGTTGCGAAATGCACCCGCCACCTTCCAAAGACTCGTAGATGGTCTCCTAGCGGGACTGGGAGAATCTGCAGTTGCCTACCTCGATGATGTGGCCATTTTTTCTGATTCATGGACAAAACACCTGGAGCACCTAAAAAAAGTCTTCGAGCGCATCCGGCAGGCAGAACTAACTGTTAAGGCTAAAAAGTGTCAAATAGGCCAAAACAGAGTGACGTACCTGGGGCACCAGGTGGGTCAAGGAACTATAAATCCCCTACAGGCCAAAGTGGATGCTATCCAAAAGTGGCCAGTTCCAAAGTCAAAGAAACAGGTCCAATCCTTCTTAGGCTTGGCCGGATATTATAGGCGATTTGTACCACACTACAGCCAAATCGCCGCCCCGCTAACAGACCTAACCAAAAAAAACCAGCCAAATGCAGTTCAGTGAACTAATAAGTGTCAAAAGGCCTTTAACCAGCTTAAGGCAACACTCATGTCTGACCCTGTGCTAAGGGCCCCAGACTTTGACAAACCGTTCCTAGTAACCACAAATGCGTCCGAGCGAGGCGTGGGAGCAGTTTTAATGCAGAAAGGACCGGATCAAGAATTCCATCCTGTTGTGTTTCTCAGCAAGAAACTGTCTGAGAGGGAAAGCCACTGGTCAATCAGCAAAAAGGAATGCTACGCCATTGTGTACGCGCTGGAAAAGCTATGCCCATATGTTTGGGGACGGCGGTTCCAACTACAAACAGACCATGCTGCGCTACAGTGGCTTCATACCGCCAAGGGAAATAACAAAAAACTTCTTCGGTGAAGTTTAGCTCTCCAAGATTTTGATTTTGAAATACAACACATTTCGGGAGCTTCTAACAAAGTGGCTAATGCACTCTCCCGGGAAAGTTTCCCAGAGTTAACTGGTTAACAATTGTTCTTAAAATAAAACATATTGTTAGTTTTTATATAATCAGTAGTATGTCTAAAGGTACATGTGTTTTATTAACTCTGTTTTCTCCTAAAGCTCCAGAAAGAAATCACAGCCAGTGTGGAACCGAACGTCCAACACTATCTGTGATTTGGGGGGCGTGTCATAACTATAAAGGGAAGGGTGACAGCTCTCCTGTGTACAGTGCTATGGAATCCCTCCTAGCCAGAGACTCCAAATCCTTTTACCTGTAAAGGGTTAAGAAGCTCGGGTAACCTGGCTGACACCTGACCCCAAGGACCAATAAGGGGACAAGATACTTTCAAATCTTGGGGGGGGAAAGGCTTTTGTGTGTGTCCTTTGTTTAAGGGGTTGTTCGCTCTTGGGACTGAAAGGGACCAGACATCAATCCAGGTTCTCCCCATCTTTCTAAACAAGTCTCTCTTATTTCAAAATTGTAAGTAAAAGCCAGGCAAGGCGTCTTAGATTTACTTTGTTTTCTTAACTTGTAAATGTACCTTTTACTAGAGTGCTTATCTTGTTTGCTATACTTTGAACCTAAAACAGAGGGGATTCCTCTGAGCTCTTTAAGTTTAATTACCCTGTAAAGTTATTTTCCATACTGATTTTGCAGAGATAATTTTTTACCTTTTGCTTTAATTAAAAGCCTTCTTTTTAAAAACCTGATTAATTTCTCCTTGTTTTAAGATCCAAAGGGGGTTTGGATCTGTATTCACCAGGAGTTGGTGAAAGGAAGGAGGGGGGAAGGGTCAATTTCTCCTTGTTTAAGATCCAAGGAGTTTGGATCTGTATTCACCAGGGAATTGGTGAAAGGTTTCTCAAGGCTTCCCAGGGAGGGAATTCTTAAGATGGTGGCAGCGGACCAGAGCTAAACTGGTAGATAAGCTTAAAAGTTTTCATGCAGGCCCCTACATTTGTACCCTAAAGTTCAAAGTGGGGATACAGCCTTGACAGCCTCATCTCCATTGGGTCTTCAATCCTGCTTCACACCTCTGGAGGAACTTTGCTACAAGCTGAAGCTTTGAACAAAGGACTGAGGACCCATCCCAGCGGGGGATGTACTCCAGAGACTTGATTGGAACCTGCAGTTTATTCTATCGCTGCTGCAAGCCTGAACCAAGAACTTTGCCATTACTGTATGTAATTGATTCCATTTAACCAATTCTAACTCCCATCCCTATCTTTTTCCTTTTATTAATAAACCTTTAGATTTTAGATTCTAAAGGATTGGCAACAGCGTGATTTGTGGGTAAGATCTGATTTGTATATTGACCTGGGTCTGGGGCTTGGTCCTTTGGGATCAGGAGAACCTTTTTCTTTTACTGGGGTCTTGGTTTTCATAACCATTTGTCCCCATAACGAGTGGCACTGGTGGTAATCTGGGAAACTGGAGTGTCCAAGGAGATTGCTTATGAGACTTGCGGTTAGCCAGTGGGGTGAGACCGAAGTCCTCTTAGTCTGGTTGGTTTGGTTTGCCTTAGAGGTGGGAAAACCCCAGCCTTGGGCTGTAACTGCCCTGTTTGAGCAATTTGTCCTGAGTTGGCACTCTCAGTTGGGTTCTGCCAGAACCGCATTGTCACAGTGGCGTAGTCGGCAGGATCCACAGAACCAGGTCAATTAAGCTTTGGGTCAGAACCCCACGCTATCCAAATTTGAATTTTGGGATTGAGAGTTTTGTTGGTTAAAGAGCTGCTGCAATGGCTGAGCAAAGAGCATATGAGGGACTTGGCAAAAAAGCCCTGGAAAATTTGTGTTCAGAAAAGAGGATAAGCTTTAGAAAGAAAGCTACAAATCAAGAACTGAGAAATCTGTTAATAGCCAGTGATCAGGGGGCAAGAGCACAGCCCTTACCTGAGGCTACAGAAGATGCAGAAAAAATTAGGATGCAAAAGGTGACAAGTAAACTGCAATTTGAGCATGAACAGAAGCTAGCAGATCTTCGATTGCTGGAGAAGCAAAAAATAGCACAATTAGAGAAGGAGGCAGATGAGAGAGAAGAGAGAGCTCGTAAGGGGCGTCTAGAGCTGCTCGCTGCTGAACAGGAGACTCGCAGGATGGAACAGGAGACTCACAAGATGGAACAGGAGACGGCCAGACTTCAGCTCCGAGTAATGGAAGAGCGGAGAAAGTCATCCCCACCTGGTACTCCACTTCCCCCCCGCCATGAGAAAAACTGGGAAAGGATGTGTCCCATTGACAACGATACTGAGGATATAGAGGAGTTTTTATCTACCTTTGAACGCCTCTGCAATCTGTACCAGATCCCCGAGGGTCAGCGAATGCCTGTCCTGCTGACCAGACTGACTGGAAAAGCCAGGGAGGTATTTAATGACTTGGGGGAACAAGAAGCCTTAGATTATGAGCGGTTTAAGGATTCTGTGTTAAGGCGGTTCAAGGTTACTCCTGAATCTTACAGAGTTAAGTTTAGAGAGTTTAAAATGTCTAAGGATTGTACTTTTGTAGAATGTGCTCATAAGCTGATGGGTTTTGTTAAAAAGTGGGTTGTGGGAGCCAAGGCGCGTGGGAGTTTTGAAAAACTGCTGGATTTAATAACTTTGGAACAGTTCTTAAACATTGTGCCTGACAATGTGAGAGCAGCTGTGTGTGATAGGGACCCTGAGTCAGTCCTACGGGCAGCAGAGATTGCGGATGCCCATACCCAAAACAGGGCTCGAGAAGGGTGTAAAACCCCGGGGAAAACTAATCACCATTCTCCCCAGTTCAAGAGGAGGGAAGGATTTAAAAGTAAACCTGACTCTTCTAAAGGAGTTCAAGGGGGCCCGGAGGGTAGGAACTCACATCCCAGGACGGAACAGGTTACGTGCTATCACTGTGGTATGCTGGGCCACGTGAGACCAGACTGCCCAACACTGAAGGGCAGCCCAAAACCAGCAACCCCAAATGCCACGGCAAATGCTAACCCTGTTGTTATAAACTCACAGGCAAGCTACACAGAGCCCAGCATTGGTGCCCTGTGTGCAAATGCTGTTTCTGTGGTCTCTAAAGAATTTGACCTTAAAACTCACATTAAAGCTAACTATGGGGGAAATAATGCAGAGTTTATTAGCAGTGCAGAAGTGAATGGAGTAAGGTGTATGGCATGGAGGGACACCGCAGCAGATATCACTTTGGTTAAAGCAAGTCTTGTCAGGAAGGAAGATTATTTGCCAGGTGAAGATGTGACTGTTGTAGCCTTTTCTGAGTATTTTGTCAGGGTGCCTTTGGCTAAAATCCACCTGAAATGGAAGGGATTTGAGGGCACCATGGTTGTGGGAGTAAAAGACACACTCCCTAAGGATATTATGATTGGGAATGATATTAAAGCTATGGTCAGTCAAGTTAACACAAACCAGGCACAGGAGAGGATTGATCCTAAGGTTGTGCCTATGGAGGGTTTCTCCAAAAGTTTGTCTTTGGAAAGTAGCTGTTTGGCTGTGAATGAAGTTTCTGAATGTCTATCTAATGTCTCAAAAGTAAATCTGGAATTAGATCAAGCGAAGGGAGAGGAGATTTTGGATGAGCCTAGCAGTCTTGTGAGCTGATGGCTTTATCTAGTCAGCAGTTTGGGAAGGCAGGGAGAGTGGAAGATGAGTGTCCCCATACCTTACCTGTTTCCTGTGTAAAGAATAGTGACAGTGAAGGAAATGTGCCTGTGTCTGTCAGGGGTATTGACTTGCCTATGGAGGAAGCTACCCCAGTCTCCAAGCAGTTGTCTGTGAACAGCCCGGTGTGCTGGGACAAGGGAAATGAAATCCCAAACTGTGTGTCTAGTAGAGGAAAATGTGTCTCCAACTCTTTTTTGTCTGTGGAGCAGACAGAAGGTGCCTTTCAGCCTGTGATGGTTGAGAGTAATTCAGTTGCCTCAGATTTGGTTCTGGATTCAACTAAAGCCCAGGAAGGGAATGGTCCTAAGTTTGTGTCTGCTGGGGAGAATGGCACTGTAACTAGGTTGCATCCAGTTAGTGTCTTAGCAAAATCCCAGAGACCAGACAATTCTAGTGCTTGTATCTTGCCTGTTGCTCATGTGTGGTTGGAGAAGGGGGTAACAACTCTGTCTAATCAGAGTGATACCCTAGCCAGGGCACAAGGAGAGCAGAAAGGTAATTTGGTTGTGGTACCTACGGACAGTTTAACAACTTGTAGCAAAAAGGACAAAATGCCTAAGCTTGTGTGTGGCAAAGGAAAGGAGAATGCTTCTGACCTTTCATCTAATGAGTCTATGGGTTTGCCTGAAAGGGGATTGTGTAGAAATCTGCCTGATGGGCCAAAGGTGATCCTAAATGTAAGTAAGACCCAGACAGAGTCTGTTGTTGCTCAGGAAAGTGTTCCTTTAGAGCAAGCCCTAGGTGAAGAGGGTAAGGGCAACATCTCTGTGAGGGGAAATTTGCTGCTTAGAAAAGCTCCTGGGGAAAGGAATCCTCATGGTAATCTGTGCAAGCAGTTCACTGCAACTGAAGGGTGTGAGAGTGATTTAATCAAGGAAGTTTCAGTTCCTAACAGCCAGAAATTTTCTGTTGTGAATGGATCCCCTGACTTTCCTTTTGAAAGATCCAGTGTGGGTAGCTTTGAGAAGGTCTCAGATGAAGTAAGAGCTGTTAAGAAAGTTAAGCTGCCCTATAACCAGGTGGCTGTGTGTGGCCATCTTGTTGGGAAGACAATGGGGTTGGGACAGGACTGTCTCCATGCTAATTCGTTAAGTAAGCAGTTGGTGCTTCAGGGTCTGAGGACAGATTTGGTTACTGGTGTTTCAGAGCAGAACAGTTTTATGGCCAAATGCTTGAGGATGCAGGGGAGATCAAGCAAACTCTCACCCTCAGACTCTTTGGATTTGTGTGGTATCTCTTTAAGACAGAGTCCAGCCTTGGAAATGATAGCAGTTAAGAATATGAAAACTGGTGGACTGGCTCCTGTCTGTGGTAATGCAAATTACTTGCCTGGCTGGGAGAGGAAGGACTTGCTAATAGCTGTTAGCACAAAGAGCCCACCCCATCAGCCAGTGAATTCTGTTAAGCAAAAGAAATCAGGGTTTGATCCTGCAGGACAAGGAGGAAAGAGAAAACTAAATTTTGCAAAGGGAAGCCACAGGTTAACCCTAAATTGCCCAAACTCCAATGGTATTAAGCCAAAGATGTGCCATGACAAACATGATTGTAAATGGACACTTGCAATGAATTTGTTATTATTGCTAATGGTAATTTTTGTAACAAATGTGTTGCTATTACCACAAACTGTAAAAATGTACAATGTGCCTAATCTTTTGGAAAATCCATTGAACAGGTTAAAAGGAATACATGAGAACACACTTTATGTTAAAAGGCCTTGTTATAATGGTGTTTCACAGTTAATGCCTGTAAACAGTATTGGAACTTTTTACAGGGGAAAAGACATTCCAGACCTAATGTGCTGTATAAAAAGGGAAACCGAGGCGCACTACCATATTGCTTTCATGGCTAAAGGCCAAAATTCCTGTACTGTAAACAACCTTAATATCTACATTGACTTGATGTTAATTGGGTTCCAAATATTTGCCAAAGCTTGTATGAGTAAAGTAGCTGTTTTCTTTAGCTCGTGGCAAAATCACATGAGACATTCAGGAACCATGCTGCAAGAGCAGATCCAATCCACTATTGTTCTAACTAAGTTTTACCTTGAGTTTGTAAAGAGGTTCAATCATGTTATTGAACATGACTTTGATAAACCATTTCTGTTATACATTGGTATAACTTCTAACCCAATGCTAGCTGTAGTGAGACAGACCCAAGGATGGGGAGCTCTTGGGATGCAGTCAGTGATGTTTGTGTCATCCCTTCCTGCATCAATTTTGCGTTGGGGGTGTGACGTTATTGATATAATCTGGGACCATATAGATCATTGTTGCAACCAAGGTCCTGTAGTGGCACCCAAATCTTGTATAAAGGGGGTCAAATGGGGTGTCTAAGACAAGGTTATGGATTACTGGTTATAATTATGCTGTCTATATGTGTGTATCAGTGTTATAGTTGAAGTTATGAATATTGGCTCTATACTGTCTGTGTTGCAAACTTATGCTATGCTTCTGGGTGACATCCCAGACAAGCTGGTGTTAGCTCTGCCTAGCCTGCTTGATGGCCCATTAAGAACCATCAGCTATACAATGGACTCATTGAGAAAAGGCAAATATGCCTTGAGACTCAGCAAAGTATGCAGGGACTGGCCCATGTGACTCCAGACTCCATTCTGCTGTAATTTTCCACAGTAAGAACAAAGGGGTGTTCTTACACCTGGAAAAGACTATATAAGGCTAATGCCTCATCTCCATTGGGTCTTCAATCCTGCTTCACACCTCTGGAGGAACTTTGCTACAAGCTGAAGCTTTGAACAAAGGACTGAGGACCCATTCCAGTGGGGGATGTACTCCAGAGACTTGATTGGAACCTGCAGTTTATTCTATCGCTGCTGCAAGCCTGAACCAAGAACTTTGCCATTACTGTATGTAATTGATTCCATTTAACCAATTCTAACTCCCATCCCTATCTTTTTCCTTTTATTAATAAACCTTTAGATTTTAGATTCTAAAGGATTGGCAACAGCGTGATTTGTGGGTAAGATCTGATTTGTATATTGACCTGGGTCTGGGGCTTGGTCCTTTGGGATCAGGAGAACCTTTTTCTTTTACTGGGGTCTTGGTTTTCATAACCATTTGTCCCCATAACGAGTGGCACTGGTGGTAATCTGGGAAACTGGAGTGTCCAAGGAGATTGCTTATGAGACTTGCGGTTAGCCAGTGGGGTGAGACCGAAGTCCTCTTAGTCTGGTTGGTTTGGTTTGCCTTAGAGGTGGGAAAACCCCAGCCTTGGGCTGTAACTGCCCTGTTTGAGCAATTTGTCCTGAGTTGGCACTCTCAGTTGGGTTCCGCCAGAACCGCATTGTCACACCTGCCTGCCCACCACCTGGCACTCCAGCTGCCGAGTGACTCCCCCGCTGTCCACCAGCTGCTCCAGCCACCGGGGGACCCCCCAACCCTGAACACTCCCCCTAATGCCCCCCTGCTGTCAAGGGAACTCTACACTACGCCCCAGCCACCACAAGATGCCTCCCCTGTTCTCCTGCGGTTCCCGGACACGCCCCCTGCTCCCCAGCAGTCCCCGCCGCTGAGAGATGACCCCCCCCGACCCCCAGCGGGACACCTCTACCGGAGAAACCTCTACTACCGCTGGGACCCCCGCCCCACAGGGGGCAGACGATGACACCATCTACCTGAAATACCCCCTTGCCGCTGATGCGCTCATCTGCCCCATCTGCTTGCCGCCCCGACATTTCCACCTCCTTGGAGGAGTCACCAGGCACCTAAAGAGATACCACGGCAAATCCACCACCTTTCGCTGCGCCCTCTGCGACCTGCCCTTCGAATCCCAGAAAAGATGCAAGGCACACCAGGCCAGCTGCAAGAGAGCCCGTACAGCTGTGCCCCGGCCCGCTGCTCCTGCGCCGCGAGGAAACGGGGCGCCCCCGCCAGCCGCTACCTCAAAACCCACTCCAGCCCTCAAGCCATTGAACCAGGGCTCCACCATTGCGACGGCACCCCCCGCAGCGGGCAACGTCGACCGATCCCCTGCCAGCTGGACACCTTTCACATCCACCCAGGTAGCCCGGAAGCTCTCTGAGCTGAGGCGTCTCAGTGCCCTCCCGACGCCCAACCAGCACAACCCCATCCCAAGAAGGGTCAGCGCCCCGCCACGCGTGGCCGCCCGTACTCCTGCCTCCCGCGGAACCGACGCCGGCCCTCAGGCCACCCTACGGGCACCTACCGCAGGTAGAGCCAACGCGACTCCTCAACCTGCACCGCGAACCCCACCCGCCGAGGATACGGGGTCCACCCGCCAGCTCGCTCCGCAAACCGCTGCTGCCAGAGGAGCCAACGCCACAACCAGGCCGCAGCACCAGACCCCCATCGTCGGGCGGACCGGTACGGCCCCAGAGGCCGCCAGGCCGATCCCTGCCACCAGGAGATCGCACGCTTCCATGACAACCCCCCAGATGACAGCCGCACACGGAAGACCTGGCACCACCCCTGCACCCATTGACCCGGTCCAGTTTCCACCAACAACCGGTGGCGACTCTACCCCACCAGCGACTACGCCCCGGGACCCAACCGAGGGTTCCCCCTATCCACAAGCGAGACAACCCGCCGACCATGCGACAAACTCGCTGCCCACGCCGACCGAGGAGCCCGAGGACCAGCGGCCGAAGACTAGGCCAGCCACGCCTTGGCAGGCCGCCTGGATCAAGGAGCTCCAAGCGGCAGCTTCCTTCACGGAATTCGACCCTCTCATTGACAGGCTCACCCGCGAGCTGTCCGCAGAAATTGCCTTCAGGAGGACACCGAACCAGGAGACCACCCGGCCTGCCCCCAGACGGCCCGCCCCGCACCGTGACACCAACACTAGGGGAGTTGGAAGGAGGAACACCGGCCGCCGTTTCGACCCGGCAGCGGCTTCAAGGATCCAGAAGCTGTACCGGACGAACCGCCTCAAAGCTGTAAGAGAGGTCCTCGACGGGCCCCCGTCTTACTGCACGATCCCGCCCGAGCGCCTCTACAACTACTTCCACGGAGTGTTTGGCGGCGTGCCCAGGAACGACGCTCAGCGACCGGAGTGCCTCCGCCCCCTGCCCCGCATTACCGATGCCGACGACCTGGAGGCCGACTTCACCCCCAAAGAGGTGACGGCCAGGCTCTCCAGAACCAAGAACACTGCGCCTGGAAAAGACAGCATCCCCTACAGCCTCCTAAAGAAGCGGGACCCTGGCTGCCTCGTACTATCCAGCATCTTCAACTTGTGCAAGCGATTTGGCCGATCTCCCACCTCCTGGAAGAAGGCCATGACCGTCTTGATTCACAAGAAGGGCGAGCGAGACGACCCCAGCAACTGGAGACCCATCTCCCTCTGCTCCACCATGTACAAACTATACGCCAGCTGCCTGGCAGCCAGGATCACGGAGTGGGCGACGACCGGGGGAGCCATCAGCCCCGCCCAGAAGGGCTTCATGCCATCGGAGGGGTGCTACGAGCACAACTTCTTGCTCCAGACCGTCATCCAGACGACCAGGAGAACGCGGAAGCAGTGCGCGATAGCGTGGCTCGACCTGGCCAACGCCTTCGGGTCCATCCCCCACCACCACATCTTCGACACACTCCAGGAGTTTGGGATGCCGGAGGCCTTTCTCCACCTGATCCGGGAACTGTACGAGGGCTGCAGCACCACCATCCGCTCGGTAGAAGGGGAGACCGCCGAGATACCGATCCACAGCGGCGTGAAGCAGGGTTGCCCCCTCAGCCCGATCGTCTTCAACCTCGCCATGGAGCCGCTCCTGCGGGCGATCTCCGACGGCACCGACGGCTTCGACCTGCACGGCGAGAGGGTGAGCGTCTTGGCCTACGCGGATGACCTGGTCCTGATCGCGGATGACCCCGAGAGGCTCCAGGGCATGCTCGACACCATCGGGAGAGCCGCGGACTGGACGGGACTCCGCTTCAATGCCAAGAAGTGCGCGTCCCTCCATGTTGACGGGAGCAAGAGGGACCCGGTACTGATGACGGAGTTCCTCATCCAGGGCGAGTCCGTCGTTCCCCTGGCGGAGGGGCAGGCGTACCAGCACCTCGGCACGCCGACAGGCTTCCGCGTCCGGCAGACCCCCGAGGACACCATCCGGGAGATCCTGCAGGATGCCACCAAGATCGACACATCCCTGCTGGCGCCGTGGCAGAAGATCAACGCCCTCAACACCTTCCTGATCCCCCGCATCGCCTTCGTCCTGAGGGGATCCGCCGTGGCAAAGGTGCCCCTCAACAAGGCGGACAACACCATCCGGCGGCTGGTCAAGGAATGGCTGTCCCTGCCCCGGAGAGCCAGCAACGAGCTCATCTACATCCAGCACAGGCACGGTGGTGCCGGCGTCCCCCGTATGGGAGACCTATGTGACATCGCGGTCATCACGCACGCCTTCCGCCTCCTGACGTGCCCGGACACCAAGGTGAAGAACGTTGCAACGACCGCCCTGCGCGCCGCCACCGAGAAACGTATCGGCAGACCTCCCTCCGACCGAGATGTGGCCACCTATCTGAGCGGCTCCCTGGACGGCGACTTCGCCCGGGACAGGGGCGACTTCGCTTCACTATGGTCCCGCGCCCGCAATGCCACACACCGCCTGGGGAAGCGACTGGGCTGCCGCTGGGAATGGAACGAGGAACGTCAGGAGCTGGGAGTCCTGATACCGCGGATCGGAACGGAGGACAACACCATCGTCGCCCCCGGAGCCAGAGGCGTGCTGGAGAGATCCCTGAAGGCCGCCGTCCACGCGCTCTACGTGGACACCCTGAAGAAAAAACCGGACCAGGGTAAGGCCTTCGAAGTAACCAGCAAGTGGGACTCCAGCAACCACTTCCTCCCCACGGGCAGCTTCACCCGGTTCGCCGACTGGCGGTTCATACACCGCGCCCGGCTGAATTGCGTCCCCCTCAACGGTGCCATCCGCCACGGGAACCGGGACAAGCGCTGCAGGAAGTGCGGGTACGTCGCCGAAACCCTGCCCCACGTCCTATGCAGTTGCAAGCCCCACGCCAGAGCCTGGCAACTGCGACACAACGCCGCCCAGGACCGCCTGGTGAAGGCCATCGACCCGCGCCTGGGGGAAGTCACCGTTAACCGCACCGTCCCCGGCACCGACAGCCCGCTGCGCCCAGACATCGTCGTCACGGACGAGGTCGGTAAAAAGATCATCCTGGTCGACGTAACGATTCCGTTCGAGAACAGGACCCCGGCCTTCCGTGTAGCCCGAGCCCGCAAGCTTGAAAAATACGCCCCCCTGGCTGACGCCCTGCGGTCAAAGGGCTACGAGGTACACACAGACGCTCTGCTTGTCGGGGCCCTGGGTGCCTGGGACCCGTGCAATGAGCGAGTGCTGAAGACCTGTGGAGTGGGCCGTCACTACGCACGGCTCATGAGACGCCTAATGGTCTCAGACACTATCCGTTGGTCCCGGGACATCTACACGGAACACATCACCGGCCACCGCCAATACCAGGAGTGAGCCGACCAGACCTCGCCCACCTGCAAGGGAGAAGGGACTCACTAACCCTCCCCCCCCCCCCCCCCACTGGGCCTGAGCCCCGAACCCACCCAACCTCACCGGCCGCCGCCAATTCCGAGAGCGAGCCGGGGGGACCCCACCCACCTACAAGGGGGAAGGGACCTTACCCCCTGAGCCCCAACCCCACCGGCCAGTTCCAATGCCGAGAATGAGCCAGGGAGACTTCACCCACCCGCAAGGGGGAAGGGACCTTTAAACCCCCTCCTACGGGACCCTACCCCCGGAGCCCCGAACCCACCCAACCTCACCGGCCACCGTCAACTCAGTGAGTGAGCCGGGGAGACCTCGCCCACCCGCAAGGGGGAAGGGACCCATATCCCCCCCGAGCCCTGAACCAGCCCAACCCCACCGGCCACCGCCGATAACGAGAGTGAGCCGGTGGGACCTCGCCCACCCGCAAGGGGAAAGGGGCTTATATACCCCCCCCCCCGATGGGCCTTATCCCTTGAGCCCTGAACCCACCCAACCTCACCGGCCACCGCCAATGCCAAGAGTGAGCCGGGGAGACCTCGCCCACCCGCAAGGGGGAAGGGACCTATTAACCCCTCCCCCCCGCTGGGCCTCTTTCGCTGAACCCCGATCCTACCCAACCTAACTGAATCCCACCACGTGAGGGTCGCCCCATCACCATTACCCAGCCCACCTACTCGTACCCATGACTATTGGTACCCCCTATGTGGATGATTGACCCTCACCGCTTACCAACTGTGTCTTGATCTCGCCCACCGCTTACCCCCCCATTGGAGACATCACAGTCTGTATGTATTATGTGTGCTGCCAACCCTGACATAACAACATCCCCCCCATACTCTGTATGTTCCCCCAATGATCGACAACTGACTCTTCAAATCTTTTGTACCGTTTATTTTTAAATATTCTCTAATAAAAATTTAAATCTGTTCTTATCAGTTTAATATCTGATATGTTCTCGATGTGAGAACTTTATATGAAACGGATTTTTGGAACAGGGAGTTGGATTAGGAGCTTGCTCCATCCACTCCATGCATCAACCTGGTATTGCAGTATTTCCAGGTATGGTGCGCCTCCCTCTGGGGAGAACATGGTGGTTCTAAAAATAGAAAAAAAAAAAGGTTTTGGGTTGTTTCGATGCTCATACCGTTCAACTGTGTTTTCTATCACTTTATCGGTTTTTCTTTTTTCCTGATTGGGGTTTACCTGCTTTGGCAGCTGTTTGTTTCATTTTTATTCTACTGTTTCATAAAATTTTGAAAAGGCTGGTTCTCAGGCGTTATGGAAGTGTGGGAGTCCCCCAGTTGCCCAGCTGCTGCTCCTGATGCCGGGTAAGTGCCCCACTGAGCCCCAGCACCTACCCACACGAGGTAGGTGCCCCACCCCTAAGCCCCGCCCATTCCTCTTCATAAAGTGTTACTTAGAATCATAAAATATTCCCGTTGTCACGCAGGGAGCAGGATGAGATCACATGGAGGAGAGAGGACTGTTCCAGGAGCTCCAGTACGGAACCAGTCCAGATCCAAGCAAAACAAGTGGTAAAACTCCCACTGACTTCAGTAAAACAAGATCAAGCCCTTAGAAGAGGACTGAGAGTCAGCGCTGTAAATGTTGCCAGCAAAGGACTTCCCAATAACGATGCAGGGGGTTGGACTAGGTGACCTCCTGAGGTCCTTTCCAACCCTGATATTCTAAGTAACACTTTATGAAGAGGATTTATCCTTGTCCACTTAAATATTCGACAGCGTATAAGCAGCATAATACATAAAACATTATTGAGGCATGCAAATTACACAAATACTGCATTTGAAACTGCCTGCTTGTTTTAGGGAGATAACTAATTTCTTACCCTGAGTAGAGAGACAAATACGATTGCAAAGGATTGTTGCTAGGGAGATAACTCCATGGGTTTTGTTTGGATCTGGACTGGTTCCATACTGGAGCTCCTGGAACAGTCCTCTCTCCTCCATGTGATCTCATCCTGCTCCCTGCGTGACAACGGGAATATTTTCACAAGGGGAAAGGAATGGAAGAACTCTCTCTTGTGACAACACTACTGAGAGACACTGACCCAAAGCCCACACTTCCATAACGCCTGAGAACCAACTTTCTCAAAATTTTATGAAACAGTAGAATAAAAATGAAACGAACAGCTGCCAAAGCAGGTAAACCCCAATCAGGGAAAAAGAAAAACAGATAAAGCGATAGAAAACACAGTTGAACGGTATGAGCATCGAAACAACCCAAAACCTTTTTTTTTCTATTTTTTGAACCACCATGTTCTCCCCAGAGGGAGGCGCACCATACCTGGAAGTACTGCAATACCAGGTTGATGCATGGAGTGGAAGAAGCAAGCTCCTAGTCCAACTCCTTGTTCCAAAAATCCATTTAATATAAAGTTCTCACATCGAGAACATATCAGATATTAAACTGATAAGAACAGATACTACACTTGACCAGAGCTCAAAGAGCCGGGAAGCGATACCTTTCTTCGGAACAGCGCGCCCCCCTCGCGCTCCCATTTCTTTCAATGTTACCAGGACCTGCTTTCATACCTTCCTAGCTACGTGCCAATCGCTGCCCCGAAGTGACTCCGATACACTCACTCAAAGCACCAACTCTCCACACCGAATTCTGCTCCCACACAGAGAATTCTCTCCGCCCGCTTCCTTGGGATCAGCCAGCTGGTCTGTGTTGCCGCCAGACACCGCTGATCTGCATAACCCCGCCCACTGACGTGTGACGCCTCCCGTCGGTGTCAACTCCTCGCCCTGCCTGCAACAGACGCTGTGTGCCCCGTGCTGCCGGAGCCCCGCTCTCGGAACCAGCCCTGGGGGCGCGTCCCTCCGCCACTGATCCAGCCCCCGGGCCCGCACCGGCCCTGCCCTGCGCTCCCCCCAGCGGCTGCGCTCAGCGCAGGGAGCCGGGCAGCGAGAGCCGGGCTGTGCATCAAGGGGAGTTTTCTGGGGGCGGGGGGTGTGCAGGGGCGATGGGATTTCCGGTCCCTAAAAATGGGGGTGGGGGGGCACCAGCGCCGGAACGTGGCCGCCCCCCCTTCCTCCGAGCCCCCTCCCTCACGCTTCGCCTTCAGCTGCAGGCCCCGCCCTCGCTCCGCCCATTCCCCCTAATCCCCGTCCCCGCATCGCCCCTTTCCCGATGCCCCGCCCTCACACCGCCCTTCCCTCCTAGTCCCCGCCCTCACGCCTTCCCCGAATCCCCGCTCCCACGTTGCCCCTCCCCCTAAGCCCCGCCCATTCCTCCAAGGCCCCGCCCCCACCCCGCCCCTTTGCCCCAATCCCCTGCCCTCACTCGCCTCTTCCCCCAATCCCTGCTCCCAGATTGCCCCTTCACTCTAGGGCCCGCCCCTGCACCGCCCCTTTCCCTGAGGCCCCGCCCTCGCACCGCCCTTTCTCCTAAATTCCCCCCCTTGCGCTTCACTTTCTCCCCGACCCCCGCGCTCACGCTGCCTCTTCCCCCGAATCCCCGCCCCCGCACCGCCCCTTTTCCCTATTCCCCAATCCCGCACCGCCTCTTCCCCCGAGTTCCCGCCCTTGTGCTTCCCCTTCTTCCTGAAAGCCTGGCCCTGCCCCGCCCCTTCCCCCAAGGCCCCGTCCCCACCCCGCCCCTTTCCCCCAATCCCCCGCCCTCACTCGCCCCTTCCCCCAATCCCTGCTCCCGGATTGCCCCTCCCCTCTAGGGCCCGCCTCTGCACCGCCCCTTCCCCAAGACTCCGCCCTCGCGCCGCCTCTTTCCCCGAGTCCCCACGGCCACGCTGCCCCCGCCCTCTAATCCCCACCCCTACACCGCCCCTTTCCACAAGGCCCCACCCTCGCACCGCCCCCGCACCGCCCCTTCTCCCCGAGCTTCCACCCCCGCGCCGCGTCTTCCCCGAGTCGGAGTCCCCACCGCCACGCTGCCCCTTCCCCCCGGGTCCCCGCCCTCGCACCGCCCCTTCCCTCTAATCCCCCCACCGCACTGCCCCTTCCCCCCAGGCCCCGCCCTCGCACCGCCCCTTCTCCCCAGGACCCTGCCCCCGCGCCGCTTCTTCCTCCAAGGCCCCGCCCTCGGCCCGCCCCTTCCCCCTCGGCCCCGCCCCTGCACCACCCAGCGACCCGGGAGCAGGCCAGACCGGGGAGGCGGGAGGGCAGAAACTTCCTTAAGAAAAAGAATCCGGGCCCAGCCTCCCGGGAACGGGTGCTCTCGGGCACATCACTCAGTCTCTCTGGGCCTCAGTTCTCCTGTCCGGGAAATGGGGCTGGCGGCGCTTCCCACCCTCGCCCGAGAGGGGAACTACCCTGCGGATTAGGAAGATGCTTAGATGGTGATGGGGGAGCGGCGCAGGGGGAGCGTATTAGCACCATCGTTTGGTATATGGAGTCTGTTTGGAAACAAAATATTTCCCTCAAGTCATTCCCAAAACCTGTATTCAGCGATAACCTTGGAAATATTTAACAGAGCAGCCTGGTTTTCCCCCCGTGTAGCCAGCCCCCAGTTCTGCCCCATTCCTGCCACTGTGGCCCCATCTCACCTCCTGACCCTGGCTGGGCGCCCCTGGGCCGCTCGTAGCAGGGGGCTGTCCAGGAGGGTGCAGGGGGGTCTCCTTGCAGCCAGGAGGGGGTGTCTGGTGGGTGCTGTCACCTCTGCCAGAGACCCCCAAGAAACTCACTAGCTTCCTCCACATGTGGGGAGGGGCTCCTACTTTCTGACGTGGTGGGGGGGGGAGGGGATCGAATCATGACTCTGAAGTGGCAGGGCAACCTCCCCCCCACCCCTGCTCAGATTCCTCTAGGGGGCGGGGCTGGGATCTCTAGGGAGGGAGACACAGGAAAAAACCGCTGCCACTATGGAACCCAGGAGTCCTGGCTCCCAGTCCCCCTGCTCTAACCTCTAGCCCCCCCCTCCTCTGCTCCCAGAGCCAGGGATAGAACCCAGGGGTCCTGGCACCCAGCCCCCACCCCGCTCTGACCACTAGACCCCACTCCCCTCCCAGGGTGGTGCAGGGGTAACTGTGTCTGTGTCCCAGCTCGGCTAAGGGCCTTGACTGATTTTCCTGAAGTGCTTCCTTCCAAATCCATCACATCAGTGCCTTCCCTTCCCTGCCCACCCCCGTGTGGGGGCACCAGCACCGTGCCGGGTCGGGATGGGAACTCATCCAAGCTGGCCCTAGGGAGATGTGTGTGTCCCTGCTGCCCCCTGCTGGAGGGGCTGAGCCCTGCTGTGTGTGTGTGCGCGTGCGTGCGAGACACTGTGTTTGTATCAGTGTCAGCGTGTTGCTGGGCTAACTGGTAGGAAATGCTTTTGCAGGACTTTGTATCCTGCAGCAGGTCTCACACACACACACACAGACCACAGCTACCACACACAAATCCACACAGCCAGTCACACACGCTGACGCACAAAGGGACTCACACAATCCCAGACACTCACATACGACGCACTTGGGGCACACATTAGCCCACCCCTCAAAGAGAAACAATCACATCCCCAGCCACACACACACACCGGAATATTCACAATCGTGCTCAGAGACACAACCACACACAGTTCACTCCCACTGCTCCCAACACAAGGTCCTCCTGCCCCGCACAGCACGTGCCGAGGCCCGTGGAACTCACTGTCACTGGACAGCTACCAATGGGAATGGACCTTTCCAACAGACCAACAGACATAGCCGTGGCGACAGAGGGGGATGGGCTCCCAGGGGCTGACCCGGGCTGAGACTGGGCTAAAGGGGCCCATGGGTCTGATGTAGAACGGTCTATCCAGCAGGGGGCAGCGTGACCCACACACAAACCCACCGGAAGCACCTTTCTTGGCGGGTCTCCCAGGCCATCCCCCACCCTGCCCCTGGTTGAGGAACAAAGGGGCGGCACGGGACTCTGGGCCCTGTCGCAACCCGGCCCCACCCCCTCGCTCCCACACGCTGGCGGGTTGGGTAACTGCCGAGGGATTGCACAAGAGAGAGTCAGAGCCAGGGAGAGAACCCAGGAGTCCTGGCTCGCCCCTCCCCCCTCCACTCCAAACATTAGACCCCACTCTCTTCCCAGGGCTGGGGATAAAACCCAGCAATTCTGACCACCAGCCCCCCACCGCACAACCACCAGACCCCCCCCCTCCTCTTTTAGGTTTTTGCCTCGCTGCCTCCTCTATCCACCTACCCCACCCCCTCCATCTGTCCATCCCTTCGCTGCAGGTTTTTGGGGTGTCACCCCTGCTCTGCACTCCCCCAGTGCAGCCCAAGGCCTTCCCTCCCCCCAACCACATATCCTCTCCCCCCTGGTGCTGGATCATCTGCTTGGCCCCCCACTCCCTCTCGGGGCACACTGTGCGGCGTGGCTGGGGCTTGTGCAACGGCCCAGCACCAGGCAATGCAGAACGGAAACCACAGGCCCTGCCCCGCCCCACCCGAGCTGCCCTCCAGGTGCATCTGAGCCCAGCGCCACACACCTGCGCCCTCCTGCGCCACAGGGGGTGAGCTGCAGCCCCCACCACACTCCGCAGACGGGCGAAGGGTCAGGCCAGCCAGCCCTTGTAGGATGGTGGAATCGCCACCGGGGTTGACGGTATGGGGGCTGTGACACATGGAGAAGCGGTTGTCACTGCTGCTGGCAGAGGGCAGCAGAGCATGCACACACACAAACGATTGCAAACATACACAAACACATGCATGAATCCAGCCACACACACATTATTACTAACATACACAAACACCCACACAAATCCAGCCACACACTTGCACAACCGCTAAAGATGCAAACACATGCACAAATCCAGCCACACGAACACACACACCTGCACAGCCACACACACAACCCCCCCACAGCTACACAAACACCCGCCCACACACACAAACGCTGCAGAACCCGAGACATACACAAACACATGCACAAATCCGTACACACACACACCCCATTCCCCTCCTATACACACACCTTGGGTCACTGTGACACTTAACACTTCCATTGGATGGGGTGCCCAGGACCGTGTCTATTCTCTGCCCCCCAGGGCCTATAGGGGACAGATTGGGGGTGTGGCCAGGCCACCCTGCACTGTGGCTATTCCCTGTCCCCCAGGGGCCGTAGGGGATGGATTGGGGGTGTGGGCGGCCCGCCCTGCGCTGTGGCTATTCTCTGCCCCCCGGGACCCGTAGGGGGTGGATTGGCAGCCCAGGGGGCACGATCCAATACCAGTCAAGGGGGGATAAGAGGTGGGGAGGGGGCCATGGTTTCTGCACCACCCGGTTCCTGGCACAGGCTCCTTCGAGGATTTGCATTTCTTGGTAGTTTTCACCCCATCACCACTTCCTGCCCAGCCCCCTCCTGCTGTGCGAGATGGTTAAGGGGGGGATGGGAAGAACCCAGGAGTCCTGGCTCCCAGCCACAGCTGTGCTAACGTACCAGACCCCACTTTAACCCAGAGCTGGGAATGGAACCCAGGAGTCCTGATGCCCAGCTTCCCTTCCTCTAACCACTAGACCCCACTCCCGCCCTTTTTGGGAGCCAGGACACCTGGGTTCTATCCAGGCTCTGGGAGGGGAGTGGGGCCTACTGGTTAGAGTAGGAGGAGCCAGGACGCCTGGGTTCTATCCAGGCTCTGGGAGGGGAGTGGGGGCTACTGATTAAAGTAGGAGGACCCAGGACACTTGGGTTCCATCCAGGCTCTGGGAGGGGAGTGGGGCCTACTGGTTAGAGTAGGAGGAGCCAGGACGCCTGGGTTCTATCCAGGCTCTGGGAGGGGAGTGGGGGCTACTGGTTAGAGCAGGAGGAGCCAGGACGCCTGGGTTCTATTCTCAGTGCTGCTGTGTGACACTGGGCCTCTGTTTCTCCTCCCAACTTTTTGGGTATGGAGCCTGTAAACTCTTTGGGGCAGGGCCTGTCTCTCGCTGCGCCTGGCCCAACAGGGCCCTGATCTCAGCTGGGGCAGGGCCTGTCTCTGTGTCTGTGCAGCCCCCAGCACAACGGGGGCCTTGATTCTGCCCCGGTCTCTTTGGGTGCTGCTGTTGTACAGATCAATAGTCCTGAATACTAAAGGCGTTGCACCGCCATTGCTATGCAAGGGCTAAATGTGATTCTTATCCCTGTGACCCCCCCGTGCACCCTTCCGCCCCCCGCTCCCCGATTCTCCTCCCCGAGCCCCTTGTGCCGCTGCTTTTCAACAGCAGCGCAGAAAGCCACCCAGCCCTAGCGCCAAAAGAAGAAGACCAAAAAAAATAGCTTTGCAAAAATCGGTCACACCAATAGGAAACCAGCCCCGGCGGTTAGTGACTTCACTTCCCAAAATTAGACGCACACACACACATACAGACACACACACACACACACACACACACAGAGCCCCGCTCATCCGGCCCCCTTTGCCAATGCACCACCTCTCCTCGCCCATGGAGGTCTAGGCGGGGAGCTCCGTGCGGGAGCAGCGATGGACGGCACCATCAAGGTAGGTTCTGGAGATGCTCCTCCAGGTACGGGTGTCTTGGCTCCAGCTGGTGCTGGGCTCACGCTGGGCTGCGTTCAGTTCCTCTCTCTGGTGCGCGCCCCGGCTCCACAAACGCCCCCCCCCCCCTCCGCTCTTTCCTTCTGGTACAAAAAATTTCCTCTTCCTTCCCGTTCGTGGCGGTCGATGTCGCTGAGCTTAAATAACCCAAACCAAACCGCCCCAGAGAGAGACACCCACGACACTGCTCAGCCAGAGCCCCACAAAGGCACACACCTCCCCCTGCCCCCGTTCCCAGGAGCGTGCGGGAAGGGGGTCAGGATCTGGGAGACGCGTCCCGAAGGGAGGAAATGGGGGACTCGCCCCCTCCATGGAACATGGGGGTGCCATGGGGCACCTATGGATGGTCCCCCCAAAGCAGGGCAGAAAGGATCTCAGGCCAGGATGGAAATGGGGGGGCCTGTGCCCCCAACTTGGAGATTCTGGGGTGCAACCTTGCTTAACAGGTCAGTCTGTCCTTTCTGTCACTGTCCCATTCTAGCTTTCTCTAGCACTCATGTTCGTTCATTCATTCTTTTTCGTTCCTTTCCTTCTCTAGCTTGCATGTTCTTGCTTTCTTTTGCTTTTTTCCCCTTCTACCTTTCATGCTCTTTCTTTCTTTCCTTTATGTTCTACCATTTTTTCTCTCCCTTTATTTCTTTCACTGCCTTTCACATTCTTTTCTCTCTCTCTCTCTCTTGCTGGTTATTTTTTTCACTCACTCCCTTCCGAGCCAGGCGGGTTCTCCTCGCACACAGCTTTCGGGGCAGGTGGATTAGTGTTATGTGTTACCCAGCAGCTCCGCTGACAGGCCCATGGCTGGCCTGGGAAGCTGGGAATCTTGTGCACTGCATCAAACCGAAAACCTGTTGGTATCAAGGGAACAAGATCCGTGGCCGAGCCCCCGCTGGATTTTGGAGGCGGCGTTGCATCTTTATCCGAGGGGCAGGGCAGGCCTTTCTAGGGCTCAGAGCCACTTTGATGGTCTCCAGGATTCTAGCTCTTTGGGATCGTGCTCGGATACTACATTTGTTCCTCAGTAGGGAGAGACGGAGCTTAAAGCCGTTTTGTACAGTGGGGAGCAAAAAGGGGGCTGCAAGGGGAGGGTGTCCCAGAGCCAGCAAGGAAATCACCAGGTCTATTAATATTGATCCACCGTCATTCCTGGAAATCAGTGGCAGTGAGGCACTGAAATGCCTGGGAAGGTCTGGGCCTGTTGGACGAAAGCTGCTGCACCCGGAGGATGCTAGATCCCCCAGACCCGGTTCTCAGGCCACTTTAAGCACCGTCCGGCGAGAGGGTGTTTTAACCAGCCAGGCCGCGACTGGGCTGTGGGGAATTAGAAGCCTTGGCAATGACAGTGGGGGCCCGTCGTCTCCTTGGCCAGCGGCATCTTGGCCGCGCCCAGGGGAATTGTCTGATTTGCAGGGTGCTCTGGGGCTTTGCTGGGGCAGTTTCCTGGGGATCGGCCTGGAGCCTGCAGATGCCGAGGCAAATGTGCCCAATTGGCTCTTTCTGACCCGGGTGCTGCACAGACAGGCAGGGGGGGTAGGATGACCAGATGTCCCGATTTTATAGGGACAGTCCCGATTTTTGGGTCTTTTTCTTATATAGGCTCCTATTACCCCCCACCCCCCGTCCCGATTTTTCACATTTGCTGTCTGGTCATCCTAAGGGAGAGACAGGTCCTGCCCGGCTGAGATCAGGGCCCTGTTGGGCCAGGCACTGCCCAGACACAGCGAGAGACAGGCCCTGCCTAAGGACCTCACGGTCTGAACAGATAAAGGGCAGGAGTAGAAACTGAGGCCCAGAGAAGCAGCCAAGATGACATGGTAGGTCAGGGATTAGTCCTGGCTCCCAGACCCCCTGTTCTAACCCATTGGATCCCCACTCCCAGGGCTGGGGACAGAACCCAGAAGTCCTGGCTCCCAGCCCCCTGCCCATTCTAACCACTAGACCCCTCCTCCCAGGGTGGGGGATAGAACCCAGGAGTTTTGACTCCCAGCCACCCCCCCAACCACTAGACACCCCCCCCTCCAAGATGGGGATAGAACCCAGGGGTAGGGGTTGCCAATTTTGGTTGGTTGTAGTCCTGGAGATTTCATCACATGATATCTCTAATTAAAGATTAATCTTTAATTCCTGGAGACTCCAAGCCAATCCTGGAGGGTTGGCAACCCTACCCAGGAATCCCTCCTCTGCTAACCGGTAGGCCCCCCCGTCCCCAAGTCAGGGATAGAACCCAGGAGGCTTGGGTCCCAGCCCTCCTCCCCCATCACTAGCCCTCCCTCCTAGAGCAGAGTACAGATTGCTAACTGACAGCACACAAATTCCCCCCATCCAACCAGCTCCCAGCAGACATGATTTGCTTTCACGCAACTTTTGACATCTCTGCCAGTTTCTCCCCAAGTCCAGATTCAGCGTCTGGGCTGTTATCAGGGCAAAACCCGCTTATCACACGGGGGTGGGGTGGGGTGGATCTGAAATGGAAACCGCACAGTCTGTGCCACTCCCTTATTACACGGACTCCCTTCTCCTTGGCTTCCTGGGCTGTTCCGTGGTTCTGGGGACGATGCGGGGAGAGGGGGGTTTCTGCCTGTGTGTGTCTGTCTGTCTTTGTGTCTGTGTGTGTATATATCGGCCTGTCTCCCTCCCTCTCCCTGGCTCTGTGTATCTGCCTCTGTGTGTGTGTGTGTGTGTGCGTGGGAGGGGGGTTACATCTCGCTGTATTTTAGTTTCCAGGTGACAGCAAATGAAGTCGTGCGAGGTGTGGAAAGGTTGGGTGTTTCATTTGCAGGACGGTGCGGCCTGCTGTGCACGCCGTACAAACACAAAGGGAGGGTCATTCTCAGCGTATGGGGGAAACTGAGGCATGGAGTGATGTAGCAACAGGCACAAGGTGACTTAGGGAGTCTGTGGGAGAGCTGGGCATAGAATTCAGCATCTTCCCCACAAGACCTGCCTTCCTCCCACACAGTGTCCTGGAGCAGGGGAGGAGGGCGAGTTGGGAGCCAGGATTCCTGGGTTCTCCCGCCGGCTGTGGGAGGGGAGTGGGGTCTAGTGGTTAGAGCAGGGGGAGGGCGAGTTGGGAGACAGGATTCCTGGGTTCTGCCCTGGCCCTGGGTGGGAGCTGGAGGGGAATGAATAGCTGTGTGTGCAGGAGGGCACCCCCCCACCCCGCAAACCGGTGCCCCAGCCCCCAGCCCATTGTCTGGCCGGATGGGGAGCTATTTAAAGCAGCCCAGGCCAGAGCCTCACTCCCCATCAGGTGGCCTTATCAGGAGCCTAAGAGGCTTCCGGCTTCGTAGCCTCAGGCTTCCTGCCTCGGCTTCCTGTGCTGCTGCCCAACGCAGCCCAGCGCACTACACACAGCCCCACCCCCACCCCCTGCCAGATCAGACCCACGGGCCCATCTACCCCAGCATCCCGCCCTGGGTCAGACCCACGGGCCCCTCTACCCCGGTATCCCGTCCTGGGTCACATCCACGGGCCCCTCTACCCCGGTATCCTGCCCTGGGTCAGACCCACGGGCCCCTCTACCCCGGTATCCTGCCCTGCATCAGACCCATGGGCCCATCTACCCCAGCATCCCGCCCTGGGTCAGACCCACGGGCCCCTCTACCCCGGTATCCCGCCCTGGGTCACATCCACGGGTCCCTCTACCCCGGTATCCTGCCCTCGGTCAGACCCACGGGCCCCTCTACCCCAGTATCCCGCCCTGGGTCACATCCACGGGCCCCTCTACCCTGGTATCCCGCCCCAATCAGAGCCCTGGGCCCATCTATCCCAGTATCCTCCCCTGGGTCAGACCCATGGGCCCATCTACCCCAATATCCCGCACTGGGTCAGACCCATGGGCCCATCTACCCCAGCATCCCGCCCTGGGTCAGACCCACGGGCCCCTCTACCCCGGTATCCCGCCCTGGGTCACATCCACGGGCCCCTCTACCCCGGTATCCTGCCCTGGGTCAGACCCACGGGCCCCTCTACCCCAGCATCCCGCCCTGGGTCAGACCCACGGGCCCCTCTACCCCGGTATCCCGCCCTGGGTCACATCCACGGGTCCCTCTACCCCGGTATCCTGCCCTGGGTCAGACCCACGGGCCCCTCTACCCCGGTATCCTGCCCTGGGTCAGACCCACAGGCCCCTCTACCCTGGTATCCCGCCCCATTCAGACCCCTGGGCCCATCTATCCCAGTATCCTCCCCTGGGTCAGACCCATGGGCCCATCTACCCCAATATCCCGCACTGGGTCAGACCCATGGGCCCATCTACTCCGGTATCCCATCCCCTCCCTGCCCCCCATATCAGAGCCCTGGGCCCATCCAGCCCATAGAGATGGATAGAGGGGTTCATATGGGGATGGATCTATAGCGTCCGGTCACTCCATGCTGTACAGGGTTAGGGTGGTGATGCAAGGCGCCCCCAGCACCTTGTGCCGAGCCAAGTGGCTTGTGCCCGCTGCCTCAGGGTATGGTACCTGGCTTCCCCCCTCCCGGGCACACGTGGCACAGGGTAACCCGTGTCCCCTTGCCGTGCTTGTGTCTCCCTCAATTACATGGGCACGGTGTGTAGCCAACAAGGTATTTGCACCCCTCACCAGGCACCGCAGTGCCTCTTCCCCTGTGGTTTGAGTCACATGGGACCCTCCATGGTGTGTGGGGTTTCCAACATTGCATCTACCTGGTGCCACGGGGCTGTGATTGCACTGGTCATCATGCACTGACTGTAGCGCAGCTGTCGGGCAATTGCACTGATTGTGCATGCTGCATTTGTGATGCACGCAGCACAGCTCTTATGCATTGGGTATGCAATTGCACTGCTTGTGCATGTTCTGATTGTGATGCACGTGCCACACCCATCATGCAATCGGTGTGCAATTGCACTGATGATGCATGTTCTGATTTTGATGCACACGGCACAGCTGCCGTGCAATGACTGTGCAAGTACACTCGTGCATGCTCTGATTGTGATGCAACTGGCACATCCATCGTGCAATGGCTGACAATTGCACTGATCATGCAATTCTCTGATTGTGATGCATGTGGCATGGCCTTGCAATCAGTGTGCAATTGCATGGATTGTGCCCGCTCCGGTTGTGATACGTGCGGCGCATCCTTGGGCATACACTGACTGTGATGCAGCTGGCACATCCCTTGTGCAATGGGGCCACATTTGCATTGGTTGTGGTGGATGGCGCCTCTGTTGCTGGGAGGGCTGTCTTTGTGCACACAAGGGCTTGTGGGGCACGTGCCGCATCCGTCGTGCAATGCGGGGGCCACGATTCCACTGCTTGTGCGTGCACAATATGGGGCCCCTCCGTCATGCTCTGTGCTGCACGACATGGCCCCTGCTTTGGGCACAGGCAGATGGTTCCACGCATGGGCATCTGCGTCCGCAGGCCGCCTCACCCCAGATGGGCACCCAAAGCTTGTGAAACGTACCCCACCTGCCCTTTGTATGCCACCCCGGCACCTCTGCTGTGCCCTGTGCCAGCTGGTATGCAAGCAGGCCTTGCTTGGAGCCCCCTACGTGTGCTTTATGCCATTCATGCACATGCCATGCCATGCCCCCTGTGCCCCATGGGCCATCTGCATGGTACCATGTGCCCCGGTGGCCTTCTGGATTCCTGCGCAGCTCGGGCATCATCAGTGGCCCCTCCATGGCACCCCACGACGAATGGCTTGTGCCACGTGGGATGCCACCCTGCAATGTACTGCATCCCCTCCATTCAGCACTGCAGGGCTGGCACCCCGCTGGCACCACCCTTGGGCACCGCATCTGGTGCCACGCAGGCACTTCCACGCCACGTCGCGTGGGCATTGTGCCGCTCATGCAACCTCGGGGCCGCGCACCTCGCCCCGCGTGGGGCACCCTCTGGCGTGCCTGCTCCGGGTGGGTTTTCCTCCCTTCCCTGGAGCCCCCCCTTGCCCCTCACAGCTCCTACCCGCCTTTGCAAGAAGGAATGCTGCATGCAAACTCCGCACAGCCCTGTGCAGAGCAGCAGCCTCGGGGGCGGGCGGGCACGGCAAGGGAGTAACCGCAGCCAGGCCCCCCTCCCCCTCATGCTTGGGCGCCCGATAACATCTTCAGTGCAGCAGCTCCGGCTGCAAACAAAGATCAGCCCAGCTCCCCCGAGACTTCTGCTTTCTGTGCAAAGAGCCCACACCCAGCGTGCAACTGTGTGTGTGTGTGGGGGGGGGGGGGAACCTAGAGGCAGCTCAGCTCAGAGCCCCCCCAGCCCTGCAGAAGGGGCGCACTTAGCGGGGGAGGGGGGGAGTCAGTGTCAGTTCAGTCAGGCTGGGCTTGGGAGGGGTTCCCCTGGTGCCTGGGCCATCCTGAGATTCCTGCAGCTCCCACCGCCCTCGCCAACAGGGGGCGCTGCAAGAGGGGGGCGGTGGAGCTTGCAGTGCCCACTTCTATCATCCTCCAGCAGGGGGCGCTGCAAGCGGTGTGTGTGTCGGAAGGGGAGGGGGAAACCTCGCAGCTTGGGGCTTTGCTAGCTACAGATGGTGCATATAACCCAAGGCGGGGGGAGGGGAGAGATTGAGCTATGAACCTGTGTGGGACCTCCACTCCTCTGCTTCCCTGCCTGTACCCGGGACTCCCTGCCTGCTCTTTTCTGCCTGTATCTGTGATTCCCTGCCTGTGCCTTCTGCCTGTACCACTGCTGCTCTTCCTGTATCTGTGATTCCCTGCCTGTGCCTTCTGCCTGTACCACTGCTGCTCTTCCTGTATCTGTGATTCCCTGCCTGTGCCTTCTGCCTGTACCACTGCTGCTCTGCCTGTATCTGTGATTCCCTGCCTGTGCCTTCTGCCTGTACCACTGCTGCTCTGCCTGTATCTGTGATTCCCTGCCTGTGCCTTCTGCCTGTACCACTGCTGCTCTTCCTGTATCTGTGATTCCCTGCCTGTGCCTTCTGCCTGTACCACTGCTGCTCTGCCTGTATCTGTGATTCCCTGCCTGTGCCTTCTGCCTGTACCACTGCTGCTCTTCCTGTATCTGTGATTCCCTGCCTGTGCCTTCTGCCTGTACCGCTGCTGCTCTGCCTGTATCTGTGATTCCCTGCCTGTGCCTTCTGCCTGTACCGCTGCTGCTCTGCCTGTATCTGTGATTCCCTGCCTGTGCCTTCTGCCTGTACCGCTGCTGCTCTGCCTGTATCTGTGATTCCCTGCCTGTGCCTTCTGCCTGTACCACTGCTGCTCTGCCTGTATCTGTGATTCCCTGCCTGTGCCTTCTGCCTGTACCACTGCTGCTCTGCCTGTATCTGTGATTCCCTGCCTGTGCCTTCTGCCTGTACCGCTGCTGCTCTGCCTGTATCTGTGACTCCCTGCCTGTATTTTATGCTCGATCCTGAGATGCCCTCCCTGTTTGCTGCTGTCACCTCTGCACCTGTCTGTCCCTGTGATGCCCTGTCTGTACCTCCATGGGTGTTAGCACTTTCCCTGCCTGTGTTTTCTGCCTGTACTTCTGCTTTCCCAGGGGGCTACCTGCAGGCTCCTTCTCTGACCTCTGGCCAGACTTCATGGCCCTTCTCTGCTCCTTTGGCTACAATGCGCTGAGGCTGCATAGCCCCTCCCTGCCTGGGCTGTCTCCACTTCTGACTGCCCAGGAATCCCAGTGTCACAGCCATGCTCAAGCCCCCGTGGAGTGCGGGGAGGCTAGGCGCCAGGACTCCTGGGTTCTATCCCCAGCTTGGGGAAGGTCTTGTGCTTAGAGAGGGGGCTGGAAGCCAGGACTCCTGGGTTCTGTCTATCCCCAACTCTGGGAGGGGAGGGGGCTGGGACCTGGGACTCCTGAGTCCTGTTCCTGAATCTGCCATGGATTATGTGACTTTGGACAAGTTACCTCCCCCCACCCCATGTCTCAGTTTCTCCATCAGTCAAATAGATACAATGGGACATAGCCACAGGTGCAGCCAACTGTACCCCCACACGCATTTCGGTGCCTTATGTATGTGTGTGTCTCTGACTGTACATTTTCACAAGCACCTTGGATGTGGCTGACTGTACACGTTGCACATGGTTTTGCATGCACTGTGCAAGTGTGTCAGCCTGGATATTGGCATATGTTGGGGATTGGTCCTGCTTTGAGCAGGGGGTTGGACTAGATGACCTCCTGAGGTCCCTTCCAACCCTGAGATTCTATGATATGTGTACGGACCATTTATAGCTGTCTAGGGCTGCACAAGTGCATGTGTGTGTGGGTGTGTGAGATTGTGTGTGTGTGTTTTGGGAGGGATTGTCACTGTGCGTGATTATATGTGTGTATGTGTCTGGGATTTTGTGTGTGTGATTGTCTCTCTGGGTGTCGGGGTGTGTGTGTGATTGTCTCTCTGGGATTGTCTCGGTGCATGCCTCATTGGCGTGTGTGTGGGTGCAGCATGTGTGTCCGTGTAACTGTACCTGGCCTTGGTGTGTCACACGGCCAAGCTCGGCTGCAGCTGCCCCAGGGCGGACGAGGTTCCTTCGGCCCCAGTCCTGGGGTGGGGGTGGGGGTTTGCAGCCCAGGCAGGGCCAGGCCAGGCAGGAAGCTGCATAGGGCCACTGAACTGTCACCTGCCGGCAACCACGCTCGGGCGCCGGCAAACAGGAAACGTCCCCTCCCCCCAGGACTAACGGCTGGGGACAGACACCACCCTGCTGGGGGCAGAATAACACCAGGGCACCCTGGCAATCAGGGCTGGCCCTGATGCCCCAGCGCAGCATAGCCATGTTGTGGGGTGCAGGGTGGGGGCTCAGCAGGGGGTGCCATGCTGTGGGGTGCAGGGTGGGGGCTCAGCAGGGGGCGCTGTGCTGC